>NC_090657.1:107572629-107925129 GCF_040937935.1 Hyperolius riggenbachi
TAAACCTGAGACAGATGAAATTAAAGTTTTATACATACCTGGGGCTTCCTCCAGCCGCCTTCAGGATAATCAGTCCCTCGTTGTCCTCCTCCACCACCTGGATCTTCTGCTATGAGTCCAGGTACTTGAGCCAGTCGGGCATAGTGCGCATGCACACACTCCGCCACCAGGAGCATACTACACCTGTGCAGCACTATTGCGCAGGTGCAGAATGTTCCTGGCTGTGGGAGCGGCATGCGGCCGGACAAGGCTGACTGGATGAATTACCAGGACTCATAGCAGAAGATCCGGGTGGTGGAGGACAGCGAGGGACTGATTAGCCTGAAGGGGGCTGGAGGAAGCCCCAGGTATGTATAAAACTTTACTTTTCATCCGTCTCAGGTACCCTTTAATTTGTAGTCACCAAACCAAATTTTAACAACATATCAAATTATTTGATTTCATCAGCAAAGAGAGTGCATACATTTGCATAAATCAGCATCAGTGCAGAATTATTTCCATCTCATTGATCTATAAGTGACACAGCTACACATCAGGCTTTATTCTTACAGCATAGATGTTATTTAGTATATATAAGAGATTCCTGTGTACACATCATATATACAGTCACAATCAGATATGTATATCTGACCTTAAAGGGATACTGTAGGGGGGTCGGGGGAAAATGAGCTGAACTTACCCGGGGCTTCTAATGGTCCCCCGCAGACATCCTGTGTTGGCGCAGCCACTCACCGATGCTCTGGCCCCGCCTCCAGTTCACTTCTGGAATGTCTGACTTTAAAGTCAGAAAACCACTCCGCCTGCGTTGCCGTGTCCTCGCTCCCGCTGATGTCATCAAGAGCGCACAGCGCAGGCCCAGTATGGTCTGTGCCTGCGCAGTACGCTCCTAGTGACATCAGGGGAAGCGAGGACACGGCAACGCAGGCGCAGTGGTTTTCTGACTTTAAAGTCAGAAATTCCAGAAGTGAACTGGAGGCGGGGCCGGAGCATCGGTGAGTGGCTGCGCCAACACAGGATGTCTGCGGGGGACCATTAGAAGCCCCGGGTAAGTTCAGCTCATTTTCCCCCGACCCCCCTACAGTATCCCTTTAAAAATACGGGGACTGCTTTATTGAAGCAGCACAATTTTTGTGGACTAAGCACAGCTATTACTGTATATATACATTATTTTTCATGACTATTATCTGAGAAATAGAACATTTTATCATATTTTCTATTTTAATTACAGTTACAAATTCATTAGGAGTCGGAGCATTTTTTCCCGACTCAGACTCCAGGCACCCAAAATTGCCCGACTCCACGGCTCCAACTCCACAGCCCTGCTTTGTACGATTCGATTACGATTCTATTTACGATTCGATTAAATCAAACATGTCCGATCGGGATTCGATTAGATTCAGTTCGATTTGCAATTGCAAAACAATGGCAAATCGAATTGCATCGAATAGAATCCCGATCGGACATGTCGGATTTAATCGAATCGTAAATAGAATCATAATTGAATCGTACAAAGAATCGGATCGTGTAGATTGGGCTTAAGAGAAACTTTAACAAAGGATTGAACTTCATTCCAATCAGTAGCTGACATTCCATTTTCCATGAGGAATCTATCTTTTTTCGAATAATTTGTCAGGGGAGTCTGTCTGTGTAGCTGACAATGTGGTGACACCCCTCCCACAGTGTGATGTCATGACCATGGTCCTGACAGTTTGTGTCTGTGTACCACATTGCATTGTAGGAAATCTCATGTTTTTCCAACTGCCAAGCAAGCAATATCTCCCTCTGTGCATAAAACTCTCGGTAACGAACATCCCGTACAGATCAACTGGCAGAATTAAAGATGACACCACCAGAGATACATTTCAAAATGTAAATCAGGGAGAGAAAAGACTTTTACAATGGGCAAACTGACAATCTATAAATGAATATTGTAAAAAAAAATCGATTTTATTCATTATGATATTTTCACTAAAGTTCCTCTAAGTTCCCCCACAAATCTTTTGCAATTTCCTTCAATTTTTTGGCCAGGTATTCCTTGTGTTTAATGTAATGGTTTATTTCAATCAGGGCTGTGGAGTCTGTACAAAAATCTTCCGACTCCAACTCAGACTCCTCAGTTTATGGAACCACGACTCCAACTCCAGGTACCCAAAATGGCCCTGACTCCGACTCCTCGACTCCGATTCCTTAGTCTAATACTTAACAGGGCTGAGTATTTTTTACAAAAGTCATCCGACTCAGACTCCTCAGTTTATGAAATCAACGACTGACTCCAACTCCTGAGTGCCCAAAATTGCCCTGACTCCGACTCCTTGACTCCGACTCCACAGCCCTGATTTCATTACCAATATAGTTGATAGTATAACAAGGAAATTTTGTTTTGCTTTAGTTAAATTCATTTTGTAAGGATTTTGACATTTGTGAATACTGGTGGTCATGCACACACTGGCAACAGAGAAGCAGAAAGTAGTTCTGATGAAGAGGGTGTAATCTCAGCACATATTAGATTCCACCTCCCTTGCCCAGAGGCAAGAAACCTATCCACCTGCCCCTTTAGTTTGGTGCAGAATCTATACAGGATCTATGGCATAGCACAAACAACTGCAGCTACCAGTATAGATAGCCCCACTGAATGGCACTCAGTGCTCACTGATCACAGATGTGGGCGGACAAGTACTCAGCCTCTAACCAGGCCAAGCATCACAGATTGCATGGAAGGTACTAGGACAGGTAATTCCTTGATATATGGTAACACACTGGGGAGTCGGGACAGAAATGGACATTTCCACTTGAAGTCAATTTCTACTTTAGAGATGGGGTTTCCGATCACATCTTAATGCATCTCTTACATAGTTACATAGTTTTTTGGGGGGGAAAAAAAAAAAAAAAGGACAGACTATTTTTTGGACTAGAAGACTCACTTTTTCTTCCCAAAAAGTGGAGGGGGAAAAAAAAAAAAAAAAAAAAAGTCTTATAGTCCAAATGCAGGGAGTTCTTGACTTGTGAATGCCTGCCAATACGAACCTCCAACCGGCTGCAATGTCGGGGGCTCCCTGTACTGTGTCCATGCAGAGGGGCACACAAAGAGGCATAGAGGACAACACAGGAGGTTACGCCCCAGCTTTCACCACTACTTTTAAAACTGACTGAATTATAAAATTGGTTTTCAAAGTAAATCATGTAGAAGGAGGAGACTGCAGTGTCCCCCCCAGGCTCTTTTAGCCGGGTGCTCCACCTGGCTAGTTTTGGTGAGCACACGGCTGTCATCGGCTCACCTCCTACTATGCTGTGAGCAGAGTTGCGCACAGAAGCACCAGCCATGCATTCTCTCATCTTGCCCCACCCGGCTACTTTTTCATGCCACCCGGCTGGAAATAATTTCTGGGGAGAACACTGGACTGAACAGAAATGTTTAGGTGAACTATAAAACAAAGCATTCCCAGCATCTCTTTATGGTCTCTGTTCACCCCCTCAGTCAAGCAACAGCAAGCCTAGAAAACACACATGTACAGCTATGTCAGGAATGTATTTTTTTTCAATGTACCAGCAACTTCATATATCTGCAGGAAACCATCAGGAAAGCAAAGGACAACTGTATTAGCACCATAGCAAAACAAGAATAGCAAGTGATATATTCAAATATGCAGGATTTGCATTAGTGCATTAAAAAGTTTTTTCTAATGTAGAGCCCAAGTCCAGGCAGAACAAGACTTCTAATATGTAATGACCATCTGCTGTTCAAAAAAAATATTATCCCCAGCAGGCCAGGACTCCTTCTCCCCTGCACACTCCATCCCCTCTACAGCAAAGGAATCGCTTTGCCCCTCTATCTACACCATACTCCAGGGGCCATCAGGCGATTTATGAAGAGGACAGCGATGAGGAGGAACATCAGCGGCAACAGCCGTCTAAGAAGAGCCGCGAGCGGAGCCCATTGAAGCCGGGACCCACAGTAACGCAGCTGGCCGAGTCAGAGAACCAGGAAGCCGGTAAGCTACTAGCGGGAACGCATGCGTACAAAAATCCGCATCCCAATGCAATCCCTATGGGAACTCACGCGTACACAAATCCGCATCCCGGCTCCCAGACGTACGAAAATCCGCATGCCCCAATGCATCCCCAGGCGTACGGAAATCCGCATACAGATGCCCAGGCGTACGGAAATCCGCATACAGATGCCCAAGCGTACAATCAAGCAGGGAGAAACAGTCAACTCCTACCCAGACCCTCCTTTTACCCAGCTCCTGCAACTGACACATCAGATCCTCTTGAATCATTCCCAATTACTGACCAACCCATCTCCCAGCAATTTCTCAAGGACATTTTACTCTCCTTCAGAGCAGATGCAAAAAGAGACATGCAGGCACTTTTTAATCATGTCACCCAGTTGGAAGAGGTAACTGACAATAGAATCTCCAAGTTAGAACAACGCATAGAGGAAATGACTATAGCTCATAACGAGTTAGTTGACTCACAAAGGAAACTCATAACACAAAACAAATGGATGAAGGAAAAAATATCAGATAACGAGGACAGAAATAGGAGGAACAACATAAAGATAAGAGGAGTTCCAGAATCTGTGGGCACTAATGATCTCAAAGACTTTGTGAAAGACATTCTTAAAACAACCTTTCCAGCTTTAACTGAAAGCGAACTCACAATAGATAGCGCCCACCGACTCCCCAAACCTTATCTCCACAAACATCTACCCCGTGATGTGATCACGCGCATCCATTTTTTCCATGCCAAGGAAATGTTACTCTCTGCGACTAGAGGAGGGAAGAAACTTCCCCGACCATACCAAGACCTGGCTCTCTACCAGGACCTTTCCCAGGCAACCCTCCATGCGAGAAGACAATTCGCAGAGATTACCACTACTCTACGACACAGAAAGATTGATTATTCCTGGGGATTCCCACCGAAACTTTTGATCTCAGACAACGGTGTGACGTATGCTGCTAAAAGCCCAAAGGAAGCTTACTGCCTTTTGGAAAAATGGAACATTCCTATCTTTGTACCAAGAGATCCCAGGAGGGATAAACCAATCTATCAGGTTACCTTATCCAAGCAATTAGTCTCTCCAAAACAACCTAATAGGATTGAGACGCAACAAGAGATGGATACTACTCAGCCACCACCAAACCCAACAGAAGAAGACAACTCTGCTGAGGCTACCTCAGTTTCTTAGAAGAATGGGTACTCAGCCACAAAAACTTTTCCCCACAAGAAACCCTTTCCCTAGGGAACGCAGTACCTTTCCCTAATGCTGGGAATACACGGTTCGTTTTTGCCTTCGTTTAAACCTTCGATTCGTTTGGTAAACGAATCGAGTGTTGAAAACGTATGTGAAAATAGTCATAATCTCATTATAGTTTCGATTAATAGACCCCAAAAACGAACGACTAGTGATCGAACATGTTTGATATTATCTCTCTTTATCCATCTAATCGAGCCATTGGTAGGCTTGATGGCTGTTCAGATCGATTATATATTCGTTTATGCTAGTCCGTCCCTGTAAAAAGGGATTTTCGTTTCGTTTCTTTGCAGCCTTCGATCATTGGAAAAACGAAACCATCAGAATCGAAAAAAAAAACGAAACCGTGGGTGGTGATATTAACTATATGACCGATTATTTCGGGATCGAAAAGGACAAAAGGCACAATCGAAACGAAGGTTTAAACGAAGGCAAAAACGAACCGTGTATTCCCAGCATTAGGTATACGGTTTTTGGATCAAGGCCACATTGTGGTCATTGTCTACTAACTTCTTTGATCCAATTCTGAACTTTCGTTGTGTGACAAAGTCATTATGAATGACTTTGCTGTCACTAAAGTTACTGTTATTGTTATCCTTTTTTTTCTGTTGACCTCACTCTTTATATTCACAGGTCTAAGTGTGGACTTTAGTTTTTTGTCAGATGACTTTAAGATGTCAGACTGGAATTTTCTTTCCTTCCCAGGAAACTTTCTAAAAAGGAAATTTCTACACACAACTTCTGGAACAGTAAGTGATTATGTTACCCACAGGTTTATCATGTCTTTTATAAAGCTAAAATTATTTACTCATGTCACATGATCTCAATCTACTCTCCCTGAATGTAAGAGGCCTAAATTCCCACAGAAAGAGATATCTGCTACAAAAATTAATTAAGGAAGAACATATTGACATATTATGTATTCAAGAAACCCATCTAAATAAAGAAGGAGCACAAAAATTGAAATTACACCAATTTACCCAAATTTATCATTCCAATCTTATTAAAAATAAAAAATGTGGAGTCCTCATCGCGGTGAAAGACTCAGTAGGCCTACAAGTCGAAAAGACTTTCACCGCAAATGACGGCAGAATGGTAGTTATAGTCGGCAAAATCAATTCACAAGATGTAACTATACCTAACATATATGCACCTAATACACATCAGGTAAATTACTTGAACAAAAAACTGGCAAAAATCAACCAACTTAAGAAAGGCCACCTGTTTATTTCAGTAGACCTTAACGCAGTAGTAGATATACAATCAGACTGCACATCCAGACGTAAAAGACCCCCCACTTCCATCCAACCCACTCTGACCAAGGCCGAACTTTATGATGTTTGGAGATGTCATCACCCTACAGAGAAAACATACACCTTCTACTCCCCAGTACACAAAACCTTCTCTAGAATTGACTACTGTCTGGTGGATAGGTTCTCTTTACCCCTAATTTTAAACATTAACATTGGCCCAAGAGTTTGGTCAGATCACTCCCCTATATTCATGAAAATTCAGCTTCAAAACACCACCCAATCATACAAGAATTGGAGAATGAATAATTATACACTAAACTCCGAACACTCTTTCCCCCAAATTAAAACAGAACTTCTAGAATACTTTAAATTCAATGACACTCAACAAATATCCAGATCAATTCTTTGGAATGCCCACAAAGCTTTCATAAGAGGAGTTTTTATCAAACACAGCGCCATACAAAAGAAAAAATATAGGGAAAAAAACAGATAAACTACTTAATAAAATCAAATCTTTAGAATCCGAAATTTTTACAAAAAAGAAAACAGATCTAATTCCAATTTTAGAACATACTCGTCATGAATTGGCGGACTGTTTATACACATACTATGACAAATGGCAAATAATGCTTAAAGAAACCTCCTACTATGAAAGGAATAAAGCGGGCAAAGCTATGGCAAGAAAGATTAAAGGCCGTAGAATATTCCAACGCATCATAAAAATAAAACACCCCCAAACTAAGAATCTAGTATATCACCCACAAGATATAGTAGAAGCCCTCGCCTCATACTATGAGACCTTATATAACCTTCAAACAGATCCAAACACTCACGTCCCCTCTCCAATGGAAATTGATAAATACTTGGAAAAAGTCAAACTACCAGCCTTATCTGAATTTGAGGAAGAATACACAGGAGTACCCTTCCACCAGCAGGAAGTACAACTTGCCATTAAAACTTTAAAAAAGGATAAGGCACCAGGGGTCGATGGCTTCACTAATGCATACTACCAAAAATTTAGTGATACTTTAGCCAAACCTCTTACTGAAATGTTCAATGAGGTAGCAACCCTTGGTGCCTTCCCCAAGGAAAACCTTTCAGCCATAATAACTACAATCCCCAAAGCGGGGAAAGACCCTACGGATCCTGGAAATTACAGGCCTATATCGCTCCTCAACACTGACATCAAGATCTATGCTAGAGTCATTGCGAATAGGCTTGCCCCCCTGATTCCACAGTTAATCCACCCTGACCAAGTGGGATTTGTTAAGGGGAGATCGACTAATGATGGTACTAGGAAGGTACTTGCTTTATTGCATGAACTTAGACTCTGTCGGACGCCTACTCTCTTCGTCTCCTTGGACGCTGAGAAGGCGTTCGACAGAGTCAATTGGGTATACATCTCGAAAGTTTTGTCAAAATTTGGTATGTCAGAATTTTTACACAAAGCTATATCTGCATTATATGGTCAACCATCTGCAAGAGTATCTTCCTCAGGCTCCACTTCTTCTTCCTTCAATATCACTAACGGAACTCGCCAAGGTTGCCCCCTTTCACCCTTGATATTCATCTTAACATTAGAACCTTTAGCCCAGAAAATAAGAGATAATCCCTCAATCCACGGTGTACCCCTTAAATCATCAAACACTAAACTAGGCCTATACGCCGACGACATACTTCTCTATTTACAGAAACCCCTTACTTCCCTCCCCAATTTAAATAAGGAATTAGAACACTTCTCAAAGATTTCATTTTACAAACTGAACCATACGAAAACAATTATCCTTCCCTGTCATGTACCCAAAGCCACGATAGACAAACTAAAGAAGCGATGCCAATTCACCTGGACAGACAAATCTGTAAAATATCTGGGTATCCAGATTACCCCCACAGTAGCCCAACTATTTAGAGAAAACTACCAACCTTGGTTATCCAAACTAAAATCACAACTAGAAAACCTCAATAAATTAGAATTTTCCTGGATAGGCAGAGTAAACGCCTTTAAGATGATGATACTCCCACAACTCCTATTTATTTAGAAATCTCCCCATTAGAATACCCCAACAATTTTTCATTAGCCTACAAAAATTACTCAATAAATTCATCTTGTTAAATAAACATTCAAGATTTTCAAACAAAATATTAACACTCCCTATCTCTAAACTTGGTTTTGGTACCCCAGACCTTGAAAAATATTATCAAGCGATCATAATAGAACAATCTAGAACAGTTTGGTCAGGAGACTCTTCAAAACAGTGGTACACCATCGAAGAGGAACAATTAGCTACTGGATCCTATAAGCTATTTCTTCTGTCTAGATTAGTTTGGAAGGTCCAACCAAATACAAACAACCCAGTTTCAGCCAATATGCTTAGAATCTGGAAAATATTGCTGAAAATCTATAAAAAAGATACTCTAGCTGTTGAGATGCCTACCCCTCTGGCAACACTCAATGCTGTTATTAAAGGTATAAGCTCAACAATCGAAAACTGGACTTCCTGCGGCATTATGGACATAAAGGATTTGCTTTTGGATTCTAAAATTAGGTCATTTGAAAACTTGATCGAACTATACAATATTTCCAAAACCGATAAACCAACTTATCTTAAAGTGCATAGATTCCTAGCCAGACACCCCCTAACTCCAATAATTATCCTACCAAAAATTAAAAAACTAATTCTACCTGAAAAAACAAATCTGAAAGGCACATCCACTATATACAAAACAACATTAGAACTTAAAGATGAAGCACCCACTTGGCAACTTAAAGCTTGGCAAGAGCTTCTACAAACCGAAATTAGTCAGGAAGCCTGGGAACTAGCCTACAAATCTTTAAAGAAATCCTCACACTGTACTAACCACCAAGAAAGTTTCCTTAAATGTGTGTGGAAATGGTATATGTCACCAGAAAAGATCAGTAAGTTTGATCATAAAGCCTCCTACCTCTGCTGGAGAGGATGTAATGAAAATGGTTCTCTTCTACATATATTCTGGAGCTGCCCCAAACTTCGAAAGATGTGGAAAGACATAGAATCTTGCCTCAAAAAACTCCCAGTATCATTGGAAACTATACCCCCTTCTATGTCCCTCTTGCACCTTGGGACTATGGACCTGCCCCCCAAAGAACGACTAATAATGAATCATATTTTTATCACTACTAGACACCTAATTGCTAGTAATTGGAAATCTACATATGTACCCCAGATTGACGAAATATTAAAAATTGTTGAAGCTAACCTATTGGCTGAAAAGTCATGGGCCATTAGGAATGGCAATGTTCAGTCGTTTTCGGGAAGAGCAGGTTTATGGTCCATTATATACCCTGAGACAACCCTGAGCGAGTTCTAAGATGCCCTAACTATACTCTCTACTCCGGAGATTCTACGAAGTCCTCTTACTAAGGAATAAGGAATACAAAATATAACAGAGATATCAACATAAATAAATACTATAATTATACTGGAATACACGTCTTGAGACATATGTCTGATAACCTGTGGATATTTATCGTATATATCTGAGAATTCAATACATCATACATATGATTCCTGGGAATGTTACTGTTCAACGCATATGGTTATTGTTATTTGTTTAATTTGGGTTTTGTTGTTATAGACTGGCAGATTTAGCTATTTTTAGCTAAATTACTCCAGTTCGGTTATTATTTAATAGCTACTATGTTATTAAAGATACAGTCCCATAAGGACTGAAGGTCACAATACATACAACCCCCAACAATAAGATATCTTTTAGATTAGATTGATATACGTGGATGCCCTCTTTCTGGGAATAAAGGGATATTACTTCCTATCCCAGATAGAAGGGTATCTTGTATTACCAATAAACAAACAAAGCAAACTAAACGAATATAATGCAACAAAGTAATTAATACTCATAATAAACAATAAGAATATATAGTAATTCATAATATATCACAATACTTCACAACTCCCCTGACCAATACAGAGGTCAACACTGGAATCTGTCTATGACCTCTCCGGACTCTATCTATGGATCAGATTATTTTAGAGCTTGTGCCATACCTACCCTTTTCCACCAATCAGAACAGTAGACTGTCTGAAATCTCTGTAGGGTGGTCTATTCCCCCATTTTTCAGACAGCCAAGTTCAATTCAAGATCTAATTTCATAAGTATTAGGTTCAAGGTACAAGCTTTGAGGATTCAACTACCCAATCTAGAGTCTGGAAGACATAGAACACAATCCAATCCAGCAAAACAGAAATGTTTTATATATGAGCAAATTCTACCAGAAATAATCAAAGAATTACACACAACAACCTCACCAATACTATTGTAAATACTCTGTTGACTGTATAACACACAATTACTTACCCTACTACACTGTATACTGTACTTTATATATATATATACTTTTATTTATATGTACTGTAAGCTTAAACTGTAAACTCATATGCTATACTGTCAACTGCATTATCAAACATTTAATGTCATAATGTGACTGTTTATGTATATTTTGAAATTCTTTAATAAAAATTATTGAAACCAAAAAAAATATTAGGGGTTAAACCTACTAACAGCCTTTTTTTTAAGGGCTAGTGATTTGAAAAAGCTCTTGCTAATGCAATGCTATAGGGGATTTTTATAAAATCACATCACTCAAGTGGCATCACACCCATAGCATTACATTAGCAAGAGCTTTTCAAATCACAAAGCGTTCAGAAAAGCTCTCCTAGTAGGTTCAAGCCCTTAGGAGTCTTTGTTTACAATATTCTGAATTATAGCTTCATCAATGTCACCTAACTATATCAATCATCACTGGGTCCAAAACCTCCAGACTTCTGACACCAGTAATTGATGCTGCTGAATTTACTATAGTAGTGTCAAATATTATTTCACTGCAAAGCATGATGAGCTGACTAGGTAGACAGCATGAGGTTGTTTCTTATGAGCCGGAGTTCAGCAACCCCTCCTAAGGCCTCGTTCAGACTACACACGCTGCCGTGCGCATTTTGGCAGCGCGTATAGTGCGCGACGCGCAAGAACGGAAGAAGGGCATAGACAGCCCTTCTACCGTTCCCATCATATGCGCTGCGTGGCAGCGTGATTGCGCTATCGCGTGCTGCACGCATTTTTGGGAATTGCAGCACAGATCCCATTCATTGTAATGAATGGGATCTGCAGCGCAGCACATAGTAGCGCACATGGCGTGCGATCGGACGCGTTGGGTTCCGATCGCACATCCATCTGTGCTAAATGATGTGAACGAGGCCTAAGGGACAGTATTTTGACTAAGATTGTTTTTGATTTTTACTTCCCTGCACTTAGGCAGGGAACACACTAGATGAGTTTGTGCGCATTTTGCCATGGATGGCAACAGGAAATACTCGCCGTGACGGTTCACGTTTTGCATTCGCATTTTAAACTGCATAGTTTTCCGTTTTTTCCCGCACTCACAGTATATTCCACTGAAAAAGCAGAAACGATAGCGGAAAACTTTCGCAAAACCCAAAGGAAATCTGGGAATCGCAAGGGAAAATGACCCTGAAAGTGTGTTCCCTGCCTAGTTCACATGACTGGTTGTCTAACATAATTCCCATGTAGTGTGTGGCCTAGCAGCCACTGATCCACAACCACACTAGGCATTTGAGAGTGTTTAACCGAATCCGGACCGACGCAGTACGGTGGTACTGCGCCCCTGACTGGACGTAAACTCTACGTCGCATTGATCGCGCGTACCCGCCGCACTTTGCTCGGCCTGGCGTGTCTCTGAGGGCAGAGCACTGTGAGCCGGGCAGGAGTAGTTTTCATTGGCTCCTGGCAATGTCATCAACAGCAGAGAGAGGAGTCTGTGGCGGGGACAGAGGGGCGTGACCGGCGGATTTTTGCAGCAATTCATCGGGAAGTGCCGTTTTACTGTACCAGCAGCCTCTGGTCCTTAAAGGGAACCTGTACTGAGTAAAAATATTTAAAATAAACACGAGGTAACTTCAAATGAACATTACATAGTTACCTTGCCATCAGTTCCTCTCAGAAGCTCACCATTTTCTTCTTACAGTGATCCCTTCCAGTTCTGACAACATTTTGTCAGAACTGAAGTATATCAGTTGCTGTCAGTTATTTATCAGTTGCTGTCAGTTATAGCTGAGAGGACGACTGATGTGCCAAGTAAGGTCTATGTTTCCCTATGGCTCAAGTGGGCAATGTTAAAGTTTAACAGTGTGCTGACCAGAAAGCTGTTATGGGGTAATGGTCATTTTCAAAATGGAGGATGCAGAATTTTCTTGTTCACAGTGGACAAACAGGACGCGGGAAAGGAGAAAGATTGAGGAGTAGACAACACGGGAGGTAAGTATTACTTGTGTATGTTTATTTTGACTTTTAAATTTTCAGTTCAGGTTTTCTTTAAGGGGGCAGAGGCTGCTGGTACCAAAGTGGTTAAAAGGACAGCTGAACTGCAGTTGCACACGTGTTTATCCAAACACAGCAGTTGATTGCAGTTCTTGAACATCTCATATAGCATCTTATAAGGCAGTTCTGCTACTGACCTGCCATAACGGATTTGCAAAGTAACACTGAATGAAAACCTACAAACATGGCTGCACAGGGTCAATGAGCATTTAGGCCTGGAACCCACTAGCAGCACTTTTCTAAGCCTTTTGTAAGTGCTTGTGATTTGCTAATTACTATTACTTGCTAATGTAATGCTAGATGTGTGATCCCAGTTGATGGATGAGATGTTTAAAAAAATTCCCCATAGTATTAGATTATCAAGTTTTTCAAAATCACTGGCCCTTAAAAAAGTGCTGCTAGTGGGTCCCAGGCCTTACATACTAATAAACAGTTTCACTTTAATGAATGGAAATTATAAAACTGGACATTCCAGCTCCTCACCTGACACTATATTAAAAAACACCTCATTCCAAATTAAACTTGATGCCACATTATTAGCAGGCTAATTAGCTACCCATTACACTGGCCCTAGACTGTGTAAGGGATATAAAACTATGATAACCACATTAGATTGTGAACTCCTTTGAGGGGCAGTTAGTGAAATGAATTATTTAGTGTATTCTGAAAAGTGCTGCAGAAGCTGTGTAATAAAAATATTAATAAAAAGGCAAGGTCTGTATCACATAATGAAACTACTGTATTAGTACAGAGTCATACAGCCTGTGTATAGAATGCAGAACGTGGAATGATGTGGTGAGGCTGGAATGTCCTGTGACACGTATATATACACACACCATTGGCATTAGGCTGCAGCGGATATTGGAAGGTTATGAATACCCAGATGGGACAGGAATTCAGTATCTATAACATACGAGTCTGAGAAAGATGACTGTAAATAATGAAGCAGGTCTCAGTTTATTCATATTTAGAACCATGCTTAAAAAAAAAAAAAAAAAAGTAGAACACAGCAGCAATCTGCTACCAAAAACTTTCTTTTCTGCTATTTAAAGATCCCATTCTAAATAAGACTGCAATTACCCAGGTTTTCTAAAGTCACAAAAAGCAATAATCCCACACAACATTTTTGGTACTTTCACATTGACACAATGGACACTGTTCAGCACCGAACAATGTGGTGGGATTAACGGCTTATTTACACTAAGGCCTCTATTCATATAGCATTACCTCATGCGGTAATGCTGAAAACAGCAGACTTTCCCGGCCACTTAGAAATGTGTTAATTCATAAAGGCTGTTACCGCATGCAAAAGCTGACATTACCGACCAGGGAGATAAATTACCGACTTGGCTGTAGTTCCCTCCAACACATGTCAGTAAATTGTCAGCAAATGTCAATTCATAAAGCGTGCAACAAGCGGTAAGCCTGACGATAGTTACCGACATCTCTGGTGAGGCGTTAACAAGTTACCGACACCTCTGATCAATGCAAAGTGCAGAGAGACGAAGTCTGTCTGAGTCATCTGTGGAGAGAGCCAGAGAGCCTTCTGTGTGAGTTATTTGAGCAGGCAGGGAAAGTCTGTCAGAGTCATCTGAGTGAGTCATTTGTGCAGGCAGGGAAAGTCTGTGCGAGTCAGCTGTCTGAGTCATTTGTGGAGTCATTTGTGCAGGGCAAAAGAGAGAATCGCCACTGCTCTACTCTACCGCTCAATGGGCTGCCGTAATTTACCGACCTTCAAAGGCAGCTGGGGAAATCTTTACGAATTAGCATACAGACCGGGAGAATACAGAGAGCGGTATTTTCGCGACAAGATTTTTTTTTAAATCGCACTGCTTTTTATGAATCGAGGCCTAAGAGTTTGCTGGGTTTTTTAACCACTTCCCGACCGCCCCCAGCCGATGGGCGGCGGCAAAGTCCAGGCCCAAACGGCCGCAATACGCCCATCGGCGGGGGCGGCTGCGGGAGTAGCTATGCGGCGATCGCGTCATTCGTGACGCGATCAGCCGCCGGCGACTGGCTCCGCCCACCGTTCGCTGTAACCCGCCGGCCGTTCGGAAGCGCCGGCGGGTTACTAGCACCCGGATCGCCGCTGCAATATTTACATCTGTTATTCCCTGTAATAACCCACTGATCACCTGTCAATCACCTATCAATCACCCATCAATCACCCCCTGTCACTGCCACCCATCAATCACCCCCTGTCACTGCCACCCATCAATCAGCCCCTAACCTGCCCCTTGCGGGCAATCTGATCACCCACCCACACCAATAGATCGCCCGCAGATCCGACATCAGATCACCTCCCAAGTGCAGTGTTTACATCTCTTCTCTCCTCTAAACACCCACTAATTACCCATCAATCACCCCCTATCACCACCTGTCACTGTTACCCTAATCTGCCCCTTGCGGGCACCCAATCACCCGCCCACATCTCAGAACGCCCTCAGACCCCAGCCCTGATCACCTCGCTAGTGCATTGCTTGCATTTATTTCCCCCCTCTATTCACACCTTGAGACACCCATCAATCACCTCCTGTCACCTCCTAGCACACCTACCCATCAGATCAGGCCCTAATTTGCCCCGTGTGGGCTCCTGATCACTCGGCCAAACCCTCAGATCCCCCTCAAACCCCCTTCCGATCACCTCCCCAGTGCATTAATTGCATCTATTTTCCCCTCTAACCGCCCCCTGAGACACCCATCAATCACCTCCTGTCACCCCCTAGCACTCCTATCCATCAGATCAGGCCCAAAACATCCTGTCATCTAAGAGGCCACCCTGCTTATGACCGGTTCCACAAAATTTGCCCCCTCATAGACCACCTGTCATCAAAATTTGCAGATGCTTATACCCCTGAACAGTCATTTTGAGAAATTTGGTTTCCAGACTACTCACAGTTTTGGGCCCGTAAAATGCCAGGGCAGTATAGGAACCCCACAAGTGACCCCATTTTAGAAAGAAGACACCCCAAGGTATTCTGTTAGGTGTATGATGAGTTCATAGAAGATT
Source organism: Hyperolius riggenbachi (assembly GCF_040937935.1). Taxonomy (NCBI): domain Eukaryota; kingdom Metazoa; phylum Chordata; class Amphibia; order Anura; family Hyperoliidae; genus Hyperolius; species Hyperolius riggenbachi. The sequence goes on from NC_090657.1 coordinate 107,588,537, forward strand.
TTATTTTTTGTCAAAAGGTCGCGGAAATTGGATTTTTATTGTTTTTTTCACAAAGTGTCATTTTTCACTAACTTGTGACAAAAAATAAAATCTTCTATGAACTCACCATACCCCTAACGGAATACCTTGGGGTGTCTTCTTTCTAAAATGGGGTCACTTGTGGGGTTCCTATACTGCCCTGGCATTTTAGGGGCCCTAAACCGTGAGGAGTAGTCTAGAAAACAAATGCCTCAAAATGACCTATGAATAGGACTTTGGGCGCTTAGCGCACCTAGGCTGCAAAAAAGTGTCACACATGTGGTATCGCTATACTCAGGAGAAGTAGTATAATGTGTTTTGTGGTGTATTTTTACACATACCCATGCTGGGTGGGAGAAATATCTCTATAAATAGACAATTGTGTGTAAAAAAAAATCAAACAATTGTCATTTACAGAGATATTTCTCCCACCCAGCATGGGTATGTGTAAAAATACACCCCAAAACACATTATACTACTTCTCCTGAGTACGGCAATACCACATGTGTGGCACTTTTTTGCAGCCTAACTGCGCTAAGGGGCCCAAAGTCCAATGAGCATCTTTAGGCTTTACAGGGGTGCTTACAATTAGGCACCCCCCAAAATGCCAGGACAGTGAACACACCCCACAAATGACCCCATTTTGGAAAGTAGACACTTCAAGGTATTCAGAGAGGAGCATAGTGAGTCCGTGGCAGATTTCATTTTTTTTTGTCGCAAGTTAGAAGAAATGTAAACTTTTTTTTTTTTTTTGTCACAAAGTGTCATTTTCCGCTAACTTGTGACAAAAAATAAAATAGTCTATGAACTCACCATGCCTCTCACTGAATACTTTGGGATGTCTTCTTTCCAAAATGGGGTCATTTGGGGGGTATTTGTACTATCCTGGAATTTTAGCCCCTCATGAAACCTGACAGGTGCGCAGAAAAGTCAGAGATGCTTGAAAATGGGAAAATTCACTTTTGGCACCATAGTTTGTAAACGCTATAACTTTTACCCAATCCAATATACACTGAATGTTTTTTTTTTTTTTATCAAAGACATGTAGCAGAATAACTTTCGCACTCAAATGTATAGGAAATTTTACTTTATTTGAAAAATGTCAGCACAGCAAGTTAAAAAAGTCATTTTTTTGCCAAAATTCATGTCTTTTTTTGATGAATATAATAAAAACTAAAACTCGCAGCAGCAATCAAATAGCAGCAAAAGAAAGCTGTATTAGTGACAAGAAAAGGAGGTAAAATTCCTTTAGGTGGTAGGTTGTATGACCGAGCAATAAACCGTGAAAGCTGCAGTGGTCTGAATGGAGAAAAAGGCTCTGGTCGTCCATTACCGCCAGAGGGTGCCGCTCAGGCCCTGCTGGGCCGATTTTGATGAAATAAAGAGCAGCACACGCAGCCGGCACTTTGCCAGCCGCCGCTCTGCGATCAGCCGCCGCTCTGCGGCGATCCGCCGCGAGCAGTGGCGAAAGAGGGTCCCCCCAGCCGCCTGAGCCCTGCGCAGCCGGAACAAATAGTTCCGGCCAGCGCTAAGGGCTGGATCGGAGGCGGCTGACGTCAGGACGTCGGCTGACGTCCATGACGTCACTCCGAAGTAAGCAAAACACGGAAGGCCGCTCATTGCGGCCTTCCGTGTTACTTTTGGCCGCCGGAGGTGATCAGAAGAACGCCTCCGGAGCGCCCTCTAGTGGGCTTTCATGAAATAGTTTTTTATTTAAAAAAACCCTCCCGCAGCCGCCCTGGCGATCTTAATAGAACGCCAGGGTGGTTAAGGGGCGAAAAGACTGTGGTCCTCAAGTGGTTAAGCACTGGCTATTTTTGAAATCGCCCTGAAAGCACTTGTGCTTCCTATGAGAGTGTTCACATGCGAGTTTCGATTTTAGTAAAATCACCAATGGCTACATGAACCATTTTGAAAAAGCGCTTTGTACATAGATTTCCCCGAGTGCTTTTAAGAATAAATACATTGTATTTATTCTTTTTTGGGTCAACGCATTCACTTCAATCGCTCTACAAAAGCACTTAGAAAAGCACTTTTCTAAGCGCAAAGCACAGGGAAAAGCGCTTTAAAAACTCTCAATAAAACATTCAGCGCTTGCAATAGTGCTGGCAATTCATAATGTGAACATAGCCATAAAGTGTATGAACAGGTCACACCTCAGCTGCGATGCAAAGGATTCAATTGTTACCACACAGAACATGCAGTGTTGCTAGAATTACTGTACACACATTGACGTGCACAATGTTTGTCAATCAAGGTGCCCATTATTATTTACCATAGCATTTATATAGCACTGACATTTTCTGCAAGTGCCACTTATTGCGCTTCAGAGGGGCCTCATTCTAATCCCTACCAGTCATATGTCCATTGCAGTCTAGAGACAAATTTTTGGGGTGAAGCCAATCAACATATCTGTACATTTTTGGAAGTGGGAGAAAAACTCAGTGACTGGAGGAAACCCACGCATACAAACTGTGCAGATCGTGCCGTGCACAGATTTGGTCAGTTACTTCTTTGTGTGCCTTACATCTCATGTCACTGCAAATATTTCTGTTTGCATTAGGTGTATGTTATTGTTATGATGCAATGTCCCAGTGTGAAACTAACCTTAAGCCCCAAACAAAATTCTTGGCCAGCTACAACTACCATGAGTGAGTGGAGGCAACATAGATCTGTGAACTGGAACTGAATTAATTTAGTGTTCTCTATATACGACCTCATTTATCATTTGTCCTAGGTGGCCAGTACTGCAGTTGCAGTGAGCTTTAAAGGAACCTGAAGCAAGTAAAATTATTTAAAATAAATACATGACATAGCTGGAAATTAATATTACATACTAACCTGTCAGTTCCTTTCAGAAGCTCACCATTTCCTTCTTACAGTGATCCCTTCCAGTTCTGACAATATGTTGTCAGAACTGAAATATACCAGTTTCTGTCAGTTATATATCAGCAGCTGTCAATTACAACTGAATGTGCAAGGTAATGTCCATGTTTTCCTATGGCTCAAGTGGATGATATTACAGTTTAACAGTGTACTGACTAGGAAGCGGTTATGGAGTAATAGCCATTTTTAAAATGGAGGACAGAGAATTCCATTGATCACAGTGGTCAAATGGGATGCAGGTCGAGCAGAAAGATTGAGGAGTAGACTACACAGGAGGCAAGTATGACCAGAGTATGGTTAATTTGACTTTTTATTTTCAGTTCAGGTTCTCTTTAAGCTGTAGTGCCAGCCACAAACTTAATCTCACAGCAGCAGATGGAGCCAGTGAGCAGCATCAGGTGATCGGTGTTCACTGGGAAAGACTTGCTGTTGCTACTTCCAAGCTCCTCCTAGACTATCACACAAAGTGAAGATAGGATCGGTAAGGGAGTTTGGATGGCAGCTACAAGAGTGTTTTTCTCTCAGGTGAGCAGCATCAATCAAAGGCAAAGGAGAACAGTTTTGCAAACCCAGCAAGCTATGCAATATAATTGATGGGCAGCACGGTGGAGTAGTGGTTAGCGCGCTCGCCTTGCAACGAATCCCAGCCAGGTCAACATTAGTGTTGGGCGAACAGTGTTCGCCACTGTTCGGGTTCGCCCGGATTTTGGCCTGTTCGGGTTCGGTACCCACCGAACACCTCATGGTGTTCGGGAGGGTGCTCGGCCACGCTGCCCGAACCCAAACAGGCCTTCTTTGTTCGGCCGAACACAGCAGTGTCCGGCCGAACAAAGCCCCCTATAGGGTCCCAGCATAAATGGAGAGCATGCCCCGAGCGTGAGGGGGGGGGGGGTCGGAAATGACCCCCAACCCTCCCCGCTAAGCTCTCCCTTCTGCTGGACCCCATAAATTGAAATAGAAGCCCCCCAAAGTACCTGGCAGGAGGAGGGCAGGAGGAGGGCAGGAAGCGGGCAGCCGGAGATCGTAGGCGCTGGTATCATCTGGTACCTCCGCCCTCTCTCTGACGCACTTCCTGTTTACATTTGTAAGTCGCGTCAAGATAGAGCAGAAGTACCGCGATGATGCGTACGAGGGTACGTGTCATGTAGATGACGCGTACCCTCGTACGCGTCATCGCGGTACTTCTGCTCTCTCTTGATGCGACTTACAAATGTAAACAGGAAGTGCGTCAGAGAGAGGGCGGAGGTACCAGATGGTACTAGCGCCTACGATCTCCGGCTTCCCGCTTCCTGCCCTCCTCCTGCCAGGTACTTTGGGCGGCTTCTATTTCAATTTATAGGGACCAGCAGAAGGGAGAGCTTAGCGGGGAGGGGGGCATTTCCGCCCCCCCCCCCCCCCGCTCGTGGCATGTTCTCCCTTTATGCTGGGACCCTATAGGGGGCCCCAAAGGGAGATATTCAGGGGGCCCATTAACTTGCATTGGGTTCGGCCCGAACATGCCGAATATCGGGGGCATGTTCGGCCGAACCACCCCGAACCCAAACTTCTGGATGTTCGCCCAACACTAGTCAACATCTGCAAGGAGTTTGTATGGTCTCCCGTGTCTGTGCGGGTTTCTTTTGGACACTCCAGTTTCCTCCCACATCCCAAAAACATACAAATAAGTTAATTGGCTTCCCCCAAAATTGGCCTTAGACTACGATACATACACTACACAATACATAGATATAAGACTATGGTAGGGATTAGATTGTGAGCCCATCTGAGGGCTCATACACTCTGTACAGCGCTGCTTAAGATGTTGGCGCTATATAAATAAATAAATAATAATAAGTTTATGTGTAATTCACCCCATTTTGAGCTTTGCAAATTATGATACATTCCTCAAATTATGAAGAAAAAGAACATACCGTATTTTCCGCTCCAGGAATATAAGACGCACCAAGGTTTAGAGGGCAAAAACGAGGAGAAAAAAACAAAACCTGGTGTGTCCATATTTCAGGAGTGTCTTGTACATGTCCTCCCCCAAATGGTGTCCCCATGTCTCCTCCTGTCTCCCCATGTGACCTCCTGTGTTCCCGATGTCTGCACTTATGTCTACTCCTGTATCTTCCATGTGTTCTCCATGTGTTCTCCATGTCTTTCCTACCCCCCCCCCCCCCCCCCCCGTGTTCCCCATGTGTCCTCCTGTGTTACCCATGTGGGCTCCCCATGTGCCTGGCTCCCCCGCCCCCCTGTGCCTCCTGACCCCCCCCCCCCCCCCCCTGATGCATGCAGCGGCTCACCTCATCCACCATTCCTGCGTGGATTGCAGACATCTGTCTACACTATGTGGCTTCTTATAGTCTTACAGTAGTCTTCAATCCATTCGAGCATGGCGGTTGAGGTAAGCCGGCTGCTACTGAACGCACGGGGAGGGGGTGTCAGGCGACAAGGCAAAAGGAGGAGGGGCATGGGGGGGGGGACACAAGGGGAGGGAGGAGAGGCACACATGACACACATTTTACATTCGGGGGCAGTGCCAGGGCCTTCATCGCTCGTCCTGCACTCACCGTCGCACACCCAGTCGTGCAAGTCCAATCATTAAATGCAACCAATTTTGGCCCGAAATTTGTTGCATTGTCAATCGGGCATGCAATTGGCAGCGCCTATTTTCTCTGATTCCGATTATAATAATTGAATCGGATGGTCTATCGGCCACAAAGTCGCCTAATGTATGGCCTCCTTTAAGAAACTTCACTTGTTATCTATGCAAAAGAGCTTCTCTGAGCTCTTGACTACAACATTTTTTTCTGCAGCGCTTATACATCAAACAGTAAGATAACTTCAGATACAGTTTTACTGCAGGGAAGTTCAAAGGGTCATTAGCTCTGCTGCTCTATTTCATAGTTAAAAATACAGAGTGTGATTTGCAAATTGCATATATGCAAGGTTATAAAAAAAAATGCCATGTAACTGAAAATAAAAATATGGACTTTTCTTCGCTACTAATGTTCTATTAACTATCCGTATTCCGTACTACACATATACAGTAGTTAATTACATCCATTTTATTTCCATTCTGTGTCACTTAGACTACTGTCGAATAAATTGGAAAAAATACAGGATAGTTTTGCTTCTGTACATGAGAAAACAGACAACTGTTCATTAGTGACCAAAAGCTATCCTTAAAGCTCCCACAGAAGCAACTGGCACTCCCCAGAAGGGTTGCATGGAGCTAGAATGACATCAGTGTGAACAGAAAAGGAAGGTTTGTGCTTACTAAATGTAAACTGTACATTAAATTACAGATCAAAACCTGCCAGACTAGCAATGCCAGAAATACTCGGCCTTAAGCAAAAGTAGCACACCCAAGCGAACATGAACCTTCTAAGATCTTGTAAGTACACAGGACTAAAATGATAATCTGCATAAGCTGGGCATACAAAATACTATCTTTTAATGGATTAGGGGTTAAGGATAGATTTGGAAGGAAAACAAAATCAACACAAAAAAAAAAATTAAAAATTGCTTCCTCAATTCATGTTAAATCATTCCGTTAAAGCGGATCCGAGATGAAAAACTAACTAGAACAAGTAACTTGTCTATATCTTATCTAAAGTTTAGATAGTTTACACAGAAAATCAAGCTGCAAACAGCTTTAATAGAAAATGATTATTTCTTCCTGTGATACAATGACAGCAGCCATGTTTGTAAAAATTACACAGAGGCAGGATTATCTGTACCTTGAGCGTACAACACTGGCAGCTGCTGCAGGGTGACGAATGGACATTAGCTAATACCTGATCTAATATCCAGAGGGGCACTGTGGCAAATGCTCACTTATCAATCATCTGACGCAACGATTCTGTATTTCCAGCTTAAAGAGGCCCAAGCTTGTAAATAAGAAAACATGTAATGTAAATCTCTGGTTTAGTGATGCAAGAATTGGCAGGTGCTAAACAACCCCCTTGCCAAGTAAATCACTATACGCTCAAAACGTCGCCCCCCTCTGCTTTTCAAAATGTTTCAGAGGCTCTGTTGCCACCCCCACCTGCATTGTCACTGCCTGTCCCCACCTATTAGGCTGCAGCTGCCGAGCTGGGGGCGGACAGAGGCTACACAGGTGGGAGTGGCCACAGAGCTTCGGCAACACTTTGTACTAAAAACGCCACAGTGGTTTTGCCGAAGGAAGGGGTCAGAGTTCCATATTTCAGCAGAGATAAGGGCGAGTTACTAACCCTGGTACCTGCTGATTCTTGCATCACTAAAACAGATTTAAATTATACATTTTTTTTTTTATTTTCCAGGCTGGTTATTCTTTAAAAGCAAAGTTTTGAGGACCGAGAAAAACCCAGCTGATCTGTACATATCTTTGGACTTTACACTAATGTCTCTTGGACACAGTGGAAACCATACGATTAAAAACAAACAAAAGCTATGGAGCAGTTTACACTTGAATACACACAAATATATTGACAGGATAGTTACAGTTCATGGATGAAAGTAAATGTGGGAGCAAACAAATGCCACAATTTTCTTTAATCTTGCAAATCTGGCACATTTTTATGTGCATTTAATAGAATGTAAATCTGAATTCAGCATAAACAACTTTGTAAACTAAAAAAAACAAACAAAAAACAACTATCTACATTAGCTGCCTAAAAGGTAGATGTCTAAAGGCAGTAAGATATACAATATAAATGCAGATGCATTGAAGAATGTGCACTGTATGTGTAAGATACGCTACATCTATTTTCATAAAAGTGAATTTTCATTAAAATGACCTTTTGTTGAGAGGCTTTACAGATTGCTAGGAAAATGCCATATTATTCCACATCATAATAGACTCTGGCGGCCATATGCAATTCACTTTTTCACCTGAGTTTTCTCCTAGGTGATATTTTAAAACTTGTCAATAAAATGCCTTTTAAACTACCAACAAGCAAAAAAAATACATAAAATAATTTTGATAGTACTTTATACCTACTTATTGATACTTTTTTTTCCATCGCAAAATGCTAAAAAAAAGTTATTTTAAATCTAAAATGAAATTTTTTCTCCTAGGAGAAAACTCAGGTGAAAAAGTGAACAGCACTCATGAAAAATGATCTCTTCCCTTGCAGCACCTTCCTGCTCTGTTGAATTGGGAGCTGGGCCATTTGGAGGCGCTATTCTCACCTCTGCTATGCACTGTTGGAGGAGTTGTTGGTTAGCAGACAGAGCTATGGCCGCATCACCGACCTGGTGGGAACATAGTCTGCTCTTCACTGCTCAACGTTTGCGACCTGACGAGAGGGAACCAGGTAAGAAGGCCCTGACACCGGAGTGTCAGGAAAGGGGGTGGGCAGTGTGCTCGGGCACCCTATTCCCTGTATACCCACCTGTACAGAAGTCACATCAGAAGGCGTTAGCCATCCCTTGTCACTTCTGTATACCCATAGGGGTACATAATACATTACCTGCACATGCAGAGGTCTCTCTGTGCTGCTTTTCCTGCTGAGCCATATATAATACATAGTACATGTGGTAAATTGTAGGTGTAGGTGCCATGTGTTGATGTACAAACGCACAGTCACCTGCGTTGTACAGTGGAAACAAGCCCTTAGTGTTAAACTCAAATACAAAGTAGGCTGATAAGGAACACTGGGACCCAGTTGCAGGTCATACATCAGGCGACTTGGTGGTCGATTGACCATCCGAATCGATTATAACCAAATCGGATGAAAATTGGTGCTGGCAAGTGCATGCCCCAGCAACGATGCAACCAATTTCTGGACTAAATGGGTCGTGTGAATCGGACGGACATGCTTCAAGATGTAGGGCCGACTTGCTTAATCGGGTGCGCGGCGTTAACACCGAGCAACAAATGCAACGAAACTCCTGTTGCCGTTTTCGCAGTGTATAAATATACATGTGTACATTTACATTACCTGTCCCGTGTCCCAGTGCCCGTCCGTCTTCTGAAACTGCCACTCTTCATTAGCCCTATTCAAGCTGCCGGCATGGAGCGTGTATAATGTCACATACACCGGCATGCTATGCATCGGCAGCGTGTATGGGGCTAATGGAAAAACGGCATATTCGGAAGGCAAATGGGTATTGTATAAATGCACATACATGCATATATACATACATACACTGTGGGAACAGTGAGTGTGTGCGTGCGTGTACTGTAAAGCGCTGCATAAGACGTCTGCGCTATATACGGTAAGTACTAAAATACTGTCCATTGTAGTCTAGGGCCAATTAACTTATCTGTATGTTTTTCAGCCATTATAGCTTTAAAATAATACATGCTACCATAATTAAAACCCACCTATTTTATTTGCCCGTTTGTCTCAGTTATTAAACCATTTAAATTTTGTCCCCATCACAATGTATGGCACCAATATTTTATTTGGAAATAAAGGTGCATTTTTTCAGTTTTGCGTCCATCACTATTTACAAGCTTATAGTATTTAAAAAAAAAATTCGTAGTATACACCCTTCACATGCATATTTAAAAAGTTCAGACCCTTAGGTAACTATTTATGTGTTTTTTTTTACTGTAATTTTTTTTCTCATTAAAAATTGTATTTGGGTGATGTTGTGTTGGGAAATAAAAACAGTTAATTTTTAATGTTATAATATGTGTAAATTGGCATGAAACATGTGTGTATATGTAGTGTTACTATTTGGCCACAAAATGGCCACCTTGAGTTTTTTTCCCCTTGTGCTCCTCGCTTACCGGAAGCACAAGGACAGGGAATTTTTTTTTTGTTTTTTTTTTTTTTTTTTTTAGAAAAACTGCGGTCTCTGATTAGAAACAGTCGGTTTTTCTGCTGGCAACTTAGATCGGAGAACGGGAACCATGTTCCCGTTCACTGATCCCAGGGCTACCAGGGGACAGCACGGGGACACAGGGGCGCGATCATGCGCGGGAGTGCGCTGAAGCGCGCCTCTGCAGCAGAGCAGCCGTCTGGACGTGAGGATTACGTCCGGGCGGCTGAAATCGTTAAACAAAACTGGGGAAAAATAACAATCAATATACTTCTCTCTTAGGGCTTGTTTCCACTGTAGCGGTGCGGAATCGCCTGGATTCCACCGCTGAAGAAATCGCATGCGGCTGCGTTTCCGCATGCAGATTTACCCGCGATTTCGCATGCGATTTCGCATGCGATTTCGCATGCGATTTCGCATGGCAAGGAGCCATGCGAATTTAACCATGTCACTGCCTGTGTTAAGTTCCATTGGCTTTCATGCGAAATCGCATGCGAAATCGCGGGGAAATCCGCATGACAAAGCCGCATGCGATTTCCCTATTGAATACATTAGCGGCGATTCGCCCGCATTCCTGCCGCACGCGAATCCCCGCACCGAAAAACGCCGCCGCCGCCGCACACGTGGAAACAGCCCCATCCACTAACATTAAGTATGCGAATCCGCATGCAGTGCCCGCATGCGGATTCGCTATAGTGGAAACGAGCCCTCAAACCACAGGTTTTTTTCCCCTTCAAAAGCGGTTCCCATTCATTCGGTAATAACTTTATCGCTAATTATCACACTGAAATGATCTATATATTATTTTTTGCGGGACAAACTAGGCTTTCTTTGGGCAGTAGATTATGCTAAGAATTATATTATATGCCTTTGACAGGGAAGAAGAAAACTATAAAAAAAAGAAAAGAAAACCACCATTTCTCAGCTTTCAGTCATTGTAGTTTAAAAATAAAATGTGCTAGATAAGATAAACACTTTATTTGCCGATTTGTCCCAGTTATTACAATCTTTAAATTGTGTCCCTAATACAATGTATGGCGATAATATTTTATTTTGGGTTAGGGGTGAAGGAGCTAAAAAAAATGAAATGCATTTAATTTTTCTATGGTAAGTGTATAATGGTGTATTTGTAAGTAGTTTTACTTTTTGGCCACAAGATGGTGCTACACTGTTTTCTAAAAATAGAAAACAGAACCAAGTGTTTACATGTGTTTGCAGGTGTTTATAAACAAAAGCGTGGCAGAGGTTGCTAAGTGGTTAAAGCAAAGTCTCAAGACTGACATTAAAGGGACACTTAAGTCAAACAAAAAAAATGAGTTTTACTCACCTAAGGCTTCCAATAGCCACTAGCAGCTGTCCGCTACCCTTGCCGTCTCCCTCCGATCCTCCTGGCCCCGCCGGCAGCCACTTCCTGTTTCGGTGACAGGAGCTGACAGGCTGGGGACGCGAGTGATTCTTCGCGTTCCCAGACACATTAGCACCCTCTATGCTGCTATATGGTATATGATATATGCTATAGCAGCATAGATGGCGCTATTGTGGCCAGGAACGCAAAGAATCACTCGCGTCCCCAGCCTGTCAGCTCCTGTCACCGAAACAGGAAGTGGCTGCCGGCGGGGACAGGAGGATCGGAGGGAGATGGCAAGGGCACCGGACAGCTGCAGGGGGCTATTGGAAGCCCCAGGTGAGTAAAACTCATTTTTTTTGTTTGACTTAAGTGTCCCTTTAAGGCAGGGAACACACTTGACTGTTTTCGTGCGCGTTTTCTGCACAGAAAAACTGAGAACTCATGTTAATCAATGGGCTAGTACACACTTAAAGAGACACTGAAGCGAAAAAAAAAAGATTATATGATTTGTATGTGTAGCACAGCTAAGAAATAAAACATTAAGATCAGATACATCAGTGTAATTGTTTCCAGTACAGGAAGAGTTGAGAAACTCCAGTTATCTCTATGCAAACAAGCCATTAAGCTCTCTGACTAGGTGCCCATACACTCGTCAGATTGGCAGCAGATAGATAAGAAATGCATCTGATGATCTATCTGATGCGTTTTTAGAACATTTTTTTACCAGGATAGAATTCCAATAGATTTCAGTTTGAAATCTATTGAATTTCGATCTGATGGCATTTTTTTGCCATCAGATTTCCATTATCCACCCCATAGCGGTATGGACGAGCTCAGCTCGTCCATTACCGCCAGAGGGTGCCGCTCAGGCCCTGCTGGGCCGATTCTTACCAAATAAAAAGCAGCACACGCAGCCGGCACTTTGCCAGCCGCGTGTGCTGCCTGATCGCCGCCGCTCTGCGGTGATCCGCCGCGAGCAGCGGCGAAAGAGGGTCCCCCCAGCCGCCTGAGCCCTGCGCAGCCGGAACAAATAGTTCCGGCCAGCGCTAAGGGCTGGATCGGAGGCGGCAGACGTCAGCTGACGTCCATGACGTCACTCCGCTCGTCGCCATGGCGACGAAGTAAGCAAAACACGGAAGGCCGCTCATTGCGGCCTTCCGTGTTACTTTTGGCCGCCGGAGGCGATCAGAAGAACGCCTCCGGAGCGCCATCTAGTGGGCTTTCATGCAGCCAACTTTCAGTTGGCTGCATGAAATAGTTTTCTTTTAATTAAAAAAAACCCCTCCCGCAGCCGCCCTGGCGATCTTAATAGAACGCCAGGGTGGTTAAGGCCAATGCAAACTGATCAGCAATCTCATCAGATCGACCTAAATTTTCCACCCTGCCAGTTCGATGGAAATCGGCCAGCGATCGGTCAATTGGCCAACCGATTTGCAAACGATCAATCGATCGGTCGGCCAGAAAATCGGCTGAGTGTATGGGCCCCTTTAGTTAGTCGTGGAGAGGGCTGTTATCTGACTTTTATTATCTCAACTGTTCCTGGACTATTTACTTAACCTCTGCTAGAGGAGAGGTCATTACTTCACAGACTGCTCTCAAAGACTCATTTTGAATGCTGAGTGTTGTGTAATGTGCACATATTATAGAATGATGCATTGTTAGAAAAAACACTATATACCTGAAAATAAAAGTATGAGAATATTTTCTTTGCTGCTAATCTTCTAGTAATTATTCATAGTACACAACCAATTCACTATATCATATTTTTTTTTCGCTTTAGTGTCTCTTTAATATGCTGTTCGCGCGCAGAAAAAAAACTGACATTCTGCATCCCGATTCTGCACATTTTGTCTGTTTTCTCTATCAATTACATCAGCTGCTGTGAAAAAACGCGCACGTTTTCCTTCATAGAAACACACTTGGTGTGCAGAAAAAGTATGCAGGAAAACGCGCGCAGAAAACTGAAAGACAAGTGTGTTCCCTGCCTAAAGCTGGCCACTAACGGTCCAATTTCTAACGAAAAATCGTTTGAGCGATCAGAAATTTTGTTTGGACGAAAAATCGTTCACTACACCATCAACTAAGCAATCATTGCTTCCTATCACGCCCACCAAGAAAATCCAAATTTTCGGTCGACGAAAATTCATTCGGGCGACATTTTTTTCACTCGTTCATAATCAATTGTGTCCACCAATGGAGATTATTTACAACCAATCCGATCAGAATTTCTGATCGCTCAAACAATTTTTCGCTAGAAATTGGACCGTTAGTGGCCAGCTTAAGTCCACTAATAAGACTAGGAGTATATCCTAAAGTGGTGATGGATTTGTCACTTTGTACTCCGCCCTACTGTTGCGCAACAAAAACAAGAAATCTTGCTACAATGTTTCATCTTCCAACTGAATCAGGTAGAAGAGAAACAATTTCCTATTATCCTTTGTTAATTTAAGATTTTCACAGGTGTGGTAGAAGTTCGGTAATTTTCCAGAAAAAAATGGGCTTCAATTCAGAAAAACCTGTTCGGTGATAGCAGAAGAGTGTGGAGTTTTCTTACATGTTGTTCTCCCTGTACTGACGGCATTACAATAAAATAAAGGCATGCCCAACATCCCGTTAGATGTACATGTTGGTTCAACTCCCTCTGCATCTGTCTATTAGTCGCTCTTAACATTTTATTTTATTGCCACCGTTTAAATGAACTTCCAAGAAACATTAAAACATGCAATGCTTACAGTCTTTTCCCTAAGACAAACCCTGAATCTAAGACCTAGCAGATATTTTGCTTATTCTCTAAATATAAAAGGTATCCCCCGAAAATAAGACATCCCCAGCAGAGTAGCCGACACATACCGCTAATGGGCTGCCGTGTCTGTGAGGTCTCTGGGACACTCTCCATTTATGCCAGGCTGTGTGCGGTCACTCTGTGCCGCTCATTGCCTCCTTTACTGTTAGTTTACACAGCCTGTTTCTAATTGGACGTGATGTCTTGGAGGCGGGATCATGCTCCATGTTTGGACCAATCACTGCACTCGCTGCTACTCAGAGATTACCTTGATTGGCCCAATCACAGAGCCATGATCCCGCATCCCAGACTGCTTGATCCAATTAGTACGGGCAGTACAGCAGCTTAAACTTGCAGTATAGCGGCTTCACACAGGTGGCCAGCGTGGGGGACACATTGCGCAGTGCCGATCAGGCACTTGGCATGTCATCCTCCTTGCACACAGCAGATTTATCACCTGTGTGCAAGGATGACATGACAGGTGCCTAATTGGCGCTGTAACTGTACATTGAGAAACAATAAAAGGGGGCCAGCATGGGGACACTTCTTGCAGCACCGATCAGGCACTTGTCATGTCATCCTTGCACACAGCAGGTTTATAGACTATGTGCAGGGATGACATGACAGGTGCCTAATCAGCACTGTACCTGTACAATGAGGAGCAAGCAGAGGCGGCCAGCATTGGACACATGCACTGCCAATGAGACATCACCTGAAAATAAGCCCTAGCACACTTTTAGGAGCAAAAATTTATATAAGACACTGTCTTATTTTTGGGGAAACACGGTAGGTGATTTCCACACTTGCTCTTCCGCATCTTCAAACAGGAACCTAAAGGGTTAAATGTCTGAAGGGCTGCAGGGGAAATCTCTTTAGTGCCAGCTCTCTCTCTCTTCCACTGCCTGGGGTAGAGAAGCTCGACTTTCCCTAGGTGTTGGGAGTGTATCAGAGGGTCTTGCAGGAACGAGAGGCTGATCCTCTTGGCTCTCTGCTTCTGTCAGTCATTTCTCATCGCATCCTGAAGCTGGTTTTCCACACATCAGAGCTGCCGGTAATTACCGAATGTTACTGGGCCTTACCGCATGCTCTAAAGGGACTCAGAGCACCTCTCATGGGCATGCCTTTATTGCTAGGCATAGACGGTACGGTTTTTTCTTATCAATCGAGCCACTGATGGCTCGATTGATAATTTCCGACTTGTCCGATCACCGCGTGGATCGATTCCCGGCTTGATCCCCGCAGGCAGACAATGGGCAAAAAACGAAGCGCTGATAAGGAAGTGCCCACGGGGACGACTGGGAATCGAACCGTGCGCACGAGCGGTGACGCGCCGGCATCGAGCCGCTGGCTCGATTCTGGCGCATAAACGTACCGTCTATGCCCAGCATAAGCCAGACGACTTCCAACAAATTTGTGCTATGAACCCTCTGGAGGAGCCTCTTGCAATGGCTATGCGTGTCACTTCCTCTTCCTGCTTGATTCAGTGATGCACTTCTCTAACAGAGAAGACAGGGGTGACCCAGAAGTCATAACATAGCCAAGATGGCAGCCGCAATTTTTTAACTGAAATTGAATCAAATGAAAGAGTAGAGCACAAGCTACAGAAAGGTATGCATCTTTAAAGAGTAACTGTTACCCCCAAAAATGAATTTTAAATCTCTATGGCAATTTTTTATTTACAGCCGCCGCCGAGTCACATGTGAGAGAATCACATGTGAGAGAGATGCACGGCGGCGGCTGCTCTGCGGTGGCGGCGCTGGAAGTGCTCCCGCTCTCTCTCCGTGTCAGAGCGGTCAGCTGTTTGTGGTGCGAATATATCGGCACCTGGTCCTGGGGGGGAGGGGGGGGGGGGGGGGAGGGCAGACATAGGCATGCTCTGCATGCTCATCAGTATCTGATATGCGACTTTGCGTCCGGAGCTTGGGGAAAAGGCTACATAGTAAAAAAAATTATTGATTTTTAACTTCTGCATTGCCTTTTTGGCTCACTTAAATAGTAAATAAAAAATTGCCATAGATATTTAAATTTCATTTTTGGGGCTAACAGTTACTCTTTAAGTACTTTGCAGTACTGGTCGGAGTCTTAATGGCATGCCCATTAGAGGTGCTCAGAGTCCCTCTAACCTTCATGAATTGACATTTGCTGGCATGAATGCAGGTGTTTACCGTAGGTCAGTTATTTACCTCACTGCTCTGTAATTTCAGCTAGCTATGCTTCAACAGCCTTGATGAATTGACATATTACAATATGCTCCATAAAATCAGCTGTTTTCAGCATTACCAAATGCGGTAATGCTTGATGAATTGAAGCCCATCTCCACTAAGACAAATACATCCTAAAGTGATGATTGATTTGTTACTTTGTACTTTGCCCCACTGTTGTGCAACACACCAAGGGACTTCAGCCTATTCATAAACAAGACACCTTGCTACAATGTATCAACCCCCAAATCAGAAGAGAAAGAACACTATGTAATTTCTTCCTGACTACAGGAAAGAATGGATATGGTAGGTACAAAATCAAAATATGGTAGTTACAAAGGATGTGTGCATGGACAGCCTGGCCCTACCCTGTACAGCAGGGGTCTCAAACTCAATTTACCTGGGGGCCGCAGGAGGCAAAGTCAGGATGAGGCTGGGCCGCATAAGGAATTTCACAATCGCGGCGCATCGCCGCCTCTGCCCGCCCCTCTCACTCTTCCTTCACAGAGAGGGGCGGGGAGAGGCGGCGATCGGTGCGGCGATTGACGTCAGGAGGGGCAGAGCTGAAGCTGAAAGCTCTGCCCCTTCCAGGAAATGCCGGCGGATTGCCCCCCGGGCAATTTGTGGGCTCTGCAGCCCTCGTTTAGCGGCGGGGATGCGGCGGATTACTTGGGAGCACTGAAGCGAACTAGAAGGAAGCTTTTGCCTTGCACATTCAGTTGTAACTGACAGCTGCTGATATGTAACTGACAGCAACTGGTATATTTCAGTTCTGACAAAATATTGTCAGAACTGGATGAGATCACTGTAAAGGGGCCTATACACCTAACGATTTTCCCGCCGATATACGGCCAATTCGATCACAGTGATCGAATCGGCTGTGAAATCGCTGCGCACACCGCTGACAGAACGATCTATCTCCGTCTGAAATCAATCATTCGTCGATTCCCGTCGATCAGTCCGTACGGAAGATTTCTCTTGATCGCCGGCGGGTCGTGAGTGCGTCGATAGCGGCGTTCGAATGCCCGACGCAATACAGCGGGTATACATTACCTGTTCCGGCCGGCGCGAGTCCCCGCTGTCTTCTTTCCGTGCTGGGTTCCGGACCGGCTGCTGCTACACAGAACTTCCTGTCCCGGCAGGAAGTTTTAACAGTAGAGCGCCCTCTACTGTTTGAACTTCCCCTGGACAGGAAGTTCAGTAGCTGCAGGAACGGTCTGGAGCCCGGAGCGGAGAAGAAGACAGCTGGGACCAGGGTACTCGCGCCGGCCAGATCAGGTAATGTATGCGGGGGAGGGGGGGGGGTCAGCAGTGGCAGCTCCACAGATTGTGATCGGTTTCAGGCTGAAATCGATTCACAATCTGTTTGCAGTAAGGTGGCCATACGCTCCCTCTCTGATCAGATTCGATCAGAGAGGGATCTGTTGGTCGAATCTGATGGCAAATCGACCAGTGTATGGCCACCTTAAGAAGAAAATGTTGAGCTGAGAGGAACTGACTGAGGATAGTATGTAATATTCATTTGCAGCTACAGTATGTGTTTATTTTAAATAATTGTACTCAGTTCAGGTTCCCTTTAAGCATACCATGTACACAATTTGACCAGGCTTGTCTGGCATCCTACTCATTGCATGATACTAGAGGATACAAATTATCACAATGACTGTCTTATTAATATAAAAAAATACAACTATTATGCAATCAAGCTTTCACTAGAAAGGCAGTGAATACCTACAATTAGTTTACAGTTACACTAAACTGCGAATTACCCTTTTGTTAAAGAAAAAAAAAAAAAAAAAACATCCATCCACTCAAGTCTAAAAATTCGTTTCACAAATGCTTTTGTCATATGGTGCTATTAAATGTATTTTATTAACATTTTAAGCCATTTATGGATTTCCATAACTGACAGCAAGTTAACATGCATTTTTATTCTATATCTTCCTTTAAAGGCCTCTTTTCCACAAGCATTTGGCAGGCGGCAAATTCACCGCCCGTCAGCTGCTCCTGTTCACCGGCCAGGCCAACAGGCCCCCTTCCTCCATGGAGTTGCATCTGAGCACAGCGGTTGCCATGCTCAGACGCAAAAGATGTTTTTAGCGCATGGGAACACAACACCGGGTGTCAGCACTTGACACGTGTGGTGTTAAAAGTGCTGCCATTCAGCTGCATTTTAATTGCACCCGAATGGCAGTCATGAGCAGCAGACAGGAGGACGCTGAACAAACAAGCAGTTCAGACATCCGTGGAAGAGGCCTTATACTGGGAACACACAATACAATTTCCCATCCGATAGACTGGTAATCTAACGGGATGTTGTATCATGTATACATGTCCGAACTGCTCCTGATCGATAAAGGGGTTGACTTTCCGCTGATAACTTTGCAAAATCAGTCCCTTTATCAATCAGAAACAGATCAGACAGGTCGGAAATAATCATCCTATTCCCACCGATTGGACCGGAAGTTGCATTTTGTGTTCCAAGCATTATAAATAATCTGTGCCAACAAATGTCACTATAAATGATACAAACTTACCTATATACATTGCTAAAACTGAAACATCTTCCCCTTACCTTGAAAATTACGTCTTTCTGAATGTATTTCAACAGGGAAAACAACACAGGAAGGAAAACAACTAAACATCAAATTCTGCAGAAATCAGCGGATGTTCAGTAAACTCCTCAGACTATGCATGCAAACCTATTAGGGCCGGTTTCCACTACTAAAGTGATGCAAATGCGGCTACTTAGCCGCATTGTATCACTTCCGCCGCCGCCCGCGTCACTTCCGCATCTCCCGTTGCGGAAGTGAATTGAAGAGATAGGACGCGGCTGCAGGCGTGCGAGAATCTGCAGCATGCTGCAGATTCTCGGATCGCTCCGCACAACACGCTTGCAGCGGAAACGCTTCCATTGGTGTGCATGTGTTGCCGCAACGCAACGATCCTAGTGGAAATGGGCCTTTACAAATGTGTTAAGTCCAAGGCAACTAATCCTACATTGCACAAAGACTGAAGCCTAAACCTACAATTAGTGCAGCGTAAAGCTGCCTTCAACAGTTGTCTGAAAAGGAACCTGCACTTATGTGTGCTAGTACATTTTAGCACAGGGGCACTGAACATGATCTTTTTTGGCATGCACAATTAAAAAGTTAGAGCAGGGCTGGGCAAATCCCAGGAGCCAGTAAGGCAAGGCGCATTTCCCAATGTCTCCTGGATTAAGGCTCATACACACATCAGACCATAGTCTTTGGAAAATTTTACCCCCTTCCATGTAGTATTAAGACAGAAATCTTTGCAAGATGCTGCACACAAAGATGCTGTAGACATTCAAAAGATCAGTATCTGCAAAAGATCAGTATCTGCAAAAGATCAGTATCTGCAAAAGATCAGTATCTGCAAAAGATCAGTATCTGCAAAAGATCAGTATCTGCAAAAGATCAGTATCTGCAAAAGATCAGTATCTGCAAAAGATCAGTATCTGCAAAAGATCAGTATCTGCAAAAGATCAGTATCTGCAAAAGATCAGTATCTGCAAAAGATCAGTATCTGCAAAAGATCAGTATCTGCAAAAGATCCGTTCCTGCAAAAGATCCGTTCCTGCAAAAGATCCGTTCCTGCAAAAGATCCGTTCCTGCAAAAGATCCGTTCCTGCAAAAGATCCGTTCCTGCAAAAGATCCGTTCCTGCAAAAGATCCGTTCCTGCAAAAGATCCGTTCCTGCAAAAGATCCGTTCCTGCAAAAGATCCGTTCCTGCAAAAGATCCGTTCCTGCAAAATGCATTCATAGTCTATGATATCTGCAGATCATCATACACACCTTATTTAACAGACATTCATCTGTAGATCAGATCCACAAGGATGGATTTTCAGATCAGCAGATTGTCTGATCTGCAGATGAATGTAAATTAAACAAGGTATGTATGATGATCTGCAGATCTCAGACTATGAATGCAATTTGCAGGAACAGATCTTTTGCAGATACTGATCTTTTGTGTCTGTACAGCATCTGTGTGCGCAGCATCTTGCAAAGATTTTTCTGATGGGGAGTTCAGCTCCATAGAAAAGACTGTGTAGGTATGGCTCTCATACTACATGAAGGGTGGTAAGATTGGTCTGTGATCTTTCATTTTCCAAAGACTATAGTCTGATGTGTGTATGAGCCTTAAAGGGGCATACAGACATGCGACTAAAGTCGTTGGTAACGAACGACTAACGATCGTTTATAACGACGATCGTTACAAAATAACCGCTAACGATCGTTAAGGGTAACGATCAGCGACTGAAGTCGTTGCAAACTGGAAATCCGTCCTGGCGGATTTTTTGTAACGACGATCGTTAGCAAAAGTACGTGTGTATGCTGATCGTTACAAAAACGATCGTTCGTTAAGTACCGTACATGCGCAGACAGAGAGAGAGAGAGAGACAGAGAGATGTATATAGATATATATATATATATATATATATATATATATATATATAGATGTAGATAGATGTATAGAGATATATAGATATATGTTGACATAGATAGAGATATATCTATCTATATCTCTCTCTCCCTGTGTGTGTATATACTATATATTATATATATATATATATGTACGCAACTTCCTCTTTCCTACTGGCCATTAACAATGACGTTCGTTCCGGGTTCATTGATCTGAATAACGTTTAGCATACTAGATGCGCTGTATCATACGTTCGTCACTTCCGCATCGTTCGTTCGGAAACGATCTGATCGTTTCCCACTTTCAACACCTCTTTACTAACGACCTTTTCATTTCTCTCCTTAATTGATCGTTCGTCGTTGCTTACGAACGATCGTTATCGCATGTCTGTACGTAGCATAAGGCACAGGGCCCCTGAATTCCATATTAACGCCACACCTGCATTAGGCATACATGCTATGGGTGACTATCTAGAGACAATTACTAGCAGGAAATTACCCCAGAGAACTTCTACTTGTGATAGGTCTATCCGAGGATAGAAAAAAAATGCAGACATTTAGCAGATATTCACAATATACCATATGGTGTATAACTAAATTTTAGCATTTGAAAGTTGACTTGGATCTTCTACTGCTGTAGAGCCAGACACAAAGCAGGGAATGCCTCCATGACTTTCCCCAGGGCAGCCTGAAATATGCTCATTTAGTACAAAGACCCTGCACTGATTTGCCAAAAAAAAAAAAAAAAATCAATCACAGGCTGGTCTACAAGTGATCCTAACAAGAAAATGTGAGTCTGTATTTATACATGCTGAACAAATTCCAAGAGCCAGGTAGCCACATAAATGGGCCTACACACTTGGTCCATCTGCTGCCACCAATTGTAGCTGATTGAATGTGGGGTGGAATATTTTCTCTCTTTCACTGGTCAGTTCAATCATATCATATAGCCCAAGCTAAGAAAACAAGTGGGAGGAGGTGCCCCAGGAATATAAAAAGTAAAAAAAATATATATTATAAAGTATACAAGCTTACCTCAGATGAGGAATGGTATTTTTGAAGATACAAATTTACTGGATCAGCTTCTTCAGGTCAAAATTAAGTGTCTGTAGGTTGAACACCACAGACTTTAAACGTCTATAGGTTCAACCTACAGACACTATTTTTTACCTGAGGAAGCAAAGAAGGCCCCAAAATGCATCATATTTTAGTGTCCAATAAATTTGTATTATCAAAAACCCCATTCCTCAACCTACTCAGGAGTTTCCCTTGTGATTTTACATCCAGTGGTTTTATTCATTCATTCATTCATTCGTTCAATCAATCTGGAGAGCAACCGATATTATAAAGAAAACTTATGACATATCCATGTGAATTTTCCACATCAGTACTGTGGTTGCCGTCTAGCAACCCAGTTTTGTAAGTAGCATTTCTTTATTCCCATTATTCCATTGACATATACTACACTATATTGGCGCTCCTGGCGTTATGTCTGTTTTCTCCCTTCCAGTTCCTGGAGTCCACCTGCTAGTGTTCATCCACTGGATATACACACTGACAAGGCGCAAGCAGGAAGAAGGGAAATTATGCTGCACATTACTAGAAGTGGGCAATTTCTGCCACTTAAAGAGAGCCTGAGAAGAACCTTGAGGGCTCGTTTCCACTATCGCGAATCTGCATGCGTCCAACGCATGCAGATCCGCACATGTAATACAAGTGGATGGGCCTGTTTCCACTGTAGCGTTGTTGAGGTGCGTTTTTTTCAGCGTGAAAAAAACGCACAAAAGAGCCAACGATTTCGCCTGCGTCGGGAATCCGTGCGAATCGCCGCTAATGTATTTAATAGTAAAAACGCATGCGTTTGTTACATGCGTTTTTACCCGCGATTTCGCACCTTTTTCAATTTTATTTAGCCCTGGCAGTGTCATGGTTAATTTCGCATGGCACCCTGCCATGCGAAATCGCAGGCGAAATCGCGGGTAAAAACGCATGTGGAAACGCATCCGCATGCGTTTTTACAAGCGTCGGAATGCGGCCGAAATCGCGTCGCAACAGTGGAAACAAGCCCTGAGTATTGACACCCTGGAGAAAAAAAAAGACAAAAGGACGGGAGCCCAATAGTGCAGTATGTCATCTCAATCGAATCAATGAATGAAATATAAATACTACCCACAGAAGCGGGTTGCAGATGGGCAACAGACCACATGAAGCAGGTGGAGACAATGAACCCAACTCCATTCGGGGTGGCCCAACCGGACCTGGGTGTGGTCGCTCTCCTTGGTAACAGAGAAAAGGTCATTGCTATGGGTAGAGACCAGGGCCCATATGCAATTCACTTTTTCATCTAAGTTTTCTCCTAGCAGATAATTTTTCATCTTCTGTTTAAAATAACTTTCAGCATTCTACAGTTGAAAAAATATGAAAAGTAGGTGAAAAAGTACTGTCAAAATTATTCTGAGGATTTTCTTGCTTGCTGGTGGCTTTAAAGGCATTTTATTTCTAAGGTGTGAAAATATCACCTAGGAAAAAAACTCGGGTGAAAAAGTGAATTTAAGGAAATGTGAGGGGGGGGGGGGGGGGGGGGAAGCTGCGCATCCCTAAACACATGCTGCAATTGAATGGTTAATCGCACAGGCATACACCGCCTCTGCCAGACTGAAAAATGCATGCCCTGCATCCAAGACAAGTGCTAACATTTATTAAACTAGGAGGTACTTTAGCTTCCAATATGGTTTGCATGCAAAGTATATTATACTAGACACTTGCGCCACGGTGAGGCAGACCTCCGGGCAAGTGACCTAACCTAAATTTAAAACCTCAGGAGCAGCTAAGCAGAAAAAAAATGTAACTTACATTTGGTAGAACAGCGAGGGGAGCGCCAGCGCATACCACTAAGGCTGCATCTGAATTGACCACCAGCTCAGTGTGTAGCACCTATATAGACTTTCTACACACTTCGCATTCATTCAGATGCAAATCATATGCAAATCTGCTACTACTTATCTAAAGGTTAGCACTTGTCTTGGATGCAGGGCATGCATTTTTCAGTCTGGCAGAGGCGGTGTATGCCTGTGCGATTAACCATTCAATTGCAGCATGTGTTTAGGGATGCGCAGCCTTCCCCCCCCCCACCTTTCCTTAACTTTGTAACTATGTAACTGTCAGGTTAGCTGCTCCCAGCCCCTCCTCCTGAGTTTCCTGTTTGCATGATAAGTAGTAGCAGATTTGCATATTATTTGCATCTGAATTGAATGCGAAGTGTGTAGAAAGTCTATATAGGTGCTACACACTGAGCTGGTGGTCATTTCAGATGCAGCCTTAAGGCTCATACACACATCAGACCATAGTCTTTTGAAAATGAAAGATCACAGATCTGTTTTACCCCCTTCCATGTAGTATGAGAGCCATACTCTACACAGTCTATTCTATGGAGCTGAACTCCCCATCAGAAAAAAAACTTTGCAAGATGCTGCACACACAGATGCTGTACAGACACAAAAGATCTGTAGCTGCAAAAGATCTGTTCCTGCCAAAAATCCAACCCTGCAAATTGCAATGATAGTCTATGAGAACTGCAGATCATCGTATACACATGATTTAACTGACATTCATCTGCAGATCAGATCCACCAGGTTGGATTTTCAGATCTGCAGATCTGTCAGTTAAATCATGTGTGTATGATGATCTGCAGATCTCATAGACTATCATTGCAATTTGCAGGGTTGGATTTTTGGCAGGAACAGATCTTTTGCAGCTACTGATCTTTTGTGTCTGTACAGCATCTGTGTGTGCAGCATCTTGCAAAGTTTTTTTTCTGATGGGGAGTTCAGCTCCATAGAATAGACTGTGTAGGTATGGCTCTCATACTACATGGAAGGGGGTAAAACTGGTCTGTGATCTTTCATTTTCCAAAGACCATGGTCTGATGTGTGTATGAGCCTTTAGTGGTATGCGCTGGCATTCCCCTCGCTGTTCTACAAAAAAGTGAATTGCATATGGCCCCATATGTGGTCTGTCGAGACCCCTCCAACGGGATACGTTGGAAAGTAATTGAGCATAAATTTGGAAAAAGAGGCGCCCTACTATGAATAAAATTGGATTAAAAACCAATAAAATGAAAAAAGTGAGGTGGCTTACCTCAATGAAGAGATGTTTGTGTGAACAAAAATGTTTATTAAAGCGGTATCGTCACCATAAAAATCAAATTTCAACAGCAACTGGTCTGAGTGTATTAAGTGATAAAGATGCTAAGCCTGCATTCAAAACTTGCAAAACTTTTTCTGCTGTTATGGTTTGGAGTTATCACATACTTTAGGAGCACTGGCCCTTTAGTAGTCGTGCCAAAGAATTGCATGCTGGGGGTTCTTTTTATCTATAATATATTTCTCCTCTTCCCTTTATTTCCCTGCCAGCTGCTTATCTGAAAACTAATCCCCTACTCACTTGTGTTTACAAGTAAGGCTGAGGCGACTCAGCGATTGGAGGAGACAAGAAAAAAAGTAAAGGGCAGAAATGACATAAGTTAGCCTTAACTGTGGGCAAAAGACATGGCCCCCACCAGGAACAGAATTCTCGTCATTTACTATATAACATTCACTGAAATCAAACGTGGACAGTATAATACATGTGTTATGTAAGCAGATCAAGTATTTATTTATATATGTGTTTTTTTCCCTGGCATAGTATGGCTGATCCTACTGCTTTAAGCACAGGTAAAGCATTTTACGGGTCTAAGCGTGCTTCCTCAGGCCAATAACAGTGCCGGTTTGCAAATACTAGCCAGCATAGGGTGCCTCTTTAGGGAGGCTCCCATGCTGGCTAGTATTTGCAAACAGTGTAAAAAATGTGCACTCCCACATGTATGCAAAAAAAAAAAAAAAAAAAAAAAAAAAAGCCTTCAGAAGCATGCCAAAATCGGCACTAGTGGGAACGGCCTCTAATATGCACCATTTTTACTTGCCAGCAAAATTAAAAAAGTTCAAAAGTTCAACATCTTTACACACTGTAGAAACACATAATAACATATTACATCTTTCAAGCAGTAATTACTATGATTAGTCAGTTTAGAGATACTGTGAACTGTATAAATGAGAACCTTCACAGAGTAAGAGGAGTATAGAAGTTACAGCAGCCGAAGGTGTAATTTAAGGGCCAAATTACTCTAGGTTAGAGCAGGTGGGTAAGCCACCACAGGATGACTCAAATACCTATTCCACACCCCTGTACAGACTCATTAAATGGCAGTCTCATTCGCACTACATATGGTGTAATGCAGCACCGTGAAGAAAATATGCCTGCATGCTTTTTGGAGCAGTAGAGAGGGGCAGCTCTATTCACTCATATTGAATGAACCTGTACCATTATGTACTCCACTGCAGTTAGCAGTAGTGCTAAACTGTATGAAACCTCTGCCGGTACGTAGAGGCCTTAAAGCGGACCTGAACTCAGAACTTCGTTTCTGTTCTAAAACAGGGCTTTTCAACCCTGTCCTCAAGTACCACTGTGCATGTTTTGTGGAAATCCACAGAGGTAGTTAATCAACGCTGCAGAGACACTAATTACCTCACCTGTGCACGTTTGTGGCTTTCTGCAAAACATGCACTGTTAGTGGTACTTGAGGACAGGGTTGAAAAGCCCTGTTCTAACATAAGTAACAGCCCGAGGTGAGGGGCAGAGCGGATCAGGAAGCCAAAAAGAAATGCCGCTCCTGTTGGACACACTGGCCCACTTTCACTTTTGTGACCTATTGGTCAGAATGCTGCAAGGAGAGACTGTCTCTCTCGCAGCATGCATGGAGGCTGGGGTGCGGCAGGGGGCATGGCCAGGGAGAGAGAGCTGTCCAATGGCAGCTCTGGAAACCCTGTAGGACTGCCCCTGGCTGGTGTTTTAAACAGGGAATCCCTCTCCCTGTGTTTACTTCTGAGATAGCGACAAATATTGCCGCTACTTTCGGGGGGCTAAAGCGTGGGGGGGGGGGGGGGTGAAAGCAGTGGTGTGCGGACACAGAGGCATGTCATGAGGCAGAGAACATGCCTCTGTGTCCCATCTGCCCACCTCGGGTTCTCTTTAAAGAGTACCCAAGGCACATATTATATACATTATAGGACACAGAGGCATGTTCTCTGCTCAATGACATGTCTGTGTCCTTCTGGCGCCACTGTCAGTACCCCCTCAAAGATAGTGACAATCTCATTGTCGCTAGCCTCCTTTTCCCCATCCAGCCGTCAATCACCTGTCAGGTCGCTCCCCTCACCACCCGCCTCTGTAACCTCACTCCCGCCTCCTCCAATCAGCAGCTAAGCCGTGACCCAGGAAGTACTTCCGGGCTGTGGCCATCTTGGATTCTTCTGCTGGTGAATGGAGGAAGAATGGGCTGCAAAGTATAAACAGGGCCATGGAGAGCGGAGTGGAGCCGCGCAGATCCATCCAGGAGGTGGCGTGGAGCAGGTAGTACCGTGCTTCCCTGAAAGTAAGACATCTCCTGAGAATAAGCGCTAGCAGAAATTCCAAGCATGCTTGAAATATAAGCCATCCTTCAAATTTAAGCCCTTGCTAGGCAGCAGCCCACATGACACCAGCAAATGTAAGTTCTAAAGACCATTATTTGTGTGTCAGGCAATTTGTGTTTTTGTAGGAGCCAGCCTTCTTGATCTGTGTTGTAAAGTGATACGCATCAGCAGAGCTTCACCTCTTCCCAGGACACAGCTTTTCCTATATAGTAGCTCTGGGGAGCCTGACTGAGATTTCTCTACCTGGGAGAAATAGACTCAGCAGATACACAGCCCCCTGTGTGTATTATCCTGATGCTTATCTTTTTATGACACAGGAGGGCTGCTGCCATTTAACCTTGCCAGGATCCCCCTGTTCCAGCATCACCCTCCAGGCTGTGGTATGCATGACCTGTTGGGAGGACTTCCCCATGTGAGCAGCAGAATCAGTTTCTTGGAAGTGAGCCAATATCTGCAAACTGCAAGCTCTGTGTATGCCAATTGTGCTTCTGCACTGGCTTTGCTTAGCATGGCATGCAGTATATATATATTTTGTATAGGAAAACTACAGATGTTTCCCCAAAAATAAGACATCCTCTGAAAATAAGCCCTAGCCCATCTTTTGGAGCAAAAATTAATATAAGACAGTGTCTTATTTTCGGGGAAACATGGGTATGTTTTCCGGTTCTCTCTAAAGAAAAAACATTTCTTTGTTACAGCTGAAACAAATCCTGCAATAAATCTGCAGTGTGCCTACTTTCTGCTTTCACGAAGGTAGACATTGTTAACATCCTGTGTTTATCAATTAGCTGCTCTGCTGTGGCAACCAGCTGAGAGATCAAATTTCACTGGTGAATAGTCACAGATGAGTGGGAATTAGACAGACTAGACTCTGCAAATGCATATAGTATGCATTTCTCTCTGATTTCCTTCTGTCCTGCACAAGAGTTCAGGATGATACCCCCTTTCCTAGTATAAATCTTTACCAACAGCTTTTTACAACTGCCAGGCAAGCAGCATCTTCCTCTGTGAATAGAAGTACAGTAATTTTATTCATTATGTTATTTTTACTATAGTTCCTCTAAGTGTAGTACAGCAACTCGTTTAGGCCTTATTCACACTTAGGGTATGCAGTAGCTGCGTGTTACATAGGAATGCACAGACATTTGCATTGCTTTATGCTGTGGTGCTTAAAGCGGTATTGTCACCATAAAAATCAAATTTCAACAGCAACTGGTCTGAGTGTATTAAGTGATAAAGATGCTAATCCTGCTTTCAAAACTTTTTCTGCTGTTATGGTTTGCAGTTATCACATACTTTAGGAGCACTGGCCCTAGTGCCAAACAGTTGAATGCTGGGAGTTCTTTTTATCATTTAATGTACTCCTCCTCTTCCATTTATTTCCCTGCCTAGCTGCTTATCAGCAACACCCTCTGATTACTTGTGTTTACAAGCAAGGCTGAGGTGACAGTGATTGGATGTGTAAATAAAAATTAATAAATAAATAAAAAAGACAGTGCAGTTGTTAGTATACACCTCAGTGGGAGTGCCTGAAGACTCTGGGAGGAGGCCAGCTAATGAATACACAGTGAGCAAGAGAAGGGAGGTGGGAAAACAAGAGTCAGGGAGGATATGATGTCAGCATTAGCTTGGCAAGATGGCCACTGCATAGAATAGGATTTTCTGCTTTTCCTTTATAAAATTCACAGGAATCATTACGTGGATAGCACAATACATCTGTTATGCAAGTAGAAGTAGTATTTATCTACCTATAGATGTGTTTTTTATTTCTAGGTTAGCATGGGTGTCACTTGTTCTTTAACCCAATCATTGCATTGTATGTGGCAGGGCACAAATACAGACAAATATGTGCAGCCCAGCATTACAGCAAGAGGTGCTAGTCTACCCAGGAGGAAACCACAGAGGGAACAGTTCTCCAATCAAAGCAACCTCCACAGTACGAGGCCTTGTGATTGGCCAAAAAGTGTGGGCGTAGTTTATTACAACCCAATTATGAAAACACGTGAGTAAAATATTCCATTCACCTCTACAAACAATAAAAAAAAAAAAATCTGAGAGGCTTACCAACACAATAAGAATATACGTGCTATTTATTGTAAAAAAATAAAATAATGTGCTTAGACATTTTAACTGATCCTTGATATATGGAAGTGAAGGAAATAATGGCAGATTTACTTGCCCTGGGGCTTCCCCAAGGCCCTTGAAACCAATGTGCCCCTAGGCGTAGCTCCACTCCAAGTCTCCTAGTGTCCCCTCTGTAGCGGTGACCGCTGACCTGGCCGGCTGCTCCTGCACAAGCAGGCAACTCCCGGCACCAGGTCCGGCAGCTTTCTGCACAGTACGGAGCGGCCGCTTATGCAGAAGCCACTGACAACTGCAGAGGGCACCCCAGGAGACTGGTTGACGAGGGATACATAGGCTTCTAGGGGCTGGAAAAAGCACAAATTAAGTTAATCTGCCATTTTCTTCACCTCATTTAACCTAAAGTATACCTGAGATGAATGGGTCAAAAGGATGTATATTTACCAGGTGCTTCCTCCAACCCCATGTAGTCCATCTGGTCCCTCAATTCTCTCCCGGTCTACTCGGTTGTGCAACTGCCGTGTTGTAGACTTTACAGGCGTAAAGTATACGACTCGGCTCATTCACAGACTGACGCGCATGCAGAGACAAAACATCACATGGCACCCAATCGTGCTCCATGCAGTTAATTAAAAGGACCACTGTCGCGAAAAACGTAGGCTGTTAAAATCTGACAGAAACAGGTTTTGGGCCAGGCCATCTCCTCATGTGGGAATCTCAGGGTTTTCTTTGTTTTCAACAGCATTTCCTGAACAGCTGTTGCAAAGTCGAACACAAAATAGTGTGCAAGTGATTAGGGAGGCTGGCTGGTATCTTACTATTTTGGCAGTTAAACTGCTGTTCAGGAAATGCTGTTGAAAACAAAGAATTTCCCCTACACGCAGATTCTGGATGCAGAAAACTAACTCCAATGCATGGCTATGGGAAATCCGCATCACAAAAATCGTGTTTAGTAGGAACAAGCACATAGGCATTCATTGGAGTCAGTTTTTCTGCATCCAGAATCTGCGTGTAGTGCAAACCCTGAGAATCCCCTAGGGGGAGATGGACTGTCCCAAAACCTGTCGGTTCTGTCAGATTTTAACTGCCTACTTTTTCCGTGATAGTGGTCCTTTAAAAGACTGGAACTGCTCTTGTGCACAGCATTCCCAGCCACAGGAGCACGACCAGGCAGATGGTGCGTGTGGCCGGTTCCACACACGTGCAGTAATCCATAACCCAGCTGGATTGCAGAATTCACAGAAGGACAGGGAACTGAAGAAAGCACCTGGTAAGTAAAAATATTTTTGACTCAGTTTTAGGTTTACGTTAATCACAAAAACTGCCCCAGTTGCCAAAAATCTAGTATCTGCATGTAGCTTAAAGGACTTCCAAGGCAAGGACAACAATCTATGTTTACTCACTTGGGGTTTCTTCCAGCCCCTAACAGCCATTTCAGTCTCTTGACACAGCCTTTGTCTTCCTCGATGTCCCGCTAACCCCCCGTAACGATCGGCAACCCGCCGGCGGGCCGTCTCTTCTGCACCTGCACTCCATGTCCACGTCATCTGGCGCATACTGCACCTCCGCAGTAGTTGTGCGCAGGCACAATACATGCCAGATGACATGGACGCGCAGAAGAGACGACCCACCGGCAGGTGGCCGATCATTACGTGTGGCTAGCAGGACCCCGAGATGGACCAGGCTGGAGCGAGAGAACGAAATGGCTGCTAGGAGCCGGAAGAAGCCCCTGGTGAGTAATGACAAGACAAATAACATTTCTCCTGGCTGACTCAAAGCGCCAGAGCTGCAGCCACTAGGACGCGCTCTATAGGCAGTAGCAGTGTTAAGGAGACTTGCCTAAGGTCTCCTACTGCATAGGTGCTGGCTTACTGAACAGGCAGAGCCGAGATTTCGAACCCTGGTCTCCTGTGTCAGAGGCAGAGCCCTTACCACTACACCATCCAGCCACCATCATAGATTGTTGTCCTCACCTCGAAAGTCCTATAACAGACACTAATCTACTTTAGGGGACCAAGCAGAAATCCTCATAGGGAAATTCAAGTAAAGTGATTGGGTGAACAGCACCCTCCTGAACTGCTAGGTTTCCAATCACTTGCAGTAAACCAGGCCCACACAATTTGGCCAATCACAGTGCTTTGTAAATAATGTAAGTGGGTACTGTGACTGGAGAACTGATCCCTAGAAGGATTCTTGTTGGGTCCTCTAAAGTAGACTAGCACTGCTTAACAATATTTGTAATATGAAAGGAAAAATAATCTACCATTTAAGTAATATGTTGCTGAAATGTACGTTTATTTCATCTCCATAATCAAGTAAAAAAAATATACTGAAATGATCACAAAAGGCAGCCTATACTGTGTATGTGTATATATATATATATATATATATATATATATATATATATATATATATATATATATATATATATATATATATATATATATACATACACATCTGTATCCAGTGATGATGCATGTACAGTCACCCATGCTGCGCCTCCCCTCCCCCCCAAGCACCCCGCTGTCCGTCCGTCTCCTGCAATTCTACCTCCACAGTGGCCTCCAATTTTCCCTCGAAGGTGAAGTCTATTAGATCGGGCTTCAAGCACAGCCCGTAGTTGATGGGTCTGACGTCAGTAGGCAACCGCTCGAAAGGTCTGCGGTCCGGCATGATGGAAGCAGGAAGCCAGCAGCCAGTCACGAGAGAAAGAAAACTGCTGACCGGACCGCTAACTGGACCTCACAGACCCAATACAGGATCTCAGCGAACACCGACTGACTGACTAGGGGCGGGCCCGCGCAAAATTGAAACGTCATCACGTAGAGTGTGTGTCAGCCAACCAAAGAAAGAGCCGCCCACTGAACGAGGCACACCCCATACGGCGGCCACACCCACTGTAAATTTCACAGGCGTCTCCAAACTGGAAGCGCAGCCCCGCCCAATGCGCTAGACACATTCTTTGTCACGCCCATCATAGAGCTCGCTTGTCTCGTAATACTAATTCCAGACAGTCATGCCCCCTCCTCTAGCGACAGGTATCACGTGACCTAGTCCTAGGCACATGCTCAGTTCCCGCTTTTTCATTATATATTGTGAGGCAGGTGCAGCGGCCGCACCCAGTGTTGCAAGGAAATGTGATATGTCATTAGGGTTGCCGAGCATATAACATCCAAAAAACATTATTGGCAGGACCAGGACATTAACATGGGAAGAGGTAGTTGTGGAAATAAGGGACTTTATAAGGGGTTGGGGGTACCCAGGTTATGGGGAACAGAGTAGTTCCTGTTGCACTGAGTATTTTTTTTTAAAGGGGAACTGAAGAGAGAGGTATATGGAGGCTGTCATGTTTATTTCCTTTTAGACAATACCAGTTGCCTGGCAGCCCTGCTGATCCTCTGCCTCTAATACTATTAGTCATAGCCCCTGAACAAGCATGCAGCAGATCAGGTGTTTCAGTGGTTCAGACTTATAAGTCGGATCTGA
Organism: Hyperolius riggenbachi; assembly: GCF_040937935.1. Classification (NCBI taxonomy): domain Eukaryota; kingdom Metazoa; phylum Chordata; class Amphibia; order Anura; family Hyperoliidae; genus Hyperolius; species Hyperolius riggenbachi. The sequence continues at coordinate 107,621,036 of NC_090657.1, forward strand.
CAAGACTAGCTGCATGCTTGTTTCTGGTTTTAATCAGATACTACTGCAGAGAAATAGACCAGCAGGGCCGCCAGGTAACTGGTATTGATTAAAAGGAAATAAACATGATAGCCTCCATATACCTCTCTCTTCAGTTCCCCTTTAAAGAGTAACTCTCAATATACAGTATATATGCTCAGTATTTGTGGTGGATTAGCTGTGAGTAGTGCTATTAGGGCCGGATTTTCAGCTCAGGAGCCTATAGGCGCATAATCTCTGGCGCCCTAAATCCCGACCATTAACACAGGCCACACCTTTTAATTCACGCCCCCTTTTCTTAGGAGGTGGCTGGGGCAGGGTGCATACTAGGTCTGGGTGACTGGGTCTAGGTGCAGGGTGGTTGGGGCAAGGTGCAGGCTGGATATGCGTGCAAGGTGCGGGCTGGATATGAGTGCAGGGTGCTGGCTGTTTCTGAGTGCAGGGTGGCTGGGGCAAAGTGCAGGCTGGGTCAGGGTGGGTGGTAAGGTGCAGGCTGGCTGGGGCAGGGTGGGTAAGTTGCAGGCTGGCTGGGTAAGGTGCTGGGTGGCTAGGGCAGGGTGGGTAAGGTGCAGGCTGGCTGGGGCAGGGTGGGTAAGGTGCAGGCTTGCTGGGGCAGGGTGGGTAAGGTGCAGCTGGGTGCCATGATAGCAGACCTCAGATCAGCGGCGACAGGTATAACATCAGCCTCCCTCCCTCCCTGTAAAGTGCGAGCGGAGCGTGAAGTATGAGAAGACTCATCGGGACCTGACATGTCTACAATGACCGCTTCTCTCACCGCAGTGTGCCATGCGTCATCTCCTAGGTAACAGCGTGTCTCCTTACTGTGACGCGCTGCCGCCAGTACGTGCAGGCGTGTCACAGTAAGGAGACACGCTGTTACATAGGAGTTGACGCTGGGAGCGCTGCGGGGAGAGAAGGGGTCATCGCTGGCATGTCGGATTCCAGTGAGTCTTCTCACACTCTGCAGGGAGGGAGGGAAGGGCACTAGCGAGCCTCCTCTCACAGATGGTCCCGCCTGTAGGCACGTTTGCTAAATCCGGCCCTGAGTGCTATACATATTTATTTGAGGTACAGTGATCAGATTTTTCTGTGCCCAATCTGGGGGCAGCCAGGCCAATGTCAGAAGGTGGGCATTGGATATTATATTACATACCAACACAGATTAACACTGAAAAATATAAAATGGGGCAGGAAGAGAGATCTGCTGATACACGTTGTTTTTACAGAGAAACATTAGAGCCATCCTAATAAATGACACTATGGAGAAGACATTGTCAAATAATTTTGTAAAACGTTATCTGCAGGCGACGAGTATGGTCGTGCAGAGCATGCTTGTGCATGCAGATAATGTCTCACAAAATTATCAGCACCACAAAACTGCTCATGTACGAGCGGCTCCATGCTACTGTATAGGTGTGGGCTGTACTCGTGCGCTTGTACATGAGCAGAAGTGCGGCCACAAGAATAAAGCACTTGTTAGATAACTTTAGAGGGCCCTTGCTCAGGAACGGTGGGCTCGAGTATAAATTTGGAGGTTTCCCTCTGCTGAGGTAAGTAACTTTTACCTTATTTCTCCCAGGGCTGTGAAGTCGGAGTTGGAGCAATTTTTGGGTACCTGGAGTCGGAATTGGGAAAAAATGCCCCGACTCCAACTCCTAATGAATTTAAACTGTAATTAAAATAGAAAATATGATAAAATCTTCTATTTCTCAGATAATAGTCATCATAAATAATTTATGCTGTAAGAATAAAGCCTGATTTGTAGGTGTGTCACTAATAGAGTTAGTCAATGAGATGCAAATAATTCTGCGTTGATGCTGGTTTATGCAAATGTACGCATTCCCTTTGCTCATGAAATCAAATAATTTGATATGTTGTTAAAATTTGGTTTGGTGATTATGAATTAAAGAGTACCTGAGATGGATGAAAAGTAAAGTTTTATACATACCTGGGGCTTTCTCCAGCCCCCTTCAGACTAACCAGTCCCTCGCTGTCCTCCTCCGCCACATGGATCTTCTGCTATGAGTCCCGGTAATTCAGCCAGTCAGCGCAGTCGGGCCAAGTGTCGCTTCCATAGCCAGGAGCATTCTGCATCTGGGCAATAGTGCTGCGCAGGTGTAGTACGCTCCCGGTGGCGGAGTGTGTGCATGTGCACTACGCCCAACTGGCTCAAGTACCTGGACCCATAGCAGAAGAATCCAGGTGGCAGAGAAGGACAGCAAGGGACTGATTAGCCTGAAGGGGGCTGGAGGAAGCCCCAGGTATGTATAAAACTTTAATTTCATCTGTCTTGGGTTTACTTTGTTACACAGTTGTACTATACTCTACATATGCACTCCCTGCAGAGCTGCAGGGAATCCACTGAGAATGTTGTGCACATTGAACACAGAGGTGTTGTCTATCACCCATAAACCTGGTTCAGATTGTACATGAAGAATGTGTAAAAAAGGAAGAATCCCCTCATTCTCCTGCAGAGTACCTGCACATCACTCTTATATGTACCCACAGTTACATTGCCCAGGGCCTAATAGATATTCTTTGTTCCTGTCTGTACCTTCTACAAGAACTCTTGCCAAGGACTAGTTTTAGTCTATGACTAAAAGTATTAGAGGCAGAAGATCTGCTGGATAAAATATGGCAGCCTACATATCCCTCTCACTTCAGTTGCCTCTTAAAATTCCTAAGCGTTGGCAGTTAAGAGATGCATTTCATGTTACATACTTTTAATCAACAGTATTGTAATATGCAAATTAGAGGAGTCAGAGTCGGTGGAATCCTAACCTGAAGAATCTTAACCTGAAGAGTTTTTGTACCGACTCCACAGCCCTGATTTCTCCTTACAGGTTTACTTTAAGCATTGTACCACCAACCCAAAATATTATTAGGCAGAATCTCCCTGCTTGTAATGAAGCAGTGTGAGCCTACCATCACAAATACGCTGCCCAGAAACAGCTATGATGAGGACACAAAAGAAGAGATACGCACCCCCCTGTTGCCTTTTTTATTTAACCCCTTTCCGACCGCTTAACACCGATAGGCATCGGTAAGGTGGCAGCCCCAGGACCACCTAACGTCGAAAGGCCTGGGTTTTACAGGGGATCGCACACATCTCCGCTGCGTCAACTGATCACTACTAGCAGACTGTTAGATGGCAAAACCATTTACATTGAACAGCGCTGCGATCTACCGCAGCGCTGTATTTGGGACAGCCCTGTCACTTGGCTGTCCCCTGGAGAGGCTCCGATCGCAATCCCCTCTCATAGGCTGATGCCTATGAGAGAGGATCGCCCTGATTGGATAAGGGGGAAATGAGGGAGGGGAGTAAGAAAACAAATTAAAAAAAATACATACATTTATAAAAAAAAAAAAAAAAATTTAAATTAATATTTAAAAAAAACAGCCTGCAGCAGCGATCAGAGCCCACCAACAAGAAACTGTGTTAGTGGGCTGAAAAATGGGGGGGTCAATTACGTGCTAAGTTATATGGCTCTGCAGTGAGCTATTAAAGCTGCAGAGCACTAAATTGTAAAAAAATAGCCTGGTCACTAGGGGGGTGTAAGCCTGTGGTCCTGAACTGGTTAAAGAGAACCTGAGATGGGAATGGAAAGTAAAAATGTACATACCTGGGGCTTCCTCCAGCCTCCTCCAGGCTAATCGCTCCCTCCCCATCCTCCTCTGCCTCCTGGTTCTTCTGCAATTGGCCCTGGAAAGTCATGCGGTCCGTAGTCAACTGCGCAGCTGCTGAACGCTCCTGGCGACGGAAACATGCGCGGTCGGCCTGTGCCAACTGGAGGATTTTCCTGGGGCAGTTGCGGTTGAACCAGGTGTAGGAGGACGGCAAGGGAGCGATAAACCTGGAAGAAGCCCCAGGTATGTATAATTTTTCTTTCCATTCCCATCTTAGCTACACTTTAACCTCCTGAGCGGCTTGAGAAGTTTTGCTGGCCGCAGGTGTCCCCCAGTGTAAATCTAATAGGTTAAGTGGCTTTATTACAAGTTAGGTAGCACTAGGCTAGCTAGTATAGGTGGCCGGCACCCCCCGATTGCCCGCGATCCCCCGATCCAGCCACTTATACATTACCCAGCCTCCATCCAGCGATCGCGCAGCCTCTCCGCACAACTCCACTCTTCTCTATGGGGAGGATCGGGACTGCGCATGAGGTCAGTGACGTTATGACGTTATGTACGATCCTCCCCATAGAGAAGAATGGAGCTGTGCGGGGAGGCTGCATGATCGCTGGATAGAGGCTGGGTAATGTACACTCACCTAAAGGATTATTAGGAACACCATACTAATACAGTGTTTGACCCCCTTTCGCTTTCAGAACTGCCTTAATTCTACGTGGCATTGATTCAACAAGGTGCTGAAAGCATTCTTTAGAAATGTTGGCCCATATTGATAGGATAGCATCTTGCAGTTGATGGAGATTTGTGGGAAGAACATCCAGGGCACAAAGATCCTGTTCCATCACATCCCAAAGATGCTCTATTGGGTTGTGATCTGGTGACTGTGGGGGCCATTTTAGTACAGTGAACTCATTGTCATGTTCAAGAAACCAATTTGAAATGATTTGAGCTTTGTGACATGGTGCATTATCCTACTGGAATGTAACGTGCAGTGCACACAGATTTGCACTGAATGCAGATTGTCACTTATTGTGGAAATACTGAAGACCAAACCACAGGTAAAAGTGAAATAATGTAAAGGTTTATTTACAAGTGCAGGATATATACACAAGTGATGCTGCAATTGGTGCATGAACATAAATACAAGTGTATTCAAGTGAACTGTACAAGTAGCAATATGATTGCAAACTGGCAATACAATTGCAGGCAAATGTCTTATGATCAGACATACAACAACCAAATATACAGTAGCATACCTCCCAACATTTAACTTTTATAAAAGGGGTGTAATGGATTACGGAGATGCCGCCGCGCGGTCTGGCAGCGGTGCGGCTGTCTCTGCGTTCAGACCAGCGGTTTCCGCACAGCAGCATGTGTCTGGTTTGCCTGGGCCTTCTAGTGCACACAGGTGGAGAGCTACGCGCGCTGAAAGGCAGGACCTTTATGCCAGTAGGAGAGGGATCAGCTGATCAGGTCGATCAGCTGATCCCAGCGCAGTTACTGATTGGCTGAGTGGCGCTGGGCGGCGCTGAGGAGCGCTGCAGTATATATAGATCTTGCTGGTCAGTCTCGGGTTGTCTGCCGTTGCGAATACTTACGTGTGAGCACTCAGACCTCAGTCAGATCCCACAGTGTGTTAGAACCAGGTGGACCTGGGAATTCACACTTAGCCAGATTACTGCTGTGTTATACTTTAGACCAGTTCTGGGGTGTTGAGACTAAGGACCTCACACCCAAGCTTAGGATCACTGTGTCATTACTGTGTTATACTTTAGACCAGTTCCGGGGTGTTGAGACCAAGGACCTCACACCCAAGCTTAGGATCACTGTGTCATTACTGTGTTATACTTTAGACCAGTTCCGGGGTGTTGAGACCAAGGACCTCACACCCAAGGTTAGGATTACTGTGTCATTGCTGAGTTATTCTCTAGACTAGTTCCTGGGTGTCGAGACCAAGGACCTCACACCTCAGACTAGGACTGTGCTTTATATCTGTTATAACCATTTGCTCTGTCGACCTCTCTCTTGCCTTCTGATTCGGTACCTCTGAATATCTGCCTACCTGTTGCCAAACTCTGCCTGTACCCGGTTACTGAATCAGCCTTCTGTCTCTGTACCTTATCTGCTCGTGTGTTGCCGACCTGGCCTGCCCGACCCTCCAGGCTGTCACTCATCCCTTAAGTGCTCAGTCTATCTGTACTAGCTGTGACACTATTCCACCAACTGTCAGTTAGCTATTAGGACTCCTGCTTCTCAGTGAGTCCGGCCTGCTAGCAGCCAGTGACCTCTACTCCTCTGGAGTCCCCTGGCTGCAGTACAGTCTATTATCTGATCACCAAGTATCACTGGTTGCCAGGTTCTCTCTATTCCCTCTCTCAAGGAGATAGTCCCTGCACAGCCGAGGGCCACCTGCCCCTCAGGTGGTTCCTGACCGAGCTGCCTGTGTCTCCCGCCTCACGGGAGATAGCCTACAGTTACACCAAACACTTACACTTCATTAGGTGTCCAGAGGTTAGTCATACTTGTATTATTGGTGATTCTGCAGATCATCCATAATCAAGTATACATCTGTATTGTTGATGATTCTGCAGATCATTAATAATCAGATTCTCTCTGTGTGCTGACACCAATCGTTACAACGGGACACTTAGGCCACACCCATGGCCACACCCCAACCCCCTAGACACACCCACCAAAACGTTTTTCAAATGTTTTTAATTAATAATTTTATTAATTTCTCCCGAAAGGGGAGGCGCGTGAGGGTGCCAGTGGGTGGGGAGGAGGGTGAGAGTGGGTGGGCAGAGAGGGGGGAAAAATGATTGAGGCACCAGCCCGGGATGCGTATGCGGCATCGATGGCCATTAAACTTCTCCCTCCCTCCCTCCCTCCTAATATGCCCCCCAGTGTCCCCTCACCCCCCCCCCCCCCTTCCCGCAGAGTAAACAAATGTGCAGCGGAGCGGGCTGTATCTCCTATATCTCCTACCATTGCCTCTCTACACCGTCCAGGATCTCATGTTGTCTTCTCGGCTTCCAGCTTCCTGTGACGTGAGATGGCAGAAAAGCTTATTTGAAAGCACAGGATGGTAACAGTATAGCCATTTGGTTCCCAACTGCTTCTGAGCTAAGTGCTTCTGCCATATTGTTACCGATTTTTGCCCTGATTTTGTCTACTTTCTGCCTGCTGCCTGCACTGACCTCTGCCCTGATTTTGACTATTCTCTTATTTGTACAGTTTCAAAATGTTTAAAGGGAAGGTTCAGGGAGGGTGGGGAAAAAATAAAAATCAATTTCCACTTACCTGGGGCTTCCTCCAGCCCGTGGCAGGCAGGAGGTGCCCTCGCCGCCGCTCCGCAGGCTCCCGGTGGTCTCCGGTGGCCGACCCGACCTGGCCAGGCCGGCTGCCAGGTCGGGCTCTTCTGCGCTCCAAGTCTTTGTACTTCTGCGTCCCACGCCGGCGCTCTGACGTCATCGGACGCCCGCCGGGCTGTACTGCGCATGCGCAGTAGTTCTGCGCATGCGCAGTACAGCACGGCGGACGTCCGATGACGTCAGAGCGCCGGCGTGGGACGCAGAAGTACAAGGACTTGGAGCGCAGAAGAGCCCGACCTGGCAGCCGGCCTGGCCAGGTCGGGTCGGCCACCGGAGACCACCGGGAGCCTGCGGAGCGGCGGCGAGGGCACCTCCTGCCTGCCACGGGCTGGAGGAAGCCCCAGGTAAGTGGAAATTGATTTTTATTTTTTCCCCACCCTCCCTGAACCTTCCCTTTAAGTGTCTTCATAAATTTAATTAATTCACAAAATGTGTGGTAGTCTTTTATTTATATGCAGAATGTCTACCAGGCTTTTATTCTGTCATATTTTGGTAAATTATGACTTAAAGAGGAGCTGTTAGGTATAAGGTCTCAGAGAAAATAAACACATATATCAGTAGCTAAACATTGGCTGTACTTACATTACATATGCATTTCACTGTCCACGTTTGTACTTCACAGAATTTTTATATAGTATATGCAGAGATTGATGCTCCTGACAGCTCATGGCAGGTTCCATGTTTTTCTGTCAAATGTGTCGTCATGTCCTGCCTGCTTCCTGATCACAGATAAGCTCGTACTGAATAACACAGTGTGCAGTGAATATTAATGAGCCATGTGGCTAGGAACAATAGCTGACTCCTGCAGTGTACCCAGCCCGGAGATTTATCAGTGCTACGCGCTGGACTGATTACAAGCTGCTGTAACGTCTCATTAGCAGCCGAGGGGAGGGCCCCAGAATGCTTTGCAGTATAGTATGCGGCTTGCGTCCTCTTAGGTCTAACAGCTTTTCTGATAAGCCCACATCAAAGGTAACTGAGATTTTTATCTTCACTAATGGCTTTTTGGCTTCCTTCTAAACTGTTTAACACAGGAGAATAGAGGTTTAAATTAGCGTCTGCAGCCTGACAGTTGCTCTTTAAGAATTGGAGGCCGAAAATTCTAGAAAAAAATGTACCGCTTTTGACTCATAATTCCAGACACAAATGCACTGCCAGGGAGGTTAAAAGATGCAATCATTGGTTGTTTCTTTGACTTCCAAGAAATCGGGGCCATTTTCAGTCAGGCTGAAACAGTATCCTGTTTTACTTTTCCTATCATTCTGGTCTGAGTCACCTGCGCAGTAAAGGCTCGGCTATTTCTGTCTGAGCCCGATCGGAAAGGGCTTCTGCGCTGGAGGGAGGGAAAGTAAATATTGCAGGTGCATCCTTGTCAGCTGTGGTTTTGGGGGCTTCCAACACTGGATCGCCAGGACGGGGAAGCCTCATTAGGATCCAGAGGCTTCCCCCTCCCAAGGTAAGTATCCCCCAGGGATGTTTTTTTTTTTTACACTTTCCTTTTTAAGTTTGCTTTAAGCTCTTTCACACTGAGTCTGTAGTGTTACGATAAGATCGTAAAGCTGCTCAGTTGAATAGCTCTTTGGAACTAATCAGTCCAGACTCAGAGCTACTCGGGTATGAGAATAGCTCCAGGCAGGTCTAACAGTTTTACTTGTGGACAACGCTGGAATGATGGGCCAGACAAAGGAATGGGAAGGCTCTAGACTACCCTGAGCCTTCCCTCTACTCAGGTAAGTATCAAACCTGAAGTGAGTATTACCTGTCTGGCTAGGTTTGACAATGCTGTCATCTTGTACTGATGTTATAAAATGCCTAGCTGGACTGAATGAGCTGTCCAGACTCCTCCCCCTACACCATAACTACTACATAACTACCACTACTCATTTTTAGAAGAGATTGTGGTTCCATTGTATTATTGCCCTCTTTCCATCCACAGGGGACGAATTAGTCCTGATTAAATTGTATTTGCTTTTCCATGTGCAAGAAAATGTTGAAACTTTAGGAAAACAAACTACTGTATATGAAAATGCAGCCCAATTTAATTGTTAAATTGATAAAAAGTATTAAAATTCCCACAAATAACTGGTGGGTGGAGGCACACACAAAAATAATATACAGTGGAACCTTGGTATGAGAGCATAATTCGCTCCAGAAACGTTCCAGAAACATGCTTGTAATCCAAAGCATGTACATTAAAAATGTTAAAAAGGAGAGGAAGAGGTGGTTTACCTCTGCTGATGAAAGAGCCAGTCATGTAAGGACTTAGGGTCCTTATATGACTGGCTGGATAGTGTAATGGTTAAACTAAGCTTGAGATCAAGAAAAAAAATATACATACCTGGGGCTTCCTCCAGCCTCTTAAAGAGAAACTGAAGCGAGTATAAAACTTGCTTCTTCTCTTATATTCAGCAGGGGCATGTGTGCCCCTGCTAAACCGCCGCTATCGCGCCGCACAACGGGGGTCCCTTACCCCCTAAATCCCCTCCATCCTCGCCGGGGATCTCTTCCTGGTGAGGCAGGGCTAATGGCCGCAGCCCTGCCTCCACGCGCGTCTCTCCGCCTCTCCCCCACCCATCTCAGTCTTCCTTCAATGAGAGGGTCGGGGAGAGGCGGCGATGCGCCGCTGATAGACGCGCTGTGAGGCAGGGCTGCAGCCGTTAGCCCTGCCTCTAGGAGCAGCAAAATCTACGACCAAGTTGGTCGTAGATTTTGCAGGGAGGGAATTGGGGGGTAAGGGACCCCCGTTGTGCGGCGCGATAGTGGCGGTTTAGCAGGGGCACACATGCCCCTGCTGAATATAAGAGAAGAAGCGAGTTTATTACTCGCTTCAGTGTCTCTTTAAGGCTCATCAGCCCCTCGCTGCCCTCCCAGACCGCCTGGTCCTCCGCTATGCGGGCCGGTAATTTAGCTCGGGGGGAACTGTGCAAGCACTCCTGCAGCCAAGAGGTTGCACAGTACTACTGCACAGGCGCAGAATGCTCCCGGCAACGGGAGCTTGGCAGAGGAGTGCACACGGCCGAATTCTGCCAACTGGCCCCGACTGGATGAATTACTGGGCAGTCTGGCTGAGGATCCAGGTGGCCTGGGAAGATGACGAGGGACCAGTGAGCCTGAAGAGAGCTTAGGAAGCCCCAGGTATGTGTCTTTTTTTTTTAATCTAAGTTTTTTAAGGGATGATACAGGCGACCTGAGTTTGAATCTCGGCTCTACCTCTTCAGTAAGCCAGCACCCAATCAGCGAGAAGTCCTTAGGATAGACTACTGCTACTTCCTACTAAGCGTGCCTGCAGCTCAAGCGATTTCAGTCTGCCAGAAGAAAAGCACAATGTGAATGTTATTTTTCTTGTCCATTCAAACTGAATCAGTTGCTGCCTGTTATAACTGAAAAGACAACTGATTAACAAGGTAATGTCTATGTTTTCCTATGGCTCAGTTCACATTAGAACATTACATGCATTTTGATGGAAACTTTTTTACAATGCACTGCTATGGAACAACTGATCAGTTAAACCACATCTGCTTTCCAGCATTCAGTGTGAATAGGCCCTAATCCGAAGTGAGAGGCATATGGTGGCTGCCATATTTATTTCCAGTTACCTGGTGTCCTGCTGATCTCTTTGGCTGTAGTAGTGCCTGGATCACACCCCTGAAATGCATGCAAGTAATCGAGCCACCTGATTTGCATGCTTGTTCGGGGTCTATGGCTAAAATTATTAGAGGAAAAGTATAAGAAGGACAGCCAGGCACTGTGCATTGTTTAAAAGGAAATACATATGTCAGCCTCCATATCCCTCTCACTTAAGGTGTCCTTTAAAGCCACATACACACTTAATATTTCTGTGATAATTGTGTTAGACATGCCAGTTGGCTCTCTACTGATCAGTCTCCTCTGTTGTATGGAAACAGGAAGGTGGAGGGACAGGCAAGAGACTACCTGTAACGAGCACAAAAACAGAAGTTCCCACAGAACCACAGATGTGGGTCATAAGTGGTCCAACATGAAGTTTCGATAAAGAAGAAGGAAGGGGACGACAAAAAAAAGTACCAAAGAGGAATACCAGGTCAAAAACGGGGGACTGTGAAAGTAGGCTATCATGTACCATGATTAATCTGAACTTTTTCTTTTACATAAAATGTAATGTGGATTACATGATTAGGTTTGGCAGATTTGATGTTTGGGTGCTTTTTATGTTTTTCATATTTGATGGCACTAGTAAAATAGTAATAGCACTAGCACTTTGCTCTGCTCAATAATGTACTGTGATAATACAGGTACAATTTGAAAAATTACAATATCATGCAAAAGTGCATTTATTTCAGTAATTCAACGAAGACACCAAGAGCACTTCTGCACGCTTTTAAAATTGCTAGCATTTAGAAAAGCGCTTGGCTAATGTGTTTGCATGGGCTAGTTCACACCAGAGTGATGTGATTTTTTTGCCCCAAACGCAAATGTGGGTCCTGCAGCATTTTGGAGGCGATTACACCTCAATGTAATGTATAGGAAAAGTGGAAAATCGCTCTAAAAAGTATTCAACAAGAACTACAAAATCACTACAACCAAATGCTCCAAAATCCCTAGGCATAAATAGGAAATCACTAGGCAAATGCCCAGAATAATACTGCAAATTGCTTCAAAATAACGATAAGCGTTTTTACGATTACGCATTTAAGTTGTGAACTACACCTTAAAAGGTGAAACTAATATATGAAATAGGAACGCTTTGCAGGTGTTTGGGATTAATTAGCTGATTAGAGTCTGACATTTTGAGCCTAGAACATTGAACATTTTCGCAATATTCTAATGGTCTGAGATTTTGATTTTGGGGTTCTCATAAGCTGTGAGCCATAATCATCAAAATTATTACAAATTAAGACTTGAAATATATTGCATTGCCTGTAATTAGTTTATTTCATATAATAGTTTCACCTTTTAAGTTTAATTACTGAAATATTAAGGATATTCTGATTTTTAGACTTTCACCTGCATAAGCTATGCTGCAGCCCATTTAACTTTCTGGTCCAATAAAGTACTAATTTCTTCTCAGTCTACTGGCCTCTGAAGTTTAAGGGCACCTTTTGATTTACAGTGTTCCCACATTGATTCTCTGCACGAGTGCACCATGCAGTATGTGTCACCCCCTGTATCACCCACAATCCGCTGTATGCTTTGTACTTGTATTTCTAAAGCTGGATGCACAATTTCAAGAGCAGTTGGAGGTGCAGGTGTGATGCATCCATCCTCGACGTAGAGGAGCCCCATGCTGTCTGCAACTTCTCACTCAGTCCCGGAATAATATGTAATTTATACAGCGAGATATCACATTACCACTGACTAAAATGCAGACATCCTGGAGAGAGAATAGATTCATTGCTGAGCAAAAACAAAATCCTATCGCTATTGTTTTTAGATCATTTTAATATACTAAGCCAGGCACGTCCAAAGTCCAGCCCGGGGACCAAATGCGTCCCACTGAGCCTTTTCTGGTGGCCTCCAAAGCTCTCAATGTTGTTATTTCCTTGCTGCCTGCAGGCCATAGCTGCGTTGCCACATGCAGGAGCCACCTTGTGTTGCCTTCCTGCTTCCCCCTTTGTTTGCCTGTAGGTTACCAGCCACCACAGTAGCAGTCACTGATTAGCAGCTGTCACTATGCCAGCAGCAGTAACAGCCACCTATTAGCGGCTGTCACTGTGCTAACTGCAACAGTATAGGAGTTATTTCCCATGGAAATGTAGTATTTGACAAATGTCAGAGGCATAGGGTACCTAATGGCAATCAGCAAAAATTGTATTTAATTTGGCTAGTTCAGCCCCCTAGCACTCTCAATAACAGTGATATGGCCTGAAAAGTTTGGATAATCCTGTACTAAAGAATGAGAATTAAAGTCTGCAACAATTAAACCGCAGCAATAGAAAGCTAATATTTTCTTTTTTTCTTTTAAAGCAACAGTGGCCATGGATATTTTGTGTACATGATGTGTTATAACTGTGGGTTGTATCGTCTACAACTCGTTCCTTCTTGTAAACTGAATCCTAGCCTTATTTCTAACCCTAACCCAAATCTAACCTCTATTGCTTTCCTGTCTCTCTATCAAATTAAATTTTTATTAAATTGTACCGCTTGTTCAAATAAAGGTGCAAGTATTGTTTAACTATTTTTATACTTCTTTGTATATTTAAAAAAAAAAAAAAAAAAAGAGTGAATCATAAATATCTGAAAAGTTTACATTTGAAATGTATAACCACTTCAGCCCTTGGGTTGTTTTCACCTTATGGTCGAGATGAGTTTTCACATTTTAGCACTTCTTCCTTTCATTCCCCAATAACTTTATCACTACTTATCACAATGAAATGAGCTATACCTATATCCGGGAACATCGTGCACGCGCACTTCCGTATGTGCACCGCTGCAAAGTGCACGGATGTGAGTCCCGCATCCCTGCAGCTGTAGCGGCAGCAGCCGTGGACATGAGACTCACGTCCTTGCGGCTGAAAAGGTTAAAGGGAGCTTGAACCGAGAGGGATATAGAGACTGCCATATTTATTTCATTTTAAACAATACCAGTTGCCTGGCAGTCCTGCTGATCATTCTGGCATCAGTAGTGTCTGAATCACGCAGCTAATTAAGTCAGATTTTTGTCAGATAGTAACATCAGATCTGCATGCTTGTTCGGGCTCTATGGCTACAAGTATTAGAGGTAGATTATCATTGATCAGCTTGACGGTCAAGCAATGTGGTGTACGAGAGGAATCGACACAGGAGACTTGGACACAGGATACAGCCGGTATATGGCTGATCCTGCTGCTGCACAAATTCCCGGTTAGGTTAAATACTATTCCCCCTCCAGGGCGCCATGGATAGTGGGGAATGAAATAATTTGGCTTCCAGCAGTTGCTGGAGGCGAATTATAGTGTTTTAAAAGTAACTTTAGCTCCGCCTTCTGACGGCACCGAAGTTACTCCCTGTGCGCGGCTATAGCCGTAATTCCTATTACTGCTCCCAAGTCTCCTGTGCTGGATTCGGCGTGTTTGAACAATGTGTATTGTTAAAACTAAATAGATACTGTATGTCAGGCACCATATCCCTCTCACTTCCAGTTGCCTTTAAAGTCAAAAGAGTGGTTTAGAGTGAAAAATAATGTATACAAGCTTTAAATATATGATTGCTTTATTACCAAGCACGATAGAAGCATATTATAAATGCGAAAGTCTGGATGTTTGTTACTCAATTACGCAACAATTGACACAGATTTGAACTAAATTTGGCACACGCATAATACATTACCTGGAATAACATATAGGATACTTTTTATCCTCATAACCAAAAAGTGGGCGGAGACAAATACAAATGTCACTGGGAAAATGTAAACTGCAGCCATGCTTACACTGTTTGTGGTAGGGTTCTCAAACTTTGCACAGTTGGTCACTGCGTGGCTAGGATTAATATTCAGGAAAGTGAGTGGAGCCTACAAAAGCCAATCAAAATTCACCTATTGTTTTTCAATGGGAATATTTAATTGCTGCCATTCTTGCACTGTTAATGGCACAAGCCACAAACCTGGTACAGTTGGTCATTGGGTGACTGTGGTACAAATTCAGAAAAGGGAGTGGAGCCACAACCAATCAGATTTGTTTCATTTCAATGCAAATTATTAATGCCAAAGATCGTAAAGCTCACAAACTAGGTTATTGAGTAATTGAATAATTATGTGCTAGGATTAGAAAAAGTGGGCGGAGACAAAAATATATACTAAACCTGGTGCATCAATGGTGAAGGGGCATCTTGTGGGTTATGCCCCCTTTGTACCTCATGCCCCCTTGTACCTCTTGTGTCTCCCTGTGCCCTCCTCTGCCCCCCCCCCCCGTGTCCTCCTGTATCCCCCATGTGTCTGCCTCTGTCCTCCTCTATGCCCCTATGTTTCTCTCTTATGTCCTCCTCTATGTCCCTTGGTGTCCCCCTGTGTCCTCCTCTGCATTGGCACAGTACAGGAAGTCCCCAACATAGCGGTGGGTTGGAGGTTCGTATTGGCAGGCTTTCACAAGTCAGGAACTCCCTGCATTTGGACTATAAGATGCAGTGACCTTTTTCCCCACTTTTGGGGGAGAAAAAGTGAGTCTTATTGTCTTATTGTCCAAAAAATACAGTACTCAGGTTTCTGGAATTATTGTAGTGGTGCTAGCACAGGGAAAACTGTCCTATAAATTGTACATGAGATTGAAGTGAGCAGAGAGTGAGCAGGTAGGTGAGGAGGACCTGGATAGTCTCTTCAGAGAGGGACCCTTGTATCAGAGAGAAGGTAAAATGACAACTTGAAGGTAAAAATTAGTGGACACAGTATTGTGTCATCGCTGTACCCCTGAGTGGTCCATTTAAATCATCAAGCTGTCATTAGCTTGCAGCAGTTACATTTCACATAATTCTGGCTGGTACCAAGTAAAAAAAAAAAAAAAAAATGTGCATAATTACTTATTGCTTACTAATATGCTATCTGTTGCTGCCCACCAATATTCATTTACACTTATGCTGGTTGTCTGTTGGGCTCTGTTGCTGCCCACCAATATTCATTTACACTTATGCTGGTTGTCTGTTGGACTCTGTTGCTGCCCACCAATATTCATTTACACTTATGCTGGTTGTCTGTTGAGCTCTGTTGCTGCCCACCAATATTCATTTACACTTATGCTGGTTGTCTGTTGAACTCTGTTGCAGCCCACCAATATTAATTTACAGTTATGCTGGTTGTCTGTTGAGCTCTGTTGCAGCCCACCAATATTCATTTACACTTATGCTGGTTGTCTGTTGAGCTGTTGCTTCCCATCAATATTCATTTACACTTATGTTGGTTGTCCACTGAGCTCTGTTGCTGCCCACCAATATTCATTTATACTTATGCTGGTTGTCCGCTGAGCTCTATTGCTGCCCACTTCATTAATGTTAATTATCTCCACCCTTGAGGGGGCATAGTTAAATATCAGTTAACAGCACAAAATATTGAATATCACTTCTACTCAGCGAGATCTAGGAGAGTTCTCTGTAGTCATAACAACAGGAAGTCGAAGATCAGTTGACAAATAAAGGTTAGATTTAATTTTCAGTTACCGGTAACTCACTAAAATTCTGTATAGTGAATCCAAAGCACTGTATGTGGACATACAGTTTATCCATAGATTTTTACTTTTGACTTTAGATGGGTTTAAGGAAGCAGACAGTACAGATGTTCTCTCAGATTTCAGTGCATGGGAAGTCTTTAGCTGTTTTTAGTGCTATTGATATTGCCATTACTAGTATGGGAATTGTTATTGTTTCACATATCACTGGTTTCTTGCCCTAATACTGACAGTCTGATACTTTCACATTTATTCTGGGCTTCCCAGTATCCAGGTTCTGTCGAAGGCCCTCTTGTGCACGGAGTGATGCTATGGAGAAAGGCTCTCCGGAAGCTGCGAGAGGTCAAGTTGTAGAGAAAGGGTGTGAGACAAGCACTGAGATAATAGAAACAGTTGGTAATAGGCTGTAATGTAATGTAAGAATGGTAGTAACCATCTGTCCATTCATCTTTACTGCGCAGCACAGTCATCAAACGTCGGCCTTGAAAAGGCAGCCAACACACAGCCAGCACGGCCACAATGTAACCTGGAAAGAAGAAGCATTCAGTTTAGTAGTCACATATTCATAGAACTTTAGGCATAAAATATTCTTTATATTTACAAATAAAAAGCAGTTATTCATACACTGTAAAGTGCTTTATGAAGGTGAAGTTGTACTAAAATAACTTTGATGCAATTCTATGCAAAGAATTGCCGACCCATCCTTGGACACTGATACTGACCGTCTAAAGGGGTACTCGAGGACAGTGGGATCTTGGCACTGCAACAATCTTTGATCATTGCATGGGTGCTGATCTCTCTTTTCCTACTACTGCTACTAGAGGTGCACCCCATGTGGGCTCCTCTAGTGGGTCCATGGACCCTGGTGTGGTTTTAACCAATCGTCCATCAAATTTAAGATAGATTCATTAAAAAAAAAATCTGCTATTATGTGACTAGGATTTCCTTACCTGGATCATATCAGATTGTAATCATGCTCACTGAGGTATATGCACTTGTGTGATTCTGATTGCAAGCAGCATCCACCTTTTTTTTTTTGATCAATTAATCTAGGGCAGTCTGTGTTTAGTAAAAAGGTCTCACTGGCGGAGCCTAAATAAGACCACAATCAGACAACTTAGGTACTGAAAACGGTAGAGTGGGGAAGAAGTGGAGATATAAGGAGGAGTTGTCAGCCATACTATCTCAGAAAAAAACAACACATACAGTATATAAGTAGATAAATACTTGCTTTACTTACATAACATTTGTATTGCACTGTCCACATTTTGATTGTAGTGATTTTTCTACAGTAAAAAAGAGAAAATCCTCCTTAGCATTTCCCATTTTAAGTGTGGCTATTTTGAAGCCAGTCTTGATGTAATTTCCTCCCTTACTCTCCTCTGCCTGATTTGCTTAGCCCTTCTCTATAGAAAGTGCATTGTCTCAGCATGAAAAATATTGGCCAATCAGAGAGGAACAGAGGTGTGGGAGGGGAAAACAGGAGGGAAAGAGGCTTCAGCCATTCAGGCTGCATTTGTTCTGTCTGAGGGGAATAGAGAAGCAAAAAAGGACAACCCAGCATGCCCTGCAACTTCCTTTTTGTGTACCAAATTTTGTGTGTACCATATAAGAGTCAGGTAAACTGGGGAATGATCATTTATTAACAAGAAAAGTAATAGTGATTTTAACTTTTTGATTGCCTGGTTAGCATCCTTATTACTTGTTTACCAGATAAAAATAAATAATTGATTTTTGATTTTATGCCCGACAGTTACACTTTAAGGAGCATGTTTATTTTAAAGCAAACCTGAAGCGAAAAAAATCCCTTATGATATAATGTATAACATATGTGTAGTAAGAATAAGACATAGAACATTTGTAGCAAAGAAAAGAGTCTCATATCTGTATTTGCAGTTATATAGCTTTTTTAGTAACTTTGCATCATAATGTCACAGTTGCAGTTTTAAAAGCACACTATGGCCTCATTTCACTAAGCATTACCGTATTCAGTAATTCAAAAAACAGCTGATTTTACTGATCACCTTGCCAAATACCAATTCACTAAACATAATACCGCACTGAAAAGCAAATTTACAGACTAGTGAGGTCAATTACTGACTCGTGCGGTAGATAACTAAAGAAATGTCAAGAAATTGCAATTCACAAAGATTAACGCATTTGATAAATGGGGCAAAAGTGTTCAGTATTTTTCTCTAGCTCTGACCAGCTCATAACTCACACTCTCCATGTGGTAACATATTGACAGATGTAGTAGACAGATAATAGGGAGAGCCAGACACCAAAAAGGGAGAGCCAGACACCAAAAAGGGAGAGCCACACAGCCCTGCTCAGGGGTAAGGAACCTTGGCTCTCCAGATGTTAAAGGAGTGATCCAAGCAAATAAAAAAAAAAACACTTACCTGGGGCTTCCTCCAGCCCGTGGCAGCCGCCCTGTGCCCTCGCCGCAGCTTCGGTGGCTCTCTGTCTTCTCCGCTGGCACAGCCGACCTCGCCAGGTCGGGTTCCGGGTCGTCTTCTTCTGCGCTCCACCTCGTGGGTCACGTGGTCTCTCCGACGTCGTCAGAACAGTCCAATCCACATAAAAAAGTTGCGATCACAATCCAGACCTCTCAATGAAGTGTAGGATTTCCCTGTAAAAAATCCGCATATAGTGCAGTATTGCTTATTATGAACCACCCTGTGATTCACTTCACACAATTGTGTAGAGAGTAGCCTCCACCCAGAAGAGATACAGAGAGAATACGGGGAATACGTATTCTCTCTGTATCTCTTCTGTGTGGAGGCTACTCTCTACACAATTGTGTGAAGTGAATCACAGGATGGTTCATAATAAGCAATACTGCACTATATGCAGATTTTTTACAGGGAAATCCTACACTTCATTGAGAGGTCTGGATTGTGATCGCAACTTTTTTATGTGGATTGGATCGCGATTGGAGAGTGTGTGTACTCGAACAAAGTCTGCGGATCCCCTACATTGGTGACATTGGTGCTATATATATATATTGTAATCAAGTGCTGTGGAGCGCAGTCCTTCTTACCTCTAAGGGGTTTTTTTCTGTCGTCAGGACAGTACTTCGCTGGTCGGCTGCACCAGCGGAGAAGACTGGGAGCCACCGGAGCTGCGGCTTGGGCACAGGACGGATGCCACAGACTGGAGAAAGCCCCAGGTAAGTGGATCTTTTTTTTTTTTTTTAAAGCCTGGATGTATCCTTTAAAGGGGTTCTGTTAGGGGTTTCTGAGAAGAAAAACAGACCCTTACCTTGGGCTTCTATCAGCCCCGTGCAGCGGTAATGTCCCACGCCGTCCTCCTCCCATCTGCTGTTCTCCGCCGCCGGCCCCGGTCTAAGCGGCATGGGATCCAACTGCGGCTGCGCTACAGTGGCCGCGCACCCGCTCGCTTCCGCCTGCGTCATCGGATGCTTACTGCGCAAGCGCAGTACAAGGCTCCGTTGTACTGCGCCTGCGCAGTAAGCATCAGATGACGCGAGCGGAGGCACGGCAACGCGCATTATTCGTCTGTGTGACAGCCGAATAATAGCCCGGTGCCGGCTGCGGGGAACGGCAGATGGGAGCAGGACGGCGTGGGACATTACCACTGCAGGTGGCTGATAGAAGCCCAAGGTAAGTGGCAGTTTTTCTCCTCAGGAACCCCCACAGAACCCCTTTAAGGAACTACAAGTCCCACAATGCATTGCAGGAGTCTGACAGCTACAGTCATGATTAATAAAGGCAAATGCATGATGGGATTTGTAGTTTTATCACAGCTGGAGAGCCAAGGTTCCCTACCGCTGGCTCTGCTTCTCACCCTGATTTGGTCTGTGGCAGAGCAGGGGAAGGAGACATTTTATGAGGCTTTTCAGCATCGTTTTGGATGTAAATATCTGTATACAGAAGAGCTCCCCCTGGTGGCTGCAGCACATCTAAAGGGATGCCGGGGGTGCACTGGACAGAAAACCCTGACTCATGCACACAGCTTCCTGCCTGACCACTGACCTGCTCCACAGCCGAAAAGTGAGAATTACTGAGCAGGGCATAGTGAATTGAAGTAGATTTGTTTGGTAAATTACTGAACTTCTCCCACATGCAGAAAATCTTTAGAGCTCATCCCACTATAAGCGCTTTTCTAAGCGCTTGTGATTGATTGGCGATCGCTGCAATTTTTACGCGATCTTTACCGCGATTTTAATGAAAGTGAATGAGAGCGATTTTTTAAAAAGCGCTCAGAAAAGCGCCTATGGTGTGGCTGAGCCCTTAGTGAATTTGGGGAAAAAAAGTATAAAGTACCGAATGCTGTATTTTTCCAACCAAAATTATTTTCCCGCACTGCCCTTAGTGAATTGAGGCCAATGGGTCTGATCCAATTCAATATTTCTCTAAAGTTTTCTCCTAGTAGATAATTTCTCAATTTCTCATCTTCTGTTTATTATGTTTTAATAACTTTTGCACTCTGCAATTGAAAAAGTACCAAGACATAGGTGAAAATGTACTGCTAAAATTTTCTTGCTTGCTGGTGGCTTAAAAGGTATTTTATTGATAAGATGTGAAAAGTCACCTAGGAAAAAAACCTAGGGGAAAAAGTGAATTAGATCCGGCCCCCTGTCTTTTAAAATATAAAACAAAGCAGAACTAATGACCCTTTGACCTTTCCTGCAGTAAAACTTTATCTCAAGCTGTCGCTCACTGTTTCTTTGCTGTTTAACCACTTTACCCACGGCGGTACGAATTTCTCCGTCCCTTTTTCCATCCTTTCACCCCCAGGGACGGAGAAATCCGTACCTTCCGCGCTACCGCCGATGTCCGCGCTACCGCCGCTCGTGCACGCCGCCGCCTGCTCGCCCGGAAATCAATGAACGGGAAAATCCATTCCCGTTCGTTGATCTAAGCCCCTGCAATGATCCGCTGCTTCTATTAGAAACAGCGCGATCATTGTGATTCTCCCAGCCTCCTACTGCTTCCTGTAAGCGTCCTTCCGGACGCTTACAGGTCGCATGTAAACAGACTCACTGTAAACTACACCCTAAAGCATTTTACACATACAATTACATTGGATTACACAATAAATTAACTCATTACCTCCCACACTCCCCATTTTTTTTTTTTTTGTAATTTAAAAAAACAAAACAAAAATACAATAAAAAAAAACATAAATAGTTACCTTAGGGACTGAACTTTTTAAATATTTATGTCAGGAGGGTATAACACTGTTACTTTATAAACTATGGGCTTGTAATTAAGGATGGACGCAAAACTGAAAAAAATGCACCTTTATTTCCAAATAAAATATTGGCGCCAAACATTGTGATAGGGACATAATTTAAACGGTTTTATAACCGGGACAAATGGGCAAATACATTTCATGGGTTTTAATTACAGTAGCATGCATTATGTAAAAACTATAATGGCCAAAAACTGAAAAATAATATTTTTCCCACATTTTTTCCTATTTTCCCATTAAAACACATTTAGAATAAAATAATTCTTGGCATAATGTCCCACCTAAAGAAAGCCTAATTGGTGGAAAAAAAAACAAGATATAGTTCATTTAATTGCGATAAGTAATAATAAAGTTATAGACAAATGAATGGAAGGAGCGCTGAAAGGTGAAAATTGCTCTGGTGTTCAAGGGGTAAAACCCTTCAGTGGTGAAGTGGTTAAGTGCTTCAGTAAACAGGGCTGTATTCAAAACCAGTGGGTCAAAGAGCTCAGAGAAGCTCTTTTGCATAAATAACCACTGAAGTTTTGATTAACTCTTCCTTCACTGGAAAACAATATGAGACTATTTTCTTTGCTACTAATGTTCTATTTCGTAGCTGTACTACACATACAATTCATTGGGCCATATGCAATTCACTTTTTCACCTGACTTTTCTCCTAGGTGAAATTTTCACAACTTGAAAATAAAATGTTTTATTAACCACTAGCAACCAAACAAATGCTCAAAATAATTTTAACCACTTTACCCCCGCGCGTACGTATTTCTCCGCCCCTTTTTCCATCCTTTAAAAACCAGGGACGGAGAAACACGTACTTTCCGCGTTCCCGACGCTGTCCGCGCTCCCGCTCGTAAACACGCCGCCCGCCGCTAGTAAAACCGCCGCCGCCCGCTCGCCCGGAGATCAATGAACGGGAAAATCCATTCCCGTTCGTTGATCTAAGCCCCACAATGACCCGCTGCTCTCCTATGGGCAGCGCGATCATTGTGAGAAGAAACTCACGTGTCCAGCCTCCTTATTCTTCCTCCAAGCTTCCGGAAGGAGGCTTGGAGGTCGCAATAAAGCAAAAAGTTACTGTGGCCATCTTGTGGCCAAATAGTAAACTACACCCTACACATTTTTCACATACAAATAAATGACTTTTACACAAAAAATTAACTCATTACCTCCCACACTCCCCATTTATTTTTTTTTTGTAATTAAAAAAAAATTCAAAAATTTACAATTAAAAAAAATACATAATTAGTTACCTTAGGGACTGAACTTTTTAAATATTTAAGTCAAGAGGGTATAACACTGTTACTTTATAAACTATGGGCTTGTAATTAGGGATGGACGCAAAACTGAAAAAAATGCACCTTTATTTCCAAATGAAATATTGGCGCCAAACATTGTGATAGGGACATAATTTAAACGGTTTTATAACCGGGACAAAAGGGCACATAAATTTCATGGGTTTTAATTACAGTAGCATGCATTATTTAAAAACTATAATGGCCGAAAACTGAAAAATAATTTTTTTTTCCCCCACATTTTTCCTATTTTCCCATTAAAACACATTTAGAAAAAAATAATTCTTGGCATAATGTCCCACCTAAAGAAAGCCTAATTGGTGGCGGAAAAAACAAGATATAGTTCATTTCATTGCGATAAGTAATGATAAAGTTATAGACGAATGAATGGAAGGAGCGCTGAAAGGTGAAAATTGCTCTGGTGGTCAGGGGGTAAAACCCCTCAGTGGTGAAGTGGTTAATAGTACATTTTCACCTACTTTTTGGTACTTTTTCCATTGCAAACTGTTAAAAAGTTATTTTAAATCAAAGATGAAAAAGTAACTCCTAGGAGAAAACTCAGGAGAAAAAATGAATTGCATATGGCCCATTATCTCATAAGTTTTCACTTCAGGCTTGCTTTAAAGGAAATCATCCTTCCCAGCCATGAGATGGAAAAAAAATTCCCAATCTAGAAAATCTTTTTTTTAATCCTTGAATATTACTGTATAGGCATATTTCACAAATGACAATCTAGAGGTTGATATCTGAACCCCTGAGCATTTTAAAAATGAATATTGTCAACTGTTATCAAAATAAATATTTAAAAAAAAACTACCGTATTTAAATATAAAGGAAAATCATCCAACTTGTCATCATATATTCTTATAGCCTGAACAAGACCCATATACTGTAAGGATATTCCACTATGGGATAATGATATCCCTGAAACAGAGATTACAAGTAGCACATCATCAGCAAACAGAAGACATCATAATAAAGATCTTCCCTTGGTATACCAGTAACTATTTAGCCTTATTATTATATTTAGGATGAATAGAAAATTGGAGAAGGTGCAGCCCTTTCAGGCTCCAATTTTAAAAAAATGAAAATAATTGCTTGAGTCACTACAGGAAATGTTTAAGGGCTCTTCCACACTGAGTGCACTTTGATCCAGTTTTGGAAGCACATGCATTTTGCTGATCACAAAGGTACCATGATTAAGGTAGTAATTGTGGTGCCCTGTACAGAGTGGTGCAATCTATTTTGGCCCATGCTGCAGTTTTCCTGCATTTGCGATTGGGTTAAATTAATGGGCGTGCATGCAATTTGGATAGCAAATATGGTGCTATGCGATTTGCTATGCAATTTGAAAAACTTTCTACAGCTTTTTTTCCATTTTGGGAAATGCAACCATGCCTACAAATCGCGGCAAAATGCGATGCTCAAAAATATGTTAACGTTGGGATCGCAGTGCACCGCCATGACCATTTTCAATGTGGATGGGCACAGAGGCAGTTTTTTTAAAGTTATGCATACAGATTATGAATAGCTAACAGAGGGGTTTGAGAATCCCATCGGTTATATGGCTTAAATAAAACATAAAACAATTTGAGCAGTCAGTCGGTACACAGATTAAGATTTTATTACTGTTAATAAGGTTTGTTGAATTTACAGTACACAGAGTGGTATCTCCCAAACATTAAATGAGCTTGATTTAAATGGATCAGGTTGGGAAAAAGAGAATTAAAATGGTTAGCCAATAATTTTGTAAACATTTTAAAATCGGAATTCAGTAATGCTAATGGATGGTAGCTTTTGCAATTTGAAACTTTCTTGCTCTTTTTAGGATAACTATAATTTAGAATGTGTTCTTGTGGTAGGCATGGGGTCAGTGGCGTAGCAATAGGGGGTGCAGAGGTAGTGACCGCACCAGGGCCCCTGGACCAGAGGGGCCCAGTAGGGGCCCTCCTTCAACCACTTTATTAGCTCTTTATTGGTGCTAAGCTGGTAATGATCACCTCTATATGTGCTTTGATTAGTTGTTACCATTAATAGACTGTTCTCTTCCCATTCTTACACCTCTCTGACACTGCAGCTGTCCTTGGCAGGCTTTGGTGCTACATATCAATTTTTCTATATAGAGCGCTTGAGGGGGCCCAATGTAAAACTCACACTGGGGCCCAGAGCTCCTAAGCTACATTACTGTATGGGTCTTTCAAAAGAACTTTCAGAAGTACAGTATTTTTATAATAGGAATGAGAGAACCCTTCTGGCCCAGATACCTTATGTGCCTTTAGAAATGTTAAGGCTTTCCATATTACTTCTTCTAAAAAAATTAGTATTTTCATACGTATATTGGATGTATAAAATCATGTCCAACAAAATGTTCATATTGTTCAAACCATTTAGTCTGTGTATCCCGTTAACTCACGGTTCTTTTCAGTGCTGGGGAAACTTAGCTCCAACCATTTCCTGTAAAGGTAGCCATACACTGGTCGATTTGCCATCAGATTCTACCAACAGATAGATCCCTCTCTGATCGAATCTGATCAGAGAGGGATCGTATGGCTACCTTTACTGCAAACAGATTGTGAACCGATTTCAGCCTGAAACCGTTCACAATCTGTTGTGGTGGTGGTGGTGGTGCCGCCGCTCCCCCCGCCCGCATACATTACCTGCTCCGCCGGCGCGACTCCAGTCCCCAGGTCTCTTCTCCGCTCTGGTCTCCATGCTTTACTTCTTCCTGCCTGGCAGGAAGTTTAAACAGTAGAGCGCCCTCTACTGTTTAAAATTCCTGCCGGGCAGGAGGAACTGAAGCATGCCGGAGACCTGCGCGGACACGGAGCAGCGGTGACCGGGGGTAGTCGCGCCGGCAGAGCAGGTAATGTATTGCCGCTCTATTGCGTCGGTCGTCGGGCACTCGAACGCCGCTAGCGACGCGCTCCCTACCCGCGGGCGATCGACGGTAATTTTCCGCACGGAGTGATCGACGGGATCGGACGAAATGGATCGAAATTCGGCGTGTAGCGCGAACGATTGGCAGCAGATTCGATCCCAGTGATCGAATCTGCTGTCGAAATGGCGGCAAATCGGGCCAGTGTATGGCCAGCTTAAGTGTATTGTTTGGCTATACCAGTGCGCCAGCTTTTGATAGCAGTTGGATAAGGTCTTATCAACTACATTTGCAAGTAAAATCTCAGAGCTGCTACAAAAAGGATATTCAAAAAAAAATAGGATTTAAAGTATTCATGATAATATTTTTTTAGCGAGTGTTCTTTAACGTAAATAGTTTTTGTCAAATATACCATCTCATAATATGTAGGAATAATGAATAGGAATATTTTTATATTTTTATTTTTAGTAGATTAGGAATAAGTTTATTAAGACATATTAATAAACCTTTGCATTTATATACCTAAGTAGAAAGTAAGTAAGAAAAAAAAAGAAGAAGAGTACCAGTAATTAACTAGTACTTACCAAGGAGTCGTGCATTTTGCCTGCGTACTGCCATATGGGTACTGCTAAATCTGCCCAATAGTTGCACCGAGCCATTGGGCCCTTTGATTTCCAAACTATGACTTCTGTTGCCCTGCAAAGCTCTCCTCATCCTCCAGCAAGTTATGCCCACAGCCACCAGCACACCAACATATGTTATGAAAGACAGCCAGATGCTGGCCATAAAGAGCCCCCTCCATTGACTAAGTGGTGTGCAAACCTGCACTTGCAAGTGCCTCTCCTGGGCAACCTTAACTTGATTGGTTTCTATGCCCATTGAAAACAATATAGGCAGCCCAGCCAGGAAAGAAGCCAACCACAGTAAACACAGTCGAAGGCGCACCCTTGAGGCTCTACGCAGGTGGAGGGTTAGAGGCTGGCAAGTAGCATGATGTCTCTCACAGCTTAAAGACAATACATTCAAAATTGTTGAGTAGCAAAGTACCTCCCATAAGTAGTAGAAGCCAGAACATCCAACAGCTCCAAGTGGCCATGGGAAGGGGCTCCAGATTTTTACATACAACTCGGCTGGAATCCCCAGTGCTAGCTGTAAAATATCACAAGATGCCAGACTGCCCATGTGATAACTAAGAGAGGTCTGAACACCACGTACGCCACGTATGCCCCGTAGAACTCGAATAACTAGAGTGTTCCCGAGGATTCCAGCCAAAAGTAGTAGGATATAAACAAAGGACACTAAAGACTTGGCACAGTTGCTGAGTTTCGGTGGTGTCTCAGGGGCTGCAGTCACTGGAGGCATTGGAACAGAGATGGACTGGCTATACCAGTGCCAGCTATTCTCTACAGAGAAACAATTTATTGGGGGCATTCATAGATGTAGATAAATAAGTCCATGCTCACATAGATAGTCTGCCTTTCCAAATGCGTGTGTCCATGATAATTACTGAAGAACCGGTCCACATTTAAAAATGTGCTTCTCTTTACCCAAGAACAAGAGTATTGTATTTGTAAGTCATTTAGATCCACATATTTTATATCTTTGCCAGGGACATCAGCATCTTTTCTGTTCCCTTGCTCCCACTGAGAAAGATGTCATTCCATCCTGTCAGCTAGTTGCCGTATAGTCGGATAATAACTTGGAGTGAAAGGATCACTGTGGTCTATGATGGATGAGCTTTAGATGTTTTCTCAGGCAGTCTGCTCAATCCAGCTGTTTGAAGTTGTCTCTCTCCAAGCTTGCTGTGCGTCAGTGCGCCTCTATGGTCTGTATTTTGTGCTTCTTTGACTGCCTAATCTCTTTTCTGTTTACTTATTCTTTAGATTTTTTTTTTTAATAATCTGACACCAAGCTTCCCTGTCTGTTCTTACTTCAGAGAAGAAATGACAGGATGTGAGTGTAAGTGGATTCATAAGCAAAAGATACTCGCTAGGTCATAGAACCCAAGTAAAGGCTGCATTCACAGTGATTTTAGCTCTGTAAATTAGATATTAGAGGACTCTGCTGAATAGAAGATTTTCTGCCGTCACTCAGAATAAGAATGTGTTTTAAACTACCATGATGTCTGCTTTTCCTCTCACTACCACCCAACATATTAGTTATTTGTAACTATCTGCAAAAGGTGTTTTTTTTTAAAGAGTCTTTATTATAGTTCACATTATATACAGCAAGTATAGATAAAACAAGACACTGAACAGCATTGACAATATGACAAGATAGTTCCAGCAATAATCCAAAAAAGGATGAACAAGGTTATAACATTGCAACGCTGTAGGTAGGGGATATGAACTGGACACATGGCATAGAATAGAGAAGAGCAATAATAATAATCGATCTCCTGGACATCCCAATAAACATATCAATAAACCAGAAGGGGAAGCAACCCGTATCCATCCAGTATGGGGGTATCACACCTGTCTGCCCCCATGTGCGCTCAAATATCCCTCCACACAGCCCTAGCACAGTGAGGTCTGAGAGGAGGCGGTGACTCCAGGGCCCAACAGGAATGTTCACCTGGATCTCTCGTGCTCCAATAAAACCAATTTGGTAAAGAAGAAAATATACCCTCAACAGCAGTATTTTATGCTTTCACAACTTTTGTTGAGAGACAAGTTGAAACACCTAGAAAATGTCTTTTGCTATTTTTCAAAGAGCTGATAAGACTGATAAGAAGTTAATCCAACATTTGGATTGACTTCTTATCAGTCTTATCAGCTTTTTGAACCTTAGCAAAATACTTTTTCTAGGTATTTCAACTTGTTTCACAACAAAAGTCTTTTGACAATTGTGCTGCATAAAAGACCACTGTTGAGCGTGTGCATGGGGCTTTAGTTTAGTTTTTCCAGTCAATTATCTTGGATACTGTGTCATGTGACACACCAAATACTTCTGCTACCTTGGTAACAGAAGCATTGGCCATACAAACCCCAACAATTTGGTGACATTGGAATTCCATCAGCTCTGACATTTCCCACCAACAACTACACAAAACACTGTCTTGAGCACAAATGCAATGTGTAGACGAGTTTATATAGGTAGTTAAATTATGCAACAAAGACAACCAGACCTACAAACTCCACTCCAGCAAACATGTAAATTAAGACAAGTATTTTGACAGGTGTTTCCATATTTTTTGACCTGTATGTTTTAAATAGATGTCATACACTTCTGCCATCTCCACATGATTCTACTGCAGGCTGGAAAGCAGACCTGCATACTGGAACTGTATAATGGATGCGTTTAGGTTTACTGGCCCTTAAACTATTCGTTGCTTTGTGGGTGGTTAATTAGAGCTGACTTTAGAATTGCCTGCCTCAGCTAGGGGTGAATACTCTGTAATCTGCCTTTTGTACAAAGGATCATCACATGAAGGAATCTGCCTTGCATTTAGCCAGAGCTCCAGTGTTCTCTCCAAGTATGATGTCATTTTTAAAGGAAAAAAGAAATGCAAATCTTGTGAGTTTAGTTTTTCCTGGTTATCAGAAAAGATACTCATATCAGCATTAAATAAATACAAACCCTAGTGTTTGAAAACCAACCTGATTAGATAACAGTCACTGGGAACTTCCACAATTAATACTTACTCCAAGTGTGCCTGGTGCATACAATGCAATATTCCGTCAGATTGATGGTCAAATCGATAATTTACGACAGGTCCAATCTGTTTACAATTTTACGTCTTTCTGATTGATTTTGTATAAAAGTGGTCAGAAAATCGATGAGAAAAACGATGGGATGTCAGATCGGACCTGGCGGAAATAATTGATTCGACTGTCAATCTGACGGAAAATTACATTGTGTGTACCAGGCATTAAAGGACTAGAAAAATAAAAGAAAAAGATTGACTTGTGTGAAAGCTACTTTCAAATATCCGAAAGGAGTCTATTTGTAAAAGCAGGCCTTCGATTTACATCACAGGAGCCTATAGGCACAGATGGTCTGGCACCCTAGACTTCACCCTCCATGAACCTACAAACCCCCACCAAAAGTTGCTGGCTGTCACAGGTGTCCCTTAGCATTAGGTAGCCAGAGCTATCCCCAAGTATTAAGTAGCTAGCGGTGCCCCCGACTGAAGGGAATCTCGTCAGTGGAATGCCGAGAGCTGGGTGAGTAACCTCTCATTTATACTCTCATCAGGACTCTGCATAAGGAAGGAGGCACTAGGGGAAGGAAGTGAGCTGACTTTCTATCATCAGGTGCCTGTAGGCACGTGCCTACAGTGCCTTATGGTAGATCTAGCCTGGTGTAAAAGTATACAGAAGGGCAAGCTTACTCTTCTGTTCACTTTTTGAACTTTTTTTTTATTTATAAATCAGAAAATGCAATTACAGCTTACTAAAGCTGTCATGAAGCAGTTATGTAGATAACTGAGCTCAAAACGTGACTTACCAGAGAAGTCAACCCTCACGTCAATTGGTGCAAGTCCAACGTTGGTCTCCTCTCCTCATTCATTTTGTTGACTCAGACTCTTTGTGACTATATGGACTATATGTTCTTTTACATGTCAGATGTAACTGTCAATCACTGCTGCTTAGGCATGTTCATAGCTTCACATATACAATCTCTATTGTCCTTTTCTTCTTTTGCCCTCAATTTTTCCAAACATCAAGAATTTCTCCAAAGAATCTGTTTTTCTTATTATATAACCAAATTATTTGAGCCTTAATAGTAGTATCAACCCTTTTAGTAAACACTCTGGCATTATTTCTTTAACACCCCCCACCACCCCTGGAGGTGTGATTTTTTTGGGGATTTTAGAGTCTAAAAACAGTGCAATTGTTTTGCATGCTTTTAGACCCTAAAACCAGGAAAAATCAAGCTGCTGGAGAGCCTGCAGCAGCCCCTGCACCTTACTCACCTCCCTGCGGTTCAGCGCTGCAGGTCTCTCTCCATCCTCCGTGTGGAGCTGTAACCCTGTAGTGAGATCGCCGTCTGTCGTCATGACGACAAACGGTGATCTCACCCAGAGCTTCTGAGGACAGAAAAGAGAATGGTTGCCGGCGTCTGGGTCCCAGAGGAGGCGAGTTAAAATGATTGCTGTGAATAGCACTCTGCACAGACCTCCCGAAAGCTACCACAAGTCAGGCGCGGGATAACTGCTTCTGGCTTGTTTTTTCCACCCTAACTCGAGATAACCTCCAAGGAGGTTAAAGGACAACTGAAGTGAGATGGATATGGTGGCTGCCATGTTTATTTCCTTTTAAGCAATACCAGCTGCCTGGCTATCCTGCTGATGCTCTGCCTCTATAACTGTTAGCCATACACCCTGAACAAGCATATGCAGATGAAATGTTTCTGGCATTATAGTGGCAAACAGATCCATGAAAACGGATCCGATCCTACCGGTCGATCGGATCCGTTTTCACTCTTTTTGCATTCCGGCGTCCTCTGTTCCGTTTCCCCATATCTCTACACCCCCCCCCCCCCCACACACATACACGGTCCGTTTCTTCACTAGTGCGAAGAAACCTCCTGTTTTCTCATTGCCCCTAATGCAGTGCTTCAGCGCCGTTTCCGTTCCGCTGGGCTGAGTGATCCAGAAAAATAACTGCAGCAGGAAACTTGTGGTCCGTTCAGCAGATCTGTTCGAATAGACGGATGCAAACAGATGCATAGGTTAACATTGAATCCATTCGCATTTGTTCAGATCCGTTACCTTCCGATCCAGGAACGTATTGTTTTTAGTGCTAATGTGAACCGGGCCTTATTGTCAGACCTGACAAGATTAGCTGCATGCTTGTTTCTGTTGTTATTCAGACACTACTGCAGCCATATAGATCAGCAGGGCTGCCAGCCAGGCAACCAGTGTTGTTTAAAAGAAAATAAATAAGGCAGCCTCTATATTCTTTAAACTTCAGTTGTCCTTTAAAGCAAATCTGAAATGAAAATAAATCAATGAGATTATTGTATGTGTAATATGGGTATTAAATAGAACATTAGTAGCAAAGAGAAGAGTCTCATATTTTTTATTTTTCAGTTGTATAGCTTTATTTATAACATTGCATAAGACTGTCACAGTTGCGGTTTAGAATTCACACTCTATCTGTAAAACAAAACAGAAGTAATGACCCTTTGAATTTTCCTGCAGTAAAAAAAAAACACCTTATCTCAAGCTATCTCTCACGGTTTATCGACTGTTTAATGGGACGGACTTCAACCAAGTTGGTCGACTAGCTCAGAGAATCTCTTTTGCATAGATAACAATTCAAGTTTTTTTAACTCTTCCTATACTGGAAATCAGAAAAGGACTTTACATAATTTCTTAGTAGGCTAGTGCCATGTGTAAATATGTTTATCTCATAAGGTCATATGTCGCTTCAGATTCAATTCAAGTATTGATTGGTTAGATCTTCTAGCCCATATGCAATTCATTTTTTTTCCTGAGTTTTCTCCTAGGAGATAATTTTTCAACTTCCTTTTAAAATAACTTTTAAGCACTTTGGAACTGAAAAATAACCAAAATGTAGGTGGAAAGTACCTAAAAAATTATTTTTGGTATTTTCTTGCTTGCTGATGGTTTAAAAGGCAATTTGTTGACAAGGTGTAAAAATATCACCTAGGAGAAAACTCAGGAGAAAAAAGTGAATTGCATATGGGCCAGTAGCTTTCTCCACATCCATAATTCAAAAGCATTAATTTTTCTATGTATGACCATATTTATAATCCAACTTTCACAGCTACAGTATATGTTGCTACTGGGAAAACCATAGCTAAGCTTTATACTGATCTTTATTGGTAAAGCGACATCTCTATCCTGTAGTATCTTGTCCAAATTTGCCATAGCTTTCCTCCCAAGCAACAAATGTCTCTTAAAGGGAAATTAGAGACATTGGGGGAAAGCTTTTATACATACCTGGGGCTTCCTCCAGCCCCATACGCACGGATCGCTCCCACGCCGCCGTCCTCAGCTGGCTGGATCCGCCGGTACCGGGTACCGTCAGTCGGCCGGCAGACGCGGTCAATTGTCCGCATCAAACGGGGCTCCCTCCAATATACGTACGCGTGAGGCTGCCTACTGCGCAGCCGCATGCGTATGGAGGGAGCCCCTGTGATGCGGACAATTGGCTGCGTCCGCCGGAAGTGACGGGACCCGGTACCGCCGATACAGGAAGCGGAGGATGGCGGCGTGGGAGCGATCCAGGCTTATAGGGCTGGAGGAAGCCCCAGGTATGTATAAAAACTTTTTCTAATTTTTAGGAACGTTCCTCTCTGGTTCCCTTTAATCTCTTCGCTGCAGTCACCATCTGCAGAGATCTTTGCTCCCAGGCAGAGGAAACAACTTCTACTTTTGTCAAATCTTTTTGCGAATGGTTCATTGGTGCAGATGACACGGCTTTAGTTTTCCTGATGTTAAGCAGTAGACCAGCTTTGGCACTTTCTTTTATGACATTCATGACTAGGCTCTTCAATTCTTCTTCAGTTTCAAGCATCAGAGTTGAACAATAGGCATAGCTCAGACCTTCCTGACAGCTATTTTAACTCTAGCATGTGACTCATCCAAACCAGCTTTCGCATTACATATTCGACATATAAGTTAAATAAATAAGGAGTACAGCACCACGGAATATGTTGGTACTTTATTAATCAATAATAATAATAATAATAATAATATGCAGTTTTGTCACGCTTGTTTACCAATGGTGAACAAGTCAGTTATTCCATACTCAGTTCTAACTGTTGCTTCTTGGATCCATGAGAATCTGTTACAGTTTATAATGATCTTCATAGTCAAAAATGTTTGAATAGTCAATAGAGCAAAAGTAGACATTCTTCTGGAATTCCCTTGCTTTATCTATGTATCCCTAAAATATTGGCAATATAATCTATTGTGCCTGTTACCCTTTTAAAACTAGCTTCATATATATATTTTATTTATTTATTTATTCAAGTATTTATATAGCGCCGACATATTACACAGCGCTGTACAGAGTTTATTGTCTTGTCACTAACTGTCCCTCAGATATTGATGCAGTCTGGCTTGTAGAATTTTGAGCATTGCCTTACTAGAATGTGAGATTGCAGTGCAATTTCCTGTCTGGGTCTCAGACATAAACTTTTTGGTATCTACCAAAAGGCTCTCATCCAATAACACATCCAAAATACATAGGGACAGGTCCTTGGACACTGGGCAGCCCATTTTATCATAAATTGCCACCGTTTCTTGACATCTTCTGCCAGATACCTTCCATTTTTTACTTTCACCATTCCCATTTTTGCATGGCAGATCTGTCCGCAATAAGCTTACAGTGGTCCACAAACTCTTACTTTCCAAAATCATCACTCACTGAGACATGGCTCACCCCCTGACTCTGCCATAGAGGCTGCCCTTTCCTATGTGGGCTTCACCTCAGTCATACCCCCAGACTAGACAACAGGACTGGGGGATGGGTTGGTTTTCTCCTCTCCCTCATCCTGCACCTTCTGTGTCCTCACCCCACCTCCCTCCCAACAATTTACATCATTTGAGGCCCATACCATCCGCCTCTACCATCCCCTCCCAGCCATTGTTGCGGTCTTATATCGCCCTTCGTCAAGCTCCATACCACACTTTCTCAATGACCTTGCCTCCTGGCTCCCACACATCCTCTCATCTAACCTCCCCACTATCATCCTTGGGGATTTCAACATTCCCATCAATGTACACAACAACTCTGCCGTGACTCGGGTACTCACCATGGCCAACTCCCTTGGCCTAGTACAACACACCAACACCCCCACCCAATCTGCAGCTCCCACCCTCGACCTTATACTCACTAAATCCACCACCATTACATACCTTGACATCGCACCCTTCCCACCCTCAGACCACCACCTTCTAACCTTGAACCTCCTCACAGAAGGCACCTCCAAACCACCGCCCACCCACCTGGTCGATAACAGCGAGACCTACGTCAGCTCAACCCAAGTGTCCTAGCCGACCCCCTCCATGCCCTCTCCTCAACTCTCCCCACCCAAATCTTTCCTAATCTTGCTGCAGCTCAGTATCATCAAACCCTCTAATCAGCCCTAGGGGAAGCTGCTCCTAACAATATTCCGCCCCGCTAACCCCCAGCCCTGGTGCACCACCCATACTCACAACCTCCAGAGGGTAACACGTGCCACTGAACGAAATTGGAGGAAAACTCAACTTTAACCAGTATTTCCTACAGTACAAGACTAACCTGCTGCATTTCCACAGGAATACTTCACCAAGCTCATCGAAGCACAAGCTTCCAGCCCTAACCCTCCCTGCTTAAACCCACCCCCCACCCTCCGTTTCCTCCTTCTCTGCCACGGATTTAGCCACCCACTTTACCATCAAAATTGTCTCCATTCATCAGGAAATATCCAACCTTCAATCCTCACCTCACACCCCCTCCCATCCAGCTCCTCCTCCACCCTCTTCTCACCTCACCTTTTTCATTTCTACTATCATTAAGGAAGTCAACCACCTACTGCAGACTTCAAATACCACAACCTCCCCCCTTGACCCTGTCCCTTCTGACTTACTCCGTCCTCGCTTCCTGGATTTAGCCCCAGTCTTCACTGCCCTGTTTAATCCTTCCCTATCCACAGGCACCATCCCCTCGAACTTTAAGCAGGCCACTGTCCTACCCCTGTTCAAGAAACGCTCCCTCGACCCCTCACTATCCTCCAACTACCACTCTATCTCCCTCCTTCCCATTGCCTTAAAACTCCTTGAGCGTCTGGTTCACAAATGCCTGACCCAGTGCCTCAATTCCAACTCCCTGCTGGACCCACTGCAATCTGGATTTCGGCCTGCCCAGTCAACCGAAACCGCTCTCACCAAAGTGATCAATGACCTTGCCTTAGCTAAAGCTGTGTCAGGCCTGGCAAGATATCAGCTCAATGCTCAACTCCTATGCCCCAATCTAACACCACCTTCTTCACCCTGTGAACGGGAGGTGAGGAAATAACACCTGCCCGACTTCAGTTACACCCAGGACTTGTAGGTGCAAAGTATAGGAGCTGAACGTAGAGTGAACTAGATAACTCACCAGAGCCCAAACAGGAGACAAAGAGCAAAGTCCAGTAACAACCCGAGGTCATACACGCAAGATCAGAGATATCGAAGTACAAAGGGAACAAGCAATTTCAGAGTCAGATAATCCTAGGTAGGTCCGGGCAGAGATCAAGTGTAGTTAGGTTCCAGGCAAAGGTCAGTACAGGCACCAATCAGAGAGTATTCTGTTTCCAGGGAAGGGTCAATACAGGCACCAATCAGAGAGTAGTCGTTATCCAGGCAGAGGTCGGTACTTAAGCAATATCCAAAATATACAGGAGAGTGCCCAGCAAAAGCACACAGCAAAAGCTATCATTGGCAATCTCCATGTGTCACAGCAGGCTTTAAATACAGGCAAGCATCCAATCAGTGGCCGGCCACAAACACAGCAATCGATCAAACAGTAGCGGCCCTGCCTGAGTGTCAGCTGAAACAACAGATCAGCTGACACAAAGTTATACAAGCCTGCCTAAGTGTCAGCTGACTAGGTATGTCAGCTGACACTAGCATCTGCATCTCCTAGCAGTGAAGGAGGGATGCCTAAGCAGATGCATCCGTCCCTTCTCTTTCCCTGACTGCGTGCGCCTGCCCCCATTGCTAGGGAAGCAGGGGTTGCGAAACACACGCGAGAGCGGCGCTGATGCGGAAGTGCCAGGACGCGACCCGCTCTCGGCGGAGGCAGCCATGTCCATGACAAGGCAAATACTCCATTCTCCTCCCCATTGACCTTTCAGAAGCTTTTAGCACAGCGGACTATCCCCTACTCCTCCAGTCCATGGGCATTCATGACCTAGCCCGGCTCTCACCCTACCTTTCCAAATTGCACCTTCACAACCTCCTTCAATGAGTCCTCATACACCCCCAAACACCTCTCGGTGGGAGTCCCCCAAGGCTTGGTCCTTGGCCCCCTACAGTTCTCCTTATACACATCCTCCATCGGCAAGGTTATCTCCTCCATGGGTATGTATGCAGATGACACCCAGATCTACCTCCACACCCCTGACCTATTAACTACTACCATGGACAAGGTCTCCTCCTGCCTATCAGCCATCTCCTCCTGGATGTCCGCTAGGTTCCTGAAACTAAACCTGGACAAAACGGAATTTATGATCTTCCCACCCCGGACATCCCATATGTAAATGTCACTGTTAACTACACTACCATTCGCCCTACCTTTTAAGCCCTCTGTCTGGGTGTCACCCTGGACTCTGCACTCTCCTTCACCCCCCACATCCAAAACCTCACAAATTCCTGCAACTTCCACCTCCATAACATCTGCAAGATCCACCCTTTCATGACCTCTGTCACCACCAAACTCCTCATCCATGCCCTCATAATTTCCCGCCTCTCACTCTGTTGCTCCAATGAACTTCGCTTGACTGCCCCCCCACATAACCCAATCCCACGCACGTCTCCAGGACTTGTCAAGACCTGCTCCAACACTATGGAACTCCCTACCTCTCCCATTAGGGTTTCCCCTTCCTTCAACATCTTCAAGAAGGCCCTCAAAACTCACCTTTTCACTCTGGCCTACCCCCCTCACTAGTGCTCTAAACATGTAGCTGAACTCTGGTCCCCTACCTTTAGTGCCCCTACCTCTCCCTCTAGATTGTAAGTCATCGAGCAGGGTCCTCCTCCTTATGTCTCTTCTACCTGTTCTTGCACCTCTAGTACTGTACACCCATCCCATGGATCTGAGTGAACTCGACTTGCCTAATCTCGATGCTCCCATCCAGTGACTGACTAAGCATTACCTTGTACTCCTACTGTGCGGCATGATCTGGTTTTCATGTATTCCTGTATTGTCTTATTGCTGTATGTCACCCCTAAATATTGTCTGTAACCTCAACTAATGTCCAGCACTGTGTAATATGTTGGCACTTTATAAATACAATAAAGAAATAACATTAAATAAAATAAATGGAAGATTCCCTTGCCATTGCCAATCTTCTTAAAAATATATCTGATCTTTCCCATATTTAAATCATATATTGTTGATCTTCAGGCTTTTCCTTTTGTCTTTAGTTCAATTCTTCATCTTGCAATTAGAAGCTCAGGATCTGAGCTACATTGGGCTCCCAGTTTCCTTCTAGCTATTTGAAGAACAAAGTATGTACTCAATTTGGTTGTGATATTGACCATCTGGCAATGTCCATGTGTAATGTCTTGCCTTGCACTGTTCAAATACGGTATTTTTTTTATCTATAACCAATGTGTTGTCTTGGCAAAATTCTGTTAGTCTCTGTACTGTTTCGTGACATTTTCGAAGACCAAGCTTGTCTGTTATTCCACTTGTTTTTTCACTTTCAATGTTAGCATTCCATTCACCTATGATGCATGTAATGTCTTTCTTGGGTGTTGTGTCCAGTGGCTCTTTCCATTCCTTCACAACAGCTTCAGTTGTTGGAGGACTTGGAGCAAAAACTTGAATACATGTAGTGTTGAATGGCTTCCCTTGCTATTTAAGTGAGATAACTTTCTGGATTGTAGCCAAGGACTGATGGTGTTGAGTCTGTTCTATTGGTGATGACGATGACCACTCCTTTTCTTCTGAGTATCCTGTCCACAATAGGAAATCTGATGTATACCTGATGTAAAATGACCTTATTCACAAACTTTCTTTTAAAATACATTTTAATTTAAATTTCATAATGGAATCCCCATCTTTTTTCCCAAATGTTCTTCATTTCTTCATCTGTAATATTTGTTCCTTGCTACCAGCAGAGCGTGAGTTGCTTCCCCAGCAAAAAGCCATCAGCTGACCCCCACCAGAGAGCTGCACTTCGCCCCATGCCACCGTCAGAGATGGGTTGCAGTGAAGCATAAGGGCTGCTCTGTAACGTGGCTTGTCTCATGGCAATACATCACCTATAGCAACATTCACTGTGTGGCGGGAGCGTTGCTGTACAATGGTGTCTGATATGGTAACGCACTGCATTCAGTGTGTTACTGTAAAACGTGCATGTTAACAGGTACAGTGAAGCATACTTTTCATTGACTGCTGTATGCGTAACTGTATGCAACGGGGGCTGTAATGTATGGTACAACTTTTTAATTTCCTTGTGTTGCTGATATACAGGAATGCAATATCCCACTGTGAACGTGGCCTACATTTAGGCAGTCAATTACCTTACGTCTATAGGTGGCCATACATTTAGCGATTTTGCAGCCCGATCGACCACCCTATTTGATGATTTTATCAAACACATAACAATTGGTGCTATAACAAGCATGCCAGATCAACGATTTGACCAATTTCAGGCCAAATTTGGTCAAATGTTTTTATCAAGCAAGCTGAAAAATCTCAGTCCCCCCAAATGTTAATGTCCACCCCCCCCCCCCCCCGTACCCCTGAATTAAAATCTCTCTCTGTCCTAATGCTTACTCCATTTGCGTCCCAAGTGGCTGCCACGTATAGTACTAGAGTGTGTGACGTCATGCAATGTGAATGGGGTAGAAGGAACAGCTAGACACTCACGGCGACCAGATCGGTGAGGGATTTTAATGAAAGGACATCGGGGGAGGGGGTATTGGGGGCACGTTAATATTTGGGAGGACAGAGGCGAAGGCGACATCAGGAGACCACTTCCCGAGAGATTTCATGCTGAAATCGATCTGGAATTGGCCTGTGGTGTATGGGCAGACAACAGATCTCTCTCTGGTCAGATTTGATCAGAGAGAAATATCTGTCTCTTGGTTGATCTGCACCTTGGGGCCCGTTTCCACTAGTGCGGAAATCAGGCCGAATCCACAGTTTCCCTGCAGGCAAGTCGTGCAGGGAAACTATGCCATAGGGGATAATGCAGCAGCCGTCCGAATTGCTTGCCATAGCGATTCGGACGACATTGCAGCATTTTTGCACACCAGTGGCAATGAATCCCATAGCCGTGCATGGCATTGCTTATGGGATTTGGCTGCGTACTCACACAACAGTTAGTGCCGCCACGAGCCTTGTAGAACATGCGGCAGCTAGTGGAAACGGGCACTTATGGTTTGTGTTGCGGGCAGAACTTACACAAACAGAGAACATTCAAACATGCAGATAGTGTCCTGGGAAAAACATGCATATAACATGCAATTCCCGATAGAGCTATTGAGTCTGGTCAGTGCAGCAGTGTGCACATTTTGCCGGGCATGGCGAATGCATAAATCACACAAGTGTGTCCCCTACTTTACAACATATACGTTCAAACTGAAAACCTTTTTTGGTACATAGGTATTATCTGTCTGGAAAGTTTGTCAACTTTTTCTGTTTGCTCCCCCAGAAAGATCTGACCATTTTTGGAAGGCTGAAAGTCCCGGCTTTCTGTTGCATCGGGTCCCGAGTCGGTATGATGCTCAGTTCCCAGGTTATGGGGTTTTAAAGCAGGGGTGTCCCCTGAACTTGGCTGCAGAAAGTGCAGTTACAGAAGTATGGGATGAACCCAACGTGATGATAGCAGCACTCTTCTTCTTCCTTCGCAGCATAAATCTGTCTTCAAAACTTTTGTCAAGTGTCCTGGTTCTCTCATTACAGATGAAGGAGCAGCACAACTATGAACCCTCGTCTCCTCTCTGTCTTTTTTGGCATGGGCAGGAGATAGAGATGGCCCGAATGGTTAGCATGCGAACTGATTCGCGCGAACATCGGTGATTCGTGTTCGCGTCGTATCGCGAACTTTATGCGAGTTCAACCCGCCCCCTATACTACATCATTGGGCTAAACTTTGACCCTCTACATCACAGTCAGTAGACACATGGTAGCCAATCAGGCTACACTCCCTCCTGGAGCCCCCACCTTTACAAAAGGCAGCTGCGTCGGCCATGATATCACTCTGTGTGCTGCGTAGTTAGTGAGAGAAGGGAGAGAGTTGCTGCAGAGATTAGGGAAAGCTTAGTTAGGCGTGTTAGCTTGCTCCTTGCTGATACTTACTGCTAAAAAGCACCCCAAAACAGCTCTTTTGAGAGCTAATGTTGTTCTTGTGATCTGTTTTTTTTTGTGTGGCCCACTGACACTTGCATATACAGCCCTGTCAGTCGCAGCTGGCCCTTGCTAACTGCTATACTGTGCCAGGCCCAGCTCATTCAGTGCCTACCTTTTCACTGCCCCTGTGTGTGTGACAGCTGCACATTTGTAATACCAGTCCCACCGTGCATACCTGTTCATGTTCACTGC
Organism: Hyperolius riggenbachi; assembly: GCF_040937935.1. Lineage (NCBI taxonomy): Eukaryota > Metazoa > Chordata > Amphibia > Anura > Hyperoliidae > Hyperolius > Hyperolius riggenbachi. The sequence continues at coordinate 107,661,762 of NC_090657.1, forward strand.
ACCTGCGTGTTATATACCAGTCACTGCATAACTGTTCACTGCATCTGTGTGTGTGACAGCTGCACATTGTATTGATACCAGTTACTGCATACCTGTTCACTGCACCTGCGTGACAGCACGCAGTTTTATATACCAGTCACTGCATTCCTGTTCACTGCACCTGTGTGACTGCACATTGTTATACCAGCAGTCACTGAATACCTTTCACTGCATTTGTCACTGCACATTGTATTATACCTGGGAGTCAGTGCATACCTTTCACTTGAATGGATGGCAGACTTGCCCTCTATAACAGATTCTCGTTAAAGGCAAGTGGTGTCATCTCTGGCACAGAGCGTTGTGTCAAGGGTCCATCTGATGACAGATGCCTGGTCTGCAAAGCACGGTCAGGGCAGGTACATTACTTATACAGCACATTGGGTCCTTCCTTGGATGTGTGGTGGTAGCCGTTTCTCAGGCTCCCACTCCGGACCGGAATCGAACCCTGATTCCCCGGCCATTACCCGTGGTCACATGGTGCAGAAAGTACCAAAGAGAGTTGACCACACAGTTGAATGAATGGCAGACTTGCCCTCCATAACAGATTCCCATTAAAGGATTTAAAGTGTACTTATCATTATACAGGGCCTCGAAAGAGTCCTGTATTGTTATTTTTCGTCACTACCTACTCGAGCGTCCTAGAATGGACCTTCAGCGCAGCTGGAGGCATTGTCAGTGAGAAAAGAAGTTGCCTAGGTAAAAAAAAAAGTGTTCAGTACCTCACCTTTATTAAAATGAATAAGGCATGGGTCCCGGAGCGCTACTGCCTGCCCCAAGACTAAGTCAGTCCCCACACAGCATCTCTGCCTGCCGGCTGCTTGACTGCCTTCTCCGCCACCACCAACAGGGTCCAGGACTCTAGGTGGATTCCTGAAAAAAAAGAATAATAATTTTTCTGGTGCGTGTACATGCCTGCCTAATTTTTCTGGATGCACTGGGGCTGCAACAACAAAACAAAAGGCATGTATGTGTCAATTCCCCTTCGTGATTGTTACCTTGCCGCGGTGAAGAAGCTTGCATATCACACTGAAGCAATGGCTATATGAAAGTGTTGGAGGGCACACCCAAGATAATAAGGTCATTGCTTCATTGTGGACAGACCAAATTCGATCAGCTGGACAGTCACTGTTGTTCTGTCATTGAGCTACCTCAGCCCGGCAACCATATGGGCTTGAAAACCGCTATCGCCTGCACTCTCGCCATGGTGAGCACCAGTCCAGCACGGCCGTCACTACACAAACAGCTGTTTGCTGTGCGTTACACAGTGAGTTTGGTCTGTCAGTGTGAAGCAGTACACTAAATACACTCCCTGATTGATGTATACACATGCAAGATGTTTTAAATCACTTTATGTGATGCAATTTAGCATGCAATGTGATTTCTGCCCTTAAAACGCTGCTGTGCGTCAAATCCTGATTTTTCCCCGGGACTTTTGGCGTGTATCCCACTCCGCCATGCCCCCCTTCAGGTGTTAGACCCCTTAAAACATCTATTCCATCACTTTTCTAGCCAGAATTAATGTTTGAAGTTTTGAAAGTTTGCCTGCCCATTAAAGTCTATTGCGGTTCGCGAAGATCGCGCGAACCCGAACTTTTGCGGAAGTTCGCGTTCGAGGTTCGCGAACCTAAAATGGGAGGTTCGAGCCATCTCTAGCAGGAGACTCAATTCCACTGTGCTCTCTGCAGCAAAGTGCAGGGGACACCCGTCCCCCAAAACCCCTTAACTTAGGGCATCACATTGACTCGGGACCCAGTGCAAAGGAAAGCCGGGACTTTCAGCTTTCCAAAATAAAAATGTTTAAATCTGGCTAGTGATGAGCAATGGAAGGAATTCCGAATAGGTTGTTTTATTCGGAATTCATGCAAGTAATTAGCACACCTGAGTGGAAGGCGGGGGGGGGGGGGGGGGGGGGGGGAGTGACACAGGAGGGTTAAATTTACCCAGGAGCCTTCTGCTTTAATCCATCCCACGCTGCGTTCCAGTTCACGGTCATGTGACAATGGCACTTCCTCCTTCAACCCGAAAGGAGGAAGTGCGTTAGTCACATGACAGTGAATGGAACGCAGCATGGGACGGATTAAAGAGAACCTGAACTGAAAATAAAGTCAAAATAATCCAGGGCCGCACCTGGGCGGGTGCTGCGGGTGCATTGCACCCAGGCACCTCTCTCTGACAGGCGCCGCCTGGCCGTCGCTCACCCCCTCCAGCCGCCGCTCCCTCCCTCCCTCTAGCCGCGTCAGACCTCGATCAGGCGGCGACCAATCGTGCGGGCGCTAGGACCTAGCACACCGCACTGATATGCGGAAGTGACATCACTTCCACATATAGAGCGGGTGCGTCCGGCGCCCGTTCTTACTGGTCGGGTCGCCCGCTGATTCTGAGGTCTGACACTGCAAGGTGAGGTGGGAGCGGTGGCGGCTAGAGGGGGGGCTCCTGTCACTCACTACCTAAACGGGGTCCCTGTCACTGGCTTTCTAAAGGGGATTCCCTGTCACTCACTACCTAAACGGGGTCCCTATCACTCACTACCTAAACGGGGTCCCTGTCACTCACTACCTAAATGGGGTCCCTGTCACTCACTACCTAAACGGGGTCCCGGTCACTCGCTACCTAAACGGGGTCCCGGTCACTGGCTTTCTAAAGGGGATTCCCTGTCACTCACTACCTAAACGGGGTCCCTATCACTCACTACCTAAACGGGGTCCCTGTCACTCACTACCTAAATGTTGTCCCTGTCACTCACTACCTAAACGGGGTCCCGGTCACTCACTACCTAAAGGGAGTCCCTGTCACTCACTACCTAAAGGGGGTCCCTGTCACTCACTACCTAAAGGGGGTCCCTGTCACCCACTACCTAAACAGGGGTCCCTGACACTCACTACCTAAAGGGGGGTCCCTGTCTCTCACTGCCTAAACGGGGGTCCCTGTCACTCACTGCCTAAACAGGGGTCCCTGTCACTCACTGCCTAAACGGGGGTCCCTGTCTCTCACTACCTAAACGGGGGTCCCTGTCACTCACTACATAAACGGGGGTCCCTGTCACTCACTACATAAACGGGGGTCCCTGTCACTCACTGCCTAAACGGAGGTCCCTGGCACTCACTACCTAAACGGGGGTCCCTGGCACTCACTACCTAAACGGGGGTCCCTGGCACTCACTACCTAAACGGGGGTCCCTGGCACTCACTACCTAAACAGGGGACATGGGTGTGATTAGGCAGGACATGGGTGTGGTTATGTGGTTGGGCGAGGTTAATTCAACCACTCCCATAGGCGCCAGTGAAAATCTTGCACCCAGGTGCCAGGCACCCCAGGCTCACCCCTGATATAACCATACACAGGTTATACTTGGCTCCTGCGTAGTCTACTACTCAATCTCTTTCTCCTCTCCTGCGTCCTGTTTGTCCACTGTGATCAATGGAATTCTCTGTCCTCCGTTTTAAAAATGGCCATTACCCCATAACAGCTTCCTGGTCAGCACACTGTTAAACTGTAATATCGCCAACCTGAGCCATAGGAAAATATGGACATTAATCTTGCACATTCAGTTGTAACTGACAGCTGCTATATAACTGACAGCAACTAGTATGTTTCAGTTCAGACAAAATATTGTCAGAACTGGAAGGGATCACTGTAGGAAGAAAATGGTGACCTTCTGAGAGGAACTGATGGTGAGGTTAGTATGTAATATTCATTTGCAGCTACGTCTTGTGTTTATTTTAAAGAGACTCTGTAACAACAAAAACCTCCCCTGGGGGGTACTCACCTCGGTTGGGGGAAGCCTCCGGATCCTAATGAGGCTTCCCACGCCGTCCTCTGTCCCACGGGGGTCTCGCCGCAGCCCTCCGAACAGCCGGCGACTGTGCCGACTGTCAGTTCAATATTTACCTTTGCTGGCTCCAGCGGGGGCGCTGTGGCGACTTTCGGCACGGAAATAGACGGAAATACCCGATCTCCGTCGGGTCCGCTCTACTGCGCAGGCGCCGGAAACTTGCGCCTGCGCAGTAGAGCAGACCCGACGACGATCGGGTATTTCCGCCTACTTCGGCGCCGAGAGGCATCAGAGCGCCTGCGTAGGAGCCAGGAAGGTAAATATTGCGTCACCGCTGCACGGAGGGCTACAGCGAGACCCCCGAGGGACGCAGGACGGCGTGGGAAGCCTCATTAGGATCCTGAGGCTTCCCCCACCCGAGGTGAGTACCCCCCAGGGGCCGTTTTGTCGTTACAGTTCCTCTTTAAATAATTGTACTCACTTCAGGTTTCCTTTAAAGCAGAAGGCTCCTGGGTAAGTTTATCACCCCCGCCCGGTGTGTCAATTACCTGGATGAATTCCTAATAAAACCTATTCGGAATTCATCCGTTGCTCATCACTACATTTCTTACATCACCTGGGAAGGAGGAATAATCTACAGCAAACTACAGCCTCTTCAAAGAATGAGAAACAAACCCAAAACATTTATGTCAGTTTTATCTCCAGATTCCAGAATGAATACCTTTTGGCTGCCCATCTGCGCAAAATATCAAACACTACACAGCTCGCAGTTACTGAGTCTGCACTCTGCAGTTAGAAAGCACTATTCCAAAGCCCCTCCTACTGTCGGCGTTCTGACAGATCCACCCACGTGACTACGAGTTTCCATGCGTGCAGCGCGCCGTCAGCATGGCGGCCTCCATGAGGTTGTTACGGACGGTGGGTGAAACGGTCGGTAACAATGCATTTTAAAGAAAATTAGAGCGTAATGCTAGACGAGCGCTTGGTGGCTGGATGAAGCGGCTGCATTAAATGTATTGGGGTCGCCCTGTAGGTGTCACATGGAGCCAGTACAGTAGTCAGAGATTGGAGGTCACACTGGGAAGAGCCTCTTGCCAGCTGAGGTTTATAGTTCACCCCTACATCCTTATTTGTCTAATCCCGTTAGAGGGCATCATATTAGTATAACCCGTGCTTGGCAATCGCTTCTCAGTAACTGCATCTTTCATACTAACTTAAACCGTATGTTTTTTTAATTTACCTTTTTCATGTTTCTAGTAATGTTTCTGATTAGAGTAGTTCCTGCCCAGGTGACCTCCAGCACTCAAATGGGAATCCTGGTGGGCACCAGGAAAAAAATGATGTCAAACTTGCTTTCTGCAGAATAATTTTAGTTTTTGGATTTAGATTTAGCTCACTTTGTCACAAAAGGAAGAGGGCTTTTAAGTTCTAAACTGGTCTCTCTCTTTCCATTCTTCTTATCCAAACTGCCACATACATATAAGAAGTGTAGACTGCATGGGGGGAGGTTAAGTTGCTGACACCATGGGCTCTATTCATAAAACCTTACCGCAAGTTTTCCGCTCAAAACAGCGGATTTTCCCGTCCATTTAGCAAAGTGGGCATTCATAAAAGCTGTTCCCGCATGAAAATCTACAATCCCCCAGCAGAGCGAGAAATTTCCGCCTTCTCCAGTGTTTTTCTAGATTTATCTAGAAAAAAGTAACAAAATGGCCATTCATAAAGATTAGAGGAAGCGGTATGTGGACGGGAAATATCGCTTCCTCTTATTTTGCGGATTACATACAAGTGAATGGGACAGACCTCCCAGAGAGAGCAGTGCACGGAGGGACTCTGCCGGCTGAAGTGTTTCCGCATGCCTTCCGACAGCTTACCGCCAGCTTTCAGCGGGAGATCTCCGCACTTGCATCGCAGCTTTCAAGATTTTTTTGAATGACCACCCAGAAGTGTAAAATACCGCTGCGGTATTTTACCTCTACGAGTATTTACGCCACAAGTTTTTTATGAATAGAGCCCCATGTCAACTGCTTCACCTGATAACCACCTGCGTTTATTGTGCATTCAGATTTGCATTCAAAATGGATGCCAGAATTTCTAGAATCCAAGTTTATAGGAGGTATGGCTTTCCTCATCCAGTTTAATGTAGTATTGTAGTATAGTTTTACTGTAGTGTTATGACAGTGTTTACTAATAACCAATTAGGTGCTGTCTTCGTATGTGCTCAAATTTTGTATATGAAAAGATTACTAAAGGGTAAATTTCAGATTTCAGCAGCTATATTTTCTGAGCAGTTTGGAAAATTAATTATAGAGTACCCACTGGTTGTTTTTTATATATTTATTTTTTGGGGGTTTTTTTGTATCAGTAATCATATGTAACCAGGGCTATGGAGGAGGAGTCTGAGTCTGGGGCAATTTTTGGGTACCTGGAGTCGGGAGAAAATGCACCAACTCTGACTCCTAATGAATTTAAACTGTAATTAAAATAGAAAATATAAAATGTTCTATTTCTCAGATAATAGTCATTATAAATAATTTATATATACGGGTAATAGCTGTGCTTAGTCCACAAAAATTAAATAAACCAATCAAAAAATAGTTACTTGTGCTGCTTCAATATAGGCAGTCCCCATATTTTTAAAGTCAGATATACATATCTGATTGTTTAAAAACAAGAAGAGAATCGAGAGCCCAATATGGTGCAGTATTGTCAGGTAAAATGAAGAGTTCAATACAATTATATATATATATATATATATATATATATATATATATATATATATATATATATATATATATATATATATATATATATATATATATATATACATACTCACAAACACGGGTTACCCATAGGCAACCACTTTAAATGCAGGTGGGGAGCATTAGGACCTGACCCCACTCAGGTTAAGAAGTCGCTCTCTGTAGATAGTAGATGGGGATGCACCCCTCCACCCAGGGTGGACTAGAAGATCAGCAAAAACTAGGTATACAGAGGCGCCAGAGTAGAGTAAAACGTTTTAAAAACCGCTTAAAAGGAGAGGGGGATGTTAAGGTGGACTCACCTCCCTCTTACAAAAAAAGAAAACTCACTTGAGTCTCAATAAAACAGAATTGTCAAATAATTTATTCAACTCCACAAATGCAACGCGTTTCGCGGGCGTGACCCTGCTTCCTCAGGCAAAAATGGGAGCACAACTCAGTGGGTCAAGCAATAGGTTTAGACAGAGGCGCTCAAACATATTGCTTGACCCACTGAGTTGTGCTCCCATTTTTGCCTGAGGAAGCGGGGTCACGCCCGCGAAACGCGTTGCATTTGTGGAGTTGAATAAATTATTTGACAATTCTGTTTTATTGAGACTCAAGTGAGTTTTCTTTTTTTGTAAGAGGGAGGTGAGTCCACCTTAACATCCCCCTCTCCTTTTAAGCGGTTTTTAAAACGTTTTACTCTACTCTGGCGCCTCTGTATACCGAGTTTTTACATATCTGATTGTGACTGTATATATGATGTGTACACAGGAATCTTTTATATATACTAAACATTTATGCTGTAAGAATAAAGCCTGATGTGTAGCTGTGTCACTAATAGAGATGGTCAATGAGATAGAAATAATTCTGCGTTGATGCTGGTTTATGCATGTAAGCACTCCCTTTGCTCTTGAAATCAAATCATTTGAGATGTTGTTAAAATTTGGTTTGGTGACTATGAATTAAAGGGTACCTGAGACGGATGAAAAGAAAAGTTTTATATATACCTGGGACTTCCTCCAGCCCCCTTCAGGTTTATCCAGTCGCTGTCCTCCTTTGCCACCTGGATCTTCTGCTATGAGTCCGGTAATTCAGCCAGTCAGCGCAGTCCGGCCGTGTGGCGCTCCCACAGCCAAGAACATTCTGCACCTGCGCAATAGTGCTGCGCAGGTGTGGTACGCTCCCAGCGGCGGATTGTGTGCATGCGCACTACGACTGACTGGCTCAAGTACCTGGACCCATAGGAGAAGATTCAGGTGGCGGAGGAGGACAGCGATGGACTGATTAACCTGAAGGGGGCTGGAGGAAGCCCCAGGTATGTATAAAACTTTAATTTCATCTGTCTCAGGTTTACTTTGTTACACAGTAGTACAGGCATGGGCAAACTTGGCCTTCCAGCTGTTGAGGAACTACAAGTCCCACAATGCATTGCAGGAGTCTGACAGCCACAGTCATGACTCATAAAGGCAAATGCATTGTGGGATTTGTAGTTCCTTAAAGGAGAACTGTAGTGAGAGGTATATGGAGGCTGCCATATTGATTTTCCTTTTAAGCAATACCGGTTACCTGGCAGCCCTGCTGAACTATCTGCCTACAGAATCACCAGAAACAAGCATGCAGCTAATCTTGTCAGATCAGACAAAAATGTCAGAAACACCTGATCTGCTGTATGCTTGTTCACGGTCTACGGCAAAAAGTATTGGAGGCATAGGATCAGCAGGCCAGCCAGGCAACTGGTATTGCTTAAAAGGAAATCAATATGGCAGCCTCTATATACCTCTCACTACAGTACTCCTTTAACAGCTAGAGGGCCAAGTTTGCCCATGCCTGCAGTAGTAGTATACTCTGTCTAAAGGGTGGGCCATTTACAGTGGAGGAAATAATTATTTGACCCCTCACTGATTTTGTAAGTTTGTCCAATGACAAAGAATTGAAAAGTCCCAGAACAGTATCATTTCAATGGTAGGTTTATTTTAACAGTGGCAAATAGCACATCAAAAGGAAAATCGAAAAAATAACCTTAAATAAAAGATAGCAACTGATTTGCATTTCATTGAGGGAAATAAGTTTTTGAACCCCTACCAACCATTAAGAGTTCTGGCTCCCACAGGGTGGTTAGACACTTCTACTCAATTAGTCACCCTCATTAAGGACACCTGTCTTAACTAGTCACCTGTATAAAAGACACCAGTCCACAGAATCAATCAATCAAGCAGACTCCAAACTCTCCAACATGGGAAAGACCAAAGAGCTGTCCAAGGATGTCAGAGACAAAATTGTAGACCTGCACAAGGCTGGAATGGGCTACAAAACTATTAGGAAGAAGCTGGGAGAAAAGGTGACAACTGTTGGTGCGATTGTTCGAAAATGGAAGGAGCACAAAATGACCATCAATCGACCTCGCTCTGGGGCTCCATGCAAGATCTCACCTCGTGGGGTGTCAATGGTTCTGAGAATGGTGAAAAAGCATCCTAGAACTACACGGGAGGAGTTAGTGAATGACCTCAAATTAGCAGGGACCACAGTCACCAAGAAAACCATTGGAAACACATTACACCGCAATGGATTAAAATCCTGCAGGGCTCGCAAGGTCCCCCTGCTCAAGAAGGCACATGTGCAGGCCCGTCTGAAGTTTGCCAATGAACACCTGAATGATTCTGTGAGTGACTGGGAGAAGGTGCTGTGGTCTGATGAGACCAAAATAGAGCTCTTTGGCATTAACTCAACTGGCTGTGTTTGGAGGAAGAAAAATGCTGCCTATGACCCCCAAAACACCGTCCTCACCGTCAAGCATGGGGGTGGAAACATTATGCTTTGGGGGTTTTTCTGCTAAGGGCACAGGACAACTTAATCACATTAACGGGAAAATGGACGGAGACATGTATCGTGAAATCCTGAACGACAACCTCCTTCCCTCTGCCAGGAAACTGAAAATGGGTCGTGGATGGGTGTTCCAGCACGACAATGACCCAAAACATACAGCAAAGGCAACAAAGGAGTGGCTCAAGAAGAAGCACATTAAGGTCATGGAGTGGCCTAGTCAGTCTCTGGACCTTAATCCAATAGAAAACCTATGGAGGGAGCTCAAGCTCAGAGTTGCACAGAGACAGCCTCGAAACCTTAGGGATTTAGAGATGATCTGCAAAGAGGAGTGGACCAACATTCCGCCTAAAACGTGTGCAAACTTGGTCATCAATTACAAGAAACGTTTGACCTCTGTGCTTGCAAACAAGGGTTTTTCCACTAAGTATTAAAAGTCTTTTATTGTTAGAGGGTTCAAAAACTTATTTCACTCAATGAAATGCAAATCAGTTGCTATCTTTTATTTAAGGTTATTTTTTCGATTTTCCTTTTGATGTGCTATCTGCCACTGTTAAAATAAACCTACCATTGAAATGATACTGTTCTGAGACTTTTCATTTCTTTGTCATTGGACAAACTTACAAAATCAGTAGGGGTCAAATAATTATTTCCTCCACTGTATATGGATACACCTTAATAAAATGGGAATGGTTGGTGATATTAGCTACCTGTTTGCGGCACATTAGTATATTTGAAGGGAAAAACTTTTCAAGATGGGTGGTGACCATGGTGGCCATTTTGAAGTCGGCCATTTTGAATCCAACTTTTGTTTTTTCAAAAGGAAGAGGGTCATCTGACACCTCAAACTTATTGGGAATTTCACAAGAAAAACAATGGTGTGCTTGGTTTTAACGTAACTTTATTCTTTCATGAGTTATTTTCAAGTTTCTGACCACTTATAAAATGTGCAATGTGCTGCCCATTGTGTTGGATTGTCAATGCAATCCTCTTCTCCCACTCTTCACACACTGATAGCAACACCGCAGGAGAAATGCTAACACAGGCTTCCAGTATCCATAGTTTCAGGTGCTGCATATCTCGTATCTTCACAGCAGAGACAATTGCCTTCAGATGACCCCAAAGATAAAAGTCTAAGGGGGTCAGATCGGGAGACCTTGGGGGCCATTCAGCTGGCACAAGACGACCAATCCACTTTCCAGGAAACTGTTCTTCTAGGACACCCATGATGTGGTGGTGCACCATCTTGCTGGAAATATTAAGGGAAAGTGCCAGCTTTAGTGCATAAAGAGGGAAACACATCATCATGTAGCAAGACTAAAGGCAGCCATACACTGGTCGATTGCCACCAGATCGACCAGCAGATAGAGCTCTCTGTGATCTAATCTGATCAAAGAGGGATCTATTGGCTGCCTACACTGCAAACAGATTTTGAATTGATTTCACTATGAAATCGATTCACAATCTGTGGAGCTGCCGCCGCTACCCCCAGCATACATTACCTGTTCCGGCCGTCGCAAGTCCCCCGGTCTCCGCTGTCTCTTCCCTGCTCTAGGCTTCAGCTTTACTTCCTCTCCAGGGAAGTTTAAACAGTATAGGGCGCTCTACTGTTTAAACTTCCCCCGACAGGAAGGAAGTGAAGCCAGCCGGAGCCCAGCGCGGAGAAGGGACCGCGGGGACAGGCGCCGGCGGTACAGGTAATGTATTGCCGCTAGCGTCGGTCCTCAGACATTTGATCGCCGCTATCGCCACACTCCCGACCCACTGGCGATCGAGCAAAACTTTCGAAGCAGACAGATCAACGGGATCAATCGACTTTGGACGGAAATCGGTCGATCGGTCAGCTTTTGCGCATCGATTTCACAGCAGATTCGATCAGTGATCGAATCTGCTGTGTATAGGCGGGAAATCCAGTAAGTGTATGGGCACTTTTACACTTAGGGCCTGTTTCCACTACACGCAGATTCTGCATGCAGAAAACTGACTCCAATGAATGTCTATGGGCCTGTTTCCATTGAACGCGATTTTTCTGATGCAGATCTCCCATAGGCATTAATTGGAGTCAGTTTTCTGCATGCAGAATCTGCATGTAGTGGAAACAGGCCCTTAGACTTTTATCTTTGGGGTCATCTGAAGGCAATTGTCTATGCTGTGAAGATACGAGATGTGCAGCACCTGAAACTACGGATAATAGAAGCCTGTGCTAGGATTTCTCCTGCGGTGTTGCTATCAGTGTGTGAAGAGTGGGAGAAGAGGGTTGCATTGACAATCCAACACAATGGGCAGCACATTGAACACATTTTATCAGTGGTCAGAAACTTGTAAATAACTCATGAAAGAATAAAGTTACGTTAAAACCAAGCACACCATTGTTTTTGTTGTGAAATTCCCAATAAGTTTGATGTCATATGACCATCTTCCTATTGAAAAAACAGAAGTTGGATTCAAAATGGCCGACTTCATAATGGCCTCCATGGTCACCACCCATCTTGAAAAGTTTCCCCCCTCACATATACTAATGTGCCACAAACAGAAAGTTAATATCACATACCATTCCCATTTTATTAAAGGGAACCAAAACTGAGAACGATATGGATTTTCCTCTTAAAATATCAGTTGCCTGACTCTCCTGCTCATCCTGTGTCTCTAATACTTTTTAGCCACAGCCCTGCAACAAGCATGCAGATCAGGTGCTCTGGCTCAAGTCATACTGGATTAGCTGCATGCTTGTTTCAGGTCTGTGATTCAGCCACTACTTTGGTCAATGAGATCAGCAGGACTGCCAAGCAACTGGTATTGTTTATAAGGAAACATCCATATCCCTCTCAGTTAAAGGGAACCTTAAAGAGAATCTGTATTGTTAAAATCACACAAAAGTAAACATACCAGTGCGTTAGGGGACATCTCCTATTACCCTCTGTCACAATTTCGCCGCTCCCCGCCGCATTTAAAGTGGTTAAAAACAGTTTTAAAAAGTTTGTTTATAAACAAACAAAATGGCCACCAAAACAGGAAGTAGGTTGATGTACAGTATGTCCACACATAGAAAATACATCCATACACAAGCAGGCTGTATACAGCATTCCTTTTGAATCTCAAGAGATCATTTGTGTGTTTCTTTCCCCCTGCATCTCTCATGCACTGAAGTTTCAGGCTGCTCTTTTCTTCCTGCAAACAGCTTTGCCCTTGTCTGTAATTCTGCAGTATGTGAAAGCCCAGCCAGCTCAGAGGACGATTTATCCAGCTTGTAAAAGATAAGAGAGAAGAGAGAAGCTGCTCTAATCTAAATAACACACAGCAGTGTGCAGAGAGGGGCCAGGAGGGGGGAGATGCATCACAGAACCACAACACTGAAAAACTTGGCAGCCTTCCAGACACAGGCTGACAAGTCTGACAAGTGAGAGATAAGTTGATTTATTACAGAGACTGTGATAGTACAAAGTGCTGCAGTAAGCCAGAACACATTAGAATAGCTTTTGGAACTTGTAGGATGATAAAAAACAGGATGCAATTTTTGTTACGGAGTCTCTTTAACTGGCGGGGAAAAATAAATTCACTTACCTGGGGGCTTTCCCAAGCCTCCTGCAGCCGTCCTGTGCCCGCGCCGGAGGGCACCGAAGGACCGGCGCGGGCACAGGACGGCTGCAGGAGGCTTGGAAAAGCCCCCAGGTAAGTGAATTTATTTTTCCCCGCCAGTTAAGGTTCCCTTGAAGGTGTATCCATATAAATGGCCCACCCTGTACATATGCGCTCCCCACAGAGTTGCAGGGAATCCACTGAGAATGTTGTCCACATCAGGCCCGCCATCAGGGGGGGACATCCGTGACTCCCGTCACGGGCCCGGGGCCTGCAGGGGGGCCCCATCCCTAGCAGGTGCTGCGGGTGCCGCCCGGCCGCCGCTCAACCCCTCTGGCCGCTGCTCCCTCCATCCCTCTAGCCGCCGCCTCCGCCGCGTCAGACCTCGATCAGGCGGCGACAATAGTGCTGGCGCTAGGACCCAGCGCCCGCACTGATATGCGGAAGTGACATCATTTCCGCATATAGAGCGGGTGCGTCCGGCGCCCGCTCTTACTGGTCGGGTCGCCGCTGATCTTGAGGTCTGACGCTGGGCTGCTGGCAAGGTAGGGGAAGCAGCGGCGGCGGCTGGGGGGGGCTCCCTGTCACTCACTAGCTAAAGGGCCTCCCTGTCACTCACTCACTAGCTAAAGGGGCTCCCTGTCACTCACTCACTACCTAAAGGGGCTCCCTGTCACTCACTCACTACCTAAAGGGCCTCCCTGTCACTCACTCACTCACTCCCTAAAGGGGCTCCCTGGCACTCACTCACTACCTAAAGGGCCTCCCTGGCACTCACTCACTACCTAAAGGGCCTCCCTGGCACTCACTCACTACCTAAAGGGCCTCCCTGTCACTCACTCACTACCTAAAGGGCCTCCCTGTCACTCACTCACTACCTAAAGGGCCTCCCTGTCACTCACTCACTACCTAAAGGGCCTCCCTGTCACTCACTCACTACCTAAAGGGCCTCCCTGTCACTCACTCACTACCTAAAGGGCCTCCCTGTCACTCACTCACTACCTAAAGGGCCTCCCTGTCACTCACTCACTACCTAAAGGGCCTCCCTGTCACTCACTCACTACCTAAAGGGCCTCCCTGTCACTCACTCACTACCTAAAGGGCCTCCCTGTCACTCACTCACTACCTAAAGGGCCTCCCTGTCACTCACTCACTACCTAAAGGGCCTCCCTGTCACTCACTCACTACCTAAAGGGCCTCCCTGTCACTCACTCACTACCTAAAGGGCCTCCCTGTCACTCACTACCTAAAGGGCCTCCCTGTCACTCACTACCTAAAGGGCCTCCCTGTCACTCACTCACTACCTAAAGGGCCTCCCTGTCACTCACGCACTACCTAAAGGGGCTCCCTGGCACTCACGCACTACCTAAAGGGGCTCCCTGGCACTCACGCACTACCTAAAGGGGCTCCCTGGCACTCACGCACTACCTAAAGGGGCTCCCTGGCACTCACGCACTACCTAAAGGGGCTCCCTGGCACTCACGCACTACCTAAAGGGGCTCCCTGGCACTCACGCACTACCTAAAGGGGCTCCCTGGCACTCACGCACTACCTAAAGGGGCTCCCTGGCACTCACGCACTACCTAAAGGGGCTCCCTGTCCCTCACTGCCTAAAGGGCTCCATGTCACTCACTACCTAACCTGGGGGTCCCTGTCAGAATCCAGGTGAGAGGTGTCTACCATAATAAGGGGGCATTTTGCCTATTTATGTGAAATGCTGTCTATTTATGTGCCTCATGACTGCTGAATTTGTCTTGTTGAGGGCCTAATGATTGCATTTTACTTGTTGGGGGCCTCATGATTTGTTGGGGTCCTCATGATTGCTGAATTTGTCTTGTTGGGGGTCTCACGATTGCTGAATTTGTCTTGTTGGGGGCCTCATGATTGCTGAATTTGTCTTGTTGGGGGCCTCATGATTGCTGAATTTGTCTTGTTGGGGGCCTCATGATTGCTGAATTTGTCTTGTTGGGGGCCTCATGGTTTGTTGGGGGCCTTATGATTGCTGAATTTGTCTTGTTGGGGGTCACATGATTGCTAACTGCGAGACTATGGGAAAAGCTGAATCATTACCATATGAGACAATAGCATTAAACCTACTTTTTTAGCTTTTTTAAACAGAAAATAAAACTGGGAGGTTCTAAAAAAAATGGAGCACTTCCTCCTTCCGGCTTGAAGGAGGAAGTGCTCGATATCGAGGCTTGCAACGCGTCCATTCGGACACTTGCACCTCGTTGAAATGCTGGGAGGAGAGCGGCGTTCTGGGTAATTAACCCCGCCGCATCTAGCCGCTCAGCTGTGGCAATTAGAGCTAACTTGAATCACGAGTATCCACCGTGGTTATTCGTGATTCATTTGTGGACAGCAAGCCTCCAACTAGCTCTGCCAACATGTAATGGCTGCGCACATTTCTCAGTTTGTGAAGGGGGGGGGGGGGGCCCGGACTGATGATTTGTGAGGGGCCCCAAAATTTCTGATGGCGGCCCTGGTCCACATTGAACACAGAGGTGTTGTCTATCTCCCATAAACCTGGTACAGATTGTACATAAAGAATGTGTAATAGAGGAAGAATAGCCTCATTCTGTTGCAGAGTACCTGCACATGTACCCACAGTCACATTGCCTAGTTCTTTGTTCCTTTCTTCTACAAGTACCATTACCAAGGACTAGTTTTAGTCTGTGACTAAAAGTATTAGAGGCAGAAGATCAGCAGGCTAGCCAGGTAACTGGTATTGTTTAAAAGGGAATAAGTATGGCAGCCTCCATATTCCTCTCACTTCAGTTGTATTTTAAAATTCCGAGGAGTCGGTGGAATCCTAACCTGAGGAGTCCGGAGTCGGTGGATTTTTGTACCGACTCCACAGCCCTGTATGTAACTAGTGATACAAGATGTATTCTCTCTCCCCCCTCTCTATCTATCGATCGATCGATCGATAGATAGATAGATTGTTTTTTTCTTTTAGGGATTGACTGCCATCCTCAACCCTAGCCGTTTGAAAATTCCAGTCTCAGTTCATTCAGTGAGGACGAAGAAGCGATTCTCTTTGCCACCATCTGCGAAAGCTAAATACAGATCTCCACAGGAAATGGAACGCTATGCCAAGTCAGCTGGAATTGTTTTTCCTGAGGAACTCTTGGAACGCCCAATTACTATTTCTTGCACAGGTATGGAAAACCTATACACATGAGAAGTTAAAATACACACACTACGGCCTAGGGCACACCAGAGCGGTTCGGCTGCGGTTTGCGATCCGCTTGCGGGTGCGGATCCGCTAGGCTAATGTATTTCAATGGGCTGGTGCACACCAGAGCGGGAGGCGTTTTGCAGAAACGCATACTCCCGGGCTGCTCCAGATTTTGGATTGCGGATGCATTTCTGCCTCAATGTTAAGTATAGGAAAAACGCAAACCGCTCTGAAAAACGGCACTTCAGAGCGGTTTGCCAGGCGTTTTTTGTTACAGCTGTTCAGTAACAGCCTTACTGTAACAATACATGAAATCTACTACACCAAAAACGCTTCCCAAAACCGCAAAATGCTAGCTGAAACGCTACAGAAAAAGAAGAAAAAGCATTTCAAAATCTGCTAGCATTTTGCGGATCTGCTAGCATTTTATGCTGTGCACCAGGCATAATGGCCTGACCCAGGGCTGTGGAGTCGGAGTCGTGGAGTCGGGCAATTTTGGGTGCTCGGAGTCGGTAAAAAATGCACCGACTCCGACTCCTAATGAATTTGTAACTGTAATTAAAATAGAAAATATGATAAAATGTTCTATTTCTAAGATAATAGTCATTAAAAATAATGTATATATACAGTATATATACAGTAATAGCTGTGCTTAGTCCACAAAAATGAAATAAACCAATCAAAATTAGTTACTTGTGCTGCTTCAATAAAGCAGTCCCCGTATTTTTAAGGTCAAATATACAAATCTGATTTTGACTGTATATATGATGTGTACACAGGAATCTCTTATATATGTTACGTCCAGAACCCGAAATGTGGCCACTTCTAGTTCTGGCCGGCCACTTCGGGTTCTGGCCGGCCAATATGCGAAGTGGCCGCAGCGCAGCGGCCAATGTGAGAAATGTAATGTTTACGGCCGTCTCGCTGCAGCCAAATTGATGACAAACTTGCTTAATTTAATGAAATGTAGCCGGCGGCAATGTCATAGATGAAGCCGCCGGCTTTCGCGCTCTGCCTCTCCCCTCTCCTCTCCCCGCCTCCCATACAATACGTTGCAGCCGGCGGGGACATGCAGCCGGAGAGTCGTTCGTCGCGGCAGGGGCAGCAGAACGGGGAGGCTGCAGACATCGCTTCTGCCAGCACCCGCTCTGCAGGAACGGCAGGATTCCCCTGCCGCGACGAACGAATCTCCGGCTGCATGTCCCCGCCGGCTGCTACGTATTGTATGGGAGGCGGGGAGAGGAGGGAGGGGGGGATCGGGGAGAGGCAGTGCGCGAAAGCAGGCGGCTTCATCTATGACATTGCCACCGGCTACATTTCATTAAATTAAGCAAGTTTGTCATCAATTTGGCCGTAGCGAGACAGCCGTAAACATTACATTTCTCACATTGGCCGCTGCGCTGCGGCCACTTCGCATATTGGCCGGCCAGAACCGGAAGTGGCCGGCCAGAACTAGAAGTGGCCACACGTCGGGTTCTGGCCGTAACATATATACTAAATAATATCTATGCTGTAAGAATAAAGCCTGATGTGTAGCTGTGTCACTAATAGAGATGGTCAACGAGATGGAAATAATTCTGCATTGATGCTGATTTATGAAAATGTATGCACTCCCTTTGCTGATGAAATCAAATAATGTGATATGTTATTAAAATTTGGTTTGGTAACTACAAATTAAAGGGTAACTGAGACGGATGAAAAGTAAAGTTTTATACATACCTGGGGCTTACTCCAGCCCCCTTCAGGCTAATCAGTCCCTCGCTGTCCTCCACCACCCGGATCTTCTGCTATGAGTCCTGGTAATTCAGCCAGTCAGCGCTGTCCGGCCGCATGCCACTCCCACAGCCAGGAACATTCTGCACCTGCGCAATAGTGCTGCACATGTGTAGTATTCTCTTGGCGGCGGAGTGTGTGCATGCGCACTACGCCTGACTGGCTCAAGTACTTGGACTCATAGCAGAAGATCCAGGTGGTGGAGGAGGACAACGAGGGACTGATTATCCTGAAGGCGGCTGGAGGAAGCCCCAGGTATGTATAAAACTTTAATTTCATCTGTCTCAGGTTTACTTTGTTACACAGTAGTACTATACTCTACATATGCACTCCCCACAGAGCTGCAGGGAATCCACTGAGAATGCTGTGCACATTGAACACAGAGGTGTTGTCTGTTTACAATCTCCTCATGCCCCTGCAGAGTACCTGCACATCATTCTTACATGTACCCACACTTACATTGCCTAGGGCCTGATAGATGTTCTTTGTTCCGGTTTGTACCTTTTACAAGTACTCTTACCAAGGACTAGTTTTAGTCTAAAGGGAATAAATATAGTAGTCTACATATCCTTCTCACTTCAGTTGTCTTGTAAAATTCCTAAGCGTTGGCAGTTAGGAGACGAATTCTCATGTTACATACTTTTAATCAACAAAATTGTAATATGCAAATTATCGGAGTCGGTGGAATCCTAAACTGAGGAGTCGGAGTCGGTGGATTTTTGGACTGACTCCACAGCCCTGGCCTGACCAATCAGTGCCAGGCAGTGCTAAGGGGTGGATCGGCACTCCCTCCGATGCCATGGCGTAGATGACGTCATCCCGATCGTCGCCATGGCGACGGGGAAGCCAAACAGGAAATCTGGTTTCGAACGGGATTTCCTTTTTGCTCTGATCACCGGAGGCGATCGGAAGGGGTGGGGGGGCGGCTATCATGTAGCTAGCGCTAGGCTAGCTACATGATTTTAAAAAAATAAAAATTTAAAAAATAGTGCTGAGCAGCCACCCTGGCGCATTTAATAGAAAGCCAGGGTGGTTAAACATATCAAATAAGAATAATAAACAAAAAAAATTAACGTGTCAAGTTTTGATTGCTTAAAATATGTTCAAAGATTATGATGCCAAAATGTTAGGTGTTTCCACTATTTTGTCCAACCCGTGTGTGTGTGTGTGTATATATACCCTCTTTCCCTGAAAATAAGACCTACCCTGAAAATAAGCCCTAGCTGAAATTTTCAGCATTCTTGAAATATAAGCCCTACCCCGAAAATAAGCCCTAGCGGAAGTTAACCAGTTTGGTCTATATGGACGAGCTTCCTCGTCCAGATAGGCACTGCTGCTGCCGCCGCATGGTGCGCGCGATCGGGCGTGCTCCCGCCACCCGCCGCTAGCCCTCGATCAGTGAATGGGAATATAATTCCCATTCACCGATCTAACTTCCTCGCAGAAAAACCGGCGCTTTCTAGTGAGAGAGCGCGGTATTTCTGCCACCCAGGAAACTTCTCCCTGTTCTTTAGTTCCTGGATGCGAGATCGTTCGCATCCAGGACTTTTTTTTTACTGTGGCCATCTTGTGGCCAAATAGTAAACTGCACCCACATACATTTTTAATTAAAGAATTCTATTATTTTACACTTAAAATTTGCAGTTTCCCTCCCACACCAAAAATTACCCACATACATTTTTTTATAAAAAAAAAATAAAACAAAATACAATAAAAAAAAATAAAATAAACATAAATAGTTACCCAAGGGTCTGAACTTTTTAAATATGCGTGTCAAGAGAGTATGTTATTATATTTTAAATTATAAGCTTTTAAATAGTGATGGACGCAAATTGAAAAAAATGAACCTTTATTTCTAAATAAAATATCGGCACCATAAATTGTGATAGGGACATAATTTAAATGGTGAAATAACCGGGACGGATAGTAACATCCATGTACTGCAGTCCGTCTCTTTGTACAGCTCTCTTGGACATCAGATTCCCTCTTTCATGTGTTTCTCCCCATTTGCAGCCTTTTATTGCATATGCAGCAACCCAAATTTCATGTCCAGGTGCCCCTTGTGCTGCTGCCACCCAAGGCCCAGACCTCTGTGGTCTTTCCAGAAATCCAGTCCTGCATTTTTCTTTTCTACAGGAATGGTTTAAACTTTTTATGCCTCCTGTCTCTCTATGGTCCCTGTTGTGGAGGACAATGCGTAAATCCAATCACCAACAAAAGCAATTTTTAATTATATAGAAAATCACTGGCTCACATTTTAAAGTTCATCGTTCATTCCCACCCATCCTTTTAGTAACAAATATCCACATGCTTACCTCAGGTAAGAAGCTTTAAAGAGAACCAGAGACGAAGCACCCTCATGTATTTTATTACATTTATCAGTGGGAACATGACAGTAAACACCTATCATGCTTTTAGTTTTATTCTTCTCAGTCTAATCTATCTGTTATCAGCTGTGATAACAATCCACCGACTGATTCAGTCTAGGTTTGACCTGGAATCATTATAGCTGAGTCACTCTTCTGTGGAGTCTTTTCAAGCCCAAGCCTTGCCCCCACCTGGCTCAGATTTCCTACTCAGAGCTGTTGAAATGGGAGGGGCTGCTGCTGCCGAGAAAGAAGCTCTGAAACAGACAAGTGTATCTGTGTGCATTGTGCAGCCAGTCATTATCTACTGTATGCAGTTTCATTTCTATGAGAGACACTTCCTACAGGCAGCCACACAGCATGCCAGAATAATAAAGTTGAAAGCACACAGATGATAGCCTGCTGCAGCCCTGCTTGTCTATAGTCTCATAGAGGTTAGACAGCACATCCAGAACAGCTTATAACCTGGAAGCAGAAGGGATATGAGCCGGCGGCCATATTGGATATTTCCTGGAGCAATAATGGATAAAAAACACTCAAAAAGGCACACCAGAGTGGCAAAATTATCAGGTAGAGCATTTATTCTTAACAAGCTATCGACCGATAAGTTTATTTTGTGTGAATCGTTCATCTCTGGTTCCCTTTAAGAATGAGTTCCCATATGTAACGATAATAGGGCTGGTCTTTGAGGACAGTGACTGAAGCCTATTGGGGAATGACTTTGTTTAGTATATCTTTCTTCCTTCTGTGTGTGCCGGTGGTTGCGCTACACCTGAGCAGCTATTGGCTGTTTAAAGTAATTTTATGTTGCTACTGTACTCTATATGATTGATTTGTAAATTTCTAATTGGCTGGTGGTGATGATCACCTCTGCACAGTAAGGTACAACTGAAATGAATAGTAAGAAATTATTCCAGTTATCCAATCATAGACTTACACATGCCTCTTTGTGAACTCTTACATGGAATATATTTATTATGTCTGCTACTGATGAGTGAGCTATGATATGAGACTTCAAACTTATGTTTGTCTGCAAAAGGTTATAGCTTCCAGGAGAAAAGTTGTGAATTTAATTCATGATGGTGCCTGCCCCCTATTGGAAGAGATTGCAGCTTTTTTCGGCAAGATAAGAATGAAAAACATTTTGTGCCCCTTCTGCACCAATATTATGGGCAGTGCCAGAAAATCGGACACGCTTGTTGCTGACCTGCTTAACCACTTGAGGACCACAGTCTTTCTACCCCTTAAGGACCAGAGCCTTTTTCTCCATTCAGACCAGTGCAGCTTTCATGGTTTATTGCTCGGTCATACAACCTACCACCTAGATGAATTTTACCTTCTTTTCTTGTCACTAATACAGCTTTCTTTTGGTACTATTTGATTGCTGCTGCGATTCTTACTTTTTATTATATTCATCAAAAAAGACATGAATTTTTGTCCAAAAAAAAAGGTTTTGTTTTTTTTTACTTTCTGTGCTGACATTTTTCAAATAAAGTAAAATTTCTGTATACATTTTTGTCCAAATTTATTCTGCTACATGTCTTTGATAAAAAAAAAAAATCAGTTCAGTGTATATTTATTGGTTTGGGTAAAAGTTATAGCGTTTACAAACTATGGTGCCAAAAGTGAATTTTCCCATTTTGAAGCATCTCTGATTTTTCTGACCACATGTCATGTTTCATGAGGTGCTAAAATTCCAGGATAGTATAACTACCCCCCAAATGACCCCATTTTGGAAAGAAGACATCCCAAAGTATTCACTGAGAGGCATGGTGAGTTCATAGGATTTTATTTTTTGTCACAAGTTAGCGGAAAATGACAAAAAAAAAAAAAAGTTTCCATTTCTTCTAACTTGCGACAAAAAAAAATGAAATATGCCACGGACTCACTATGCTCCTCTCTGAATACCTTGAAGTGTCTACTTTCCAAAATGGGGTCATTTGTGGGGTGTGTTTACTGTCCTGGCATTTTGGGGGGTGCCTAATTGTAAGCATAAAGGTGCTCATTGGACTTTGGGCCCCTTAGCGCAGTTAGGCTGCAAAAAAGTGCCACACATGTGGTATTGCCGTACTCAGGGGAAGTAGTATAATGTGTTTTGGGGTGTATTTTTACACATACCCATGCTGGGTAGGAGAAATATCTCTGTAAATGACAATTTTTTGATTTTTTTTTACACACAATTGTCCATTTACAACAACAACAA
Organism: Hyperolius riggenbachi; assembly: GCF_040937935.1. Classification (NCBI taxonomy): domain Eukaryota; kingdom Metazoa; phylum Chordata; class Amphibia; order Anura; family Hyperoliidae; genus Hyperolius; species Hyperolius riggenbachi. The sequence continues at coordinate 107,684,239 of NC_090657.1, forward strand.
CAACAAATAACATTTGTAAAGCGCTTTTCTCCCGTGGGACTCAAAGCGCATAAGCATGGCTCCGACCATCGTGGTACAGAGGAAGAATTTTATAAATCTGGAAATGCCAGGCTAAACAGGTGGCTTTTCAGTCTGGATTTGAATAGCTCCAGGGATGGTGCTGTCTTTACTGGGTGTGGTAGGGAGTTCCAAAGAGTAGGGGCAGCATGACAGAAGGCTCTGTCTCCAGATTTTTTGAGGTGCACTCTGGGAGTGACCAAGTTTATAGAACTTGCTGATCTGAGGTTGTGAGAGGTGTGGTGCAGCTTCAGCAAGTCCTTCATGTATCCAGGGCCCAGATTGTGCAGGGATTTGAATGTCAGCAGTCCAATCTTGAAGAGTATTCTCCATTCTACTGGTAGCCAGTGCAGTGAGCGAAGGATCGGTGTAATGTGACAGTAGCGAGGCTGGTTTGTTAGCAATCTGGCAGCAGCATTCTGCACTAATTGCAGGCGACGCAGGTCTTTTTTGGGGAGGCCAGCATAAAGGGCATTGCAGTAGTCCAGCCGTGATGTGATGAAGGCGTGGACTAGGGTTTGAAGATCCTCTGGGGGAATCAGATGTTTAATCTTTGCAATGTTCTTCAGATGAAAGAAGGAAGATTTAACTACAGATGAAATTTGGTTTCTGAAACTCAATTCCCCATCGATTAGTACGCCAAGGCTGCGCACAAGGTTGGAGCTGTTTATGTCTGAATTCCCAATCCTGATTGGTGTTGCTTTAGGATAGAGCTGTTTTGATGGCGAGCACTGGCTTTGGACAAACAGGACCTCAGTTTTGTCAGCATTCAGTTTCAACCAGTTATCATTCATCCATGCCTGAAGCTCAGCTAAGCAAGAGTTTATTTTTGGGGTAGGGTCTGTTCCACCAGGTTTGAAGGACAGGTATAGCTGTGTGTCATCGGCGTAGCAGTGGTACGTCGGGCCATGTCGTTGGATAAGTGTACCGAGTGGCAACATGTAGATTGCAAACAGCAGAGGGGATAGGATTGATCCTTGTGGCACTCCGAATTGTAGAGGTGCAGGTTTGGACATTATAGGTCCTAGGGATACTCTCTGTGTTCTGTCAGTCAGGAATGATCTGAACCACTGGAGGACTGATCCACTGATGCCACAGTACTCCTGCAGTCTGTTAAGCAGGATTTCATGGTCAACTGTATCAAAAGCAGCTGAGAGATCCAACAGGATTAGGATGGAGCATTCCCCTCTGTCCCTTGCCATGAGCAGATCGTTGCAGACTTGGATGAGGGCTGTTTCGCAGCTGTGGTGTTTCTTAAAGCCAGATTGTAGAGGGTCCAGGATGTTGTTTACTGACAGCCTGGTTTCAAGTTGCAGATAGACAGCCTTTTCAATAACTTTACCTAAGAAGGGGAGGTTGGAGACAGGTCTGTAGCTGCTCATAGCATCTGGATCCATGGAAGGTTTTTTAACCTCCTTGGCGGTAACCCCGTGTGTGACACAGGGTAAGCCGCCGGAGGGTGCTGCTCAGGCCCTGCTGGGCCGATTTTCATAATTTTTGTTTTGCTGGACGCAGCTAGCACTTTGCTAGCTGCGCCAGCACTCTGATCGCCGCCGGCCCCTGCCCGATCGCCGCTATCTGCTGCGGCGCGGGCCCCCCCCTCCAGACCCCAGCGCTGCCTGGCCAATCAGTGCCAGGCAGCGCCGAGGGGTGGCCCGGGACTCCCAATGACGTGACGTCATCCCGCCCCGTCGCCATGGCGACGGGGGAAGCCCTCCAGGAAATCCCGTTCTATGAACGGGATTTCCTGATCGAAGCGGGCGGGGGGATGCCGCTCAGCAGCGGCTATCATGTAGCGAGCCCTCGGCTCGCTACATGATTAAAAATTTTTTTTTTTTTTTTTAAAACTGCTGCGCTCCCTCCTGGCGGTATTTTTCATACCGCCAAGGAGGTTAAGAAGGGGCTTGATGATTCCTTCTTTTAGAGAGGTAGGAAACCTCCCTGCTTGCAGAGAGCAATTTACTATTTTGTGAAATGCTGGACCAAGCCGGTCAGGGCATTTCAGCATATGTTTAGTTGGTCCAGGGTCCAGGTCGCAGGTTGTCTGGCGGAGACGACAGAGGATGTCTGAGATCTCTTCCTCACTAATACTTTTGAAATCAGTCCAGGGTGTTAGGTTGTTTTTGCAGCTATTTCCATTAGTTGCATGAGTCTTGGGTGCTGTGGACTGAATGAGAGACCGAATAGAAGATACTTTGTCAGCAAAGTAGCAGGCAAATTTCTCACATAGCTCCTTTGAGGGAGTTATAGTGGGTTTTAGACAGTATGGATTACATAGTCTATCAACTGTGCGGAATAGTTGGGCTGGTCTGTTGGCGGCCTTTGCGATCTCCTGTGATAGGTAGGAGGATTTTTTCTTGGTGATCGCATTTTGGTAGCTTTCCCGGTGAGAGACAAGGGTGTGTTTATCTTTTGAATTCTGAGATTTTCGCCACTTCCTTTCTAGTCTGCGCACTTCTTTCTTTAGGTCCTTTAGTGAGCTGTCAAACCACCGTGCATGGTGAAGTGGTGTAGATCGTTTGATGCGAACTGGAGCGAGGGCGTCATAGGCAGATGACACTGCATGGTTGTATATCAGGACCATGGAGTCTGGGTCTGCACAATGATTGGTTAATGCGTTGAAGTTGAGGATATTCTGAACGTGCTGGGGTGAGACATCTTTCAGTGAACGGTATTTTATGAGTTCTTTCCCTCTGTGTTTTATCGCTGGTGCTGTCAGAGAGAAGTGGATGGTGTGGTGGTCTGACCATACCACTGGGTTTATATCCATGTGTGATATTAAAAGTCCGGAATGAAATATAAGATCCAGGGTGTGCCCTTTCGTATGGGTGGGGAGGTTGATAGCCTGAGAGAAACCCAGTTCATTCATTATGAGAAGTAGTTCACTTCCTAGCTGGGAGTCGTGATCATCCACCCATGCATTGAAGTCTCCCAGGATGATCCATCTAGGGTGTTCCACTGTTAACAGAGATATTTCTCCCACTCAGCATGGGTATGTGTAAAAATACACCCCAAAACACATTATACTACTACTCCTTAGTACGGCGATACCACGTGTGGCACTTTTTTGCACCCTAACTGCGCTAAGGGGCCCAAAGTCCAATGAGTACCTTTAGGATTTCACAGGTCATTTTGCGACATTTGTTTTCAAGACTACTCCTCACGGTTTAGGGCCCCTAAAATGCCAGGGTGGTATAGGAACCCCACAAATGACCCCATTTTAGAAAGAAGACACCCCAAGGAATTCCGTTAGGAGTATGGTGAGTTCATAGAAGATTTTATTTTTTGTCACAAGTAAGCGGAAATTGATTTTAATTGTTTTTTTTTTTTCACAAAGTGTCATTTTCCGCTAACTTGTGACAAAAAAATAAAATCTTCTATGACCTCACCATACTCCTAACGGAATACTTTTAGGTGTCTTCTTTCTAAAATGGGGTCATTTGTGGGATTCCTATACTGCCCTGGCATTTTAGGGGTGCAGAAATTCAGATCGCCGGGGTCCTCAACCTCCCAGGCTTCACACACCTGGTCCGCCGGTGCTCAGACACTCAATGGTTCACCACTCCACCCGTATATTCACAGTAACAAAGGAACGAGGTCGGCACTCCAATGGCGATAATAAACTTGCGTTTATTTAAGGTTGCAAACACGACATGTTTCGGGGTCACCTACACCTACACTTGAGGAAGGGGGTGACCCCGAAACATGTCGTGTTTGCAACCTTAAATAAACGCAAGTTTATTATCGCCATTGGAGTGCCGACCTCGTTCCTTTGTTACTGGCATTTTAGGGGCCCTAAACTGTGAGGAGTAGTCTTGAAACCAAATGTCTCAAAATGACCTGTGAAATCCTAAAGGTACTCATTGGACTTTGCGCCCCTTAGCGCAGTTAGGGTGCAAAAAAGTGCCACACATGTGGTACTGCCGTGCTCAGAAGTAGTAGTATAATGTGTTTTGTGGTGTATTTTTACATATAACCATGCTGGGTGGGAGAAATATCTCTGTAAATGACATTTTTGAATTTTTTTTTACACACAATTGTCCATTTACAGAGATATTTCTCCCACCCAGAAGAATATGAAGGCCGCCATATTTATTTTCTTTTAAACAATACCAGTTGCCTGGCAGCTATGCTGATCTAGTTGGCTGCAGTAGTGTCTGAACACCAGAAAGAAACATGCAGATAATCTCGTCAGATCCGACAATAATGTCAGAAACGCCTGATCTGCAGCATGCAGGGGGCTAGGGCTAAACTTATTAGAGGTAGAGTATCAACAGGATAGCCAGGAAACTGGCATTGCTTAAAAATAAATAAATATGGAAGCCTCTATGTCACTCGCTTCAGTTGTCCTTTAACCACTTGCCGACCGCCCACAGCCGATGGGCGGCGGCAAAGTGGACGCCGAAAGGACTGCAATACGCCCATGGGTGTTGCGTCCTTTCGGCATGCCGGGGGAGCGATCGCGTCACTAGTGACGCGCCCTTCCCCTGGCAACTGGCTCCGCCCACCCGCGACGACAACCCGCCGGCCATTCGGAAGCGCTGGCGGGTTGTTAACCCCACGATCGCCGCTACAAAGTGTATAATACACTTTGTAATGAATACAAAGTGTATTATACAGGCTGCCTCCTGCCCTGGTGGTCCCAGTGTCCGAGGGACCACCAGGGCAGGCTGCAGCCACCCTAGTCTGCACCCCCTGCCCCCTGATCGCCCACAGCACCCCTCAGACCCCCCCCCCCCTGCCCACCCCCCAGAGCACTGTTTGCACCCAATCACCCAGCAATCACTATCTGTCAACACTTTTTTTTATTCCCTAAACTGCCCCCTGGGGACTCCTGATCACCCCCCACCCCTCAGATTCTCCCCAGACCCCCCCATGTACTGTATGCATCTATCCCCCCTGATCACCTGTCAGTCACCCATCAATCACCCCGTGTCACTGCCACCCATCAATCAGCCCGTGTCACTGCCACCCATCAATCAGCCCCTAACCTGCCCCTTGCGGGCAATCTGATCACCCACCCACACCATCAGATCGCCTGCAGACCCGACGTCAGATCACCTCCCAAGTGCATTGTTTACATCTGTTCTCTAAACACATACTAATTACCCATCAATCACCCCCTATCACCACCTGTCACTGTTACCCATCAGATCAGACCCTAATCTGCCCCTTGCGGGCACCCAATCACCTGCCCACACGCTCAGATTGCCTTCAGACCGCCCCCCCCCCCCTTTATCAATTCGCCAGTGCATTATTTACATTTGTTCTTTCCTGTAATAACCCACTGATCACCTATCAATCACCCCCTTGTCACTGCCACCCATCAATCACCCCCTTGTCACTGCCACCCATCAATCACCCCCTGTCACTGCCACCCATCAATCACCCCCTGTCACTGCCGCCCATTAATCAGCGCCTAACCTGCCCCTTGCGGGCAATCTGATCACCCACCCACACCATCAGATCGCCTGCAGACCCGCCGTCAGATCACCTCCCAAGTGCATTGTTTACATCGGTTATCTCCTCTAAACACCCACTAATTACCCATCAATCACCCCGTCGCCACCTGTCACTGCTACCCATCAGATTAGACCCCTATCTGCCCCTAGGGCACCCAATAACCCACCCACACCCTCAGAACACCCTCAGACCCCAGCCCTGATCACCTCTCCAGTGCATTGCTTGCATCTATTCCCCCCACTAATGACACCTTGAGACACCCATCAATCACCTCCTGTCACCCCCTAGCACACCTACCCATCAGATCAGGCCCTAATTTGCCCCGTGTGGGCTCCTGATCACTCGGCCAAACCCTCAGATCCCCCTCAGACCCCCTTCCGATCACCTCCCCAGTGCATTGATTGCATCTATTTTCCCCTCTAACCACCCCGTGAGACACCCATCAATCACCTCCTGTCACCCCCCCCCCCCCCCAGCACTCCTATCCATCAGATCAGGCCCATTACATCCTCTCATCTAAAAGCCCACCCTGCTTATGACCGGTTCCACAAAATACGCCCCCTCGTAGACCACCTGTCATCAAAATTTTCAGATGCTTATACCCCTGAACAGTCATTTTGAGACATTTGGTTTCCAGACTACTCACGGTTTTGGGCCCGTAAAATGCCAGGGCAGTATAGGAACCCCACAAGTGACCCCTTTTTAGAAAGAAGACACCCCAAGGTATTCTGTTAGGTGTATGACGAGTTCATAGAAGATTTTATTTTTTGTCAAAAGTTAGCGGAAATTGATTTTTATTGTTTTTCACAAAGTGCCATTTTTCACTAACTTGTGACAAAAAATAAAATCTTCTATGAACTCACCATACACCTAACGGAATACCTTGGGGTGTCTTCTTTCTAAAATGGGGTCACTTGTGTAGTTCCTATACTGCCCTGGCATTTTAGGGGCTCTAAACAGTGAGGAGTAGTCTAGAAAACAAATGCCTCAAAATTACCTGTGAATAGGACGTTGGGCCCCTTAGCGCACCTAGGCTGCAAAAAAGTGCCACACATGTGGTACCGCCGTACTCAAGAGAAGTAGTATAATGTGTTTTGGGGTGTATTTTTACACATACCCATGCAGGGTGGGAGAAATATCTCTGTAAATGACAATTGTTAGATTTTTTTTTTTTACACACAATTGTCCATTTACAGAGATATTTCTCCCACCCAGCATGGGTATGTGTAAAATACACCCCAAAACACATTATACTACTTCTCCTGAGTACGGCGATACCACATGTGTGACACTTTTTTGCAGCCTAGGTGCGCTAAGGGGCCCAACGTCCTATTCACAGGTCATTTTGAGGCATTTGTTTTCTAGACTACTCCTCACGGTTTAGGGCTCCTAAAATGCCAGGGCAGTATAGGAACCCCACAAATGACCCCATTTTAGAAAGAAGACACCCCAAGGTATTCCGTTAGGTGTATGGCGAGTTCATAGAAGATTTTATTTTTTGTCACAAGTTAGTGAAAAATGACACTTTGTGAAGAAAAAACAATAAAAATCAATTTCCGCTAACGTTTGACAAAAAATAAAATCTTCTATGAACTCGTCATACACCTAACAGAATACCTTGGGGTGTCTTTTTTCTAAAATGGGGTCACTTGTGGGGTTCCTATACCGCCCTGGCATTTTACGGGCCCAAAACCGTGAGTAGTCTGGAAACCAAATGTCTCAAAATGACACTTCAGGGGTATAAGCATCTGCAAATTTTGATGACAGGTGGTCTATGAGGGGGCGAATTTTGTGGAACCGGTCATAAGCAGGGTGGCCTTTTAGATGACAGGTTGTATTGGGCCTGATCTGATGGATAGGAGTGCTAGGGGGGTGACAGGAGGTTATTGATGGGTGTCTCAGGGGGTGGTTAGAGGGGAAAATAGATGCAATCAATGCACTGGGGAGGTGATCGGAAGGGGGTCTGAGGGGGATCTGAGGGTTTGGCCGAGTGATCAGGAGCCCACACGGGGCAAATTAGGGCCTGATCTGATGGGTAGGTGTGCTAGGGGGTGACAGGAGGTGATTGATGGGTGTCTCAAGGTGTGATTAGAGTGGGGAATAGATGCAAGCAATGCACTGGCGAGGTGATCAGGGCTGGGGTCTGAGGGCGTTCTGAGGGTGTGGGCGGGTGATTGGGTGCCCTAGGGGCAGATAGGGGTCTGATGGGTAGCAGTGACAGGGGGTGATTGATGGGTAATTAATGGGTGTTTAGGGTAGAGAACAGATGTAAACAATGCACTTGGGAGGTGATCTGACGTCGGATCTGCGGGCGATCTATTGGTGTGGGCGGGTGATCAGATTGCCCGCAAGGGGCAGGTTAGGGGCTGATTGATGGGTGGCAGTGACAGGGGGTGATTGACAGGTGATCAGTGGGTTATTACAGGGGAAATAGAGGCATACAGTACACAGGGATGGGTCTGGGGAGAATCTGAGGGGTGGGGGGGTGATCAGGAGGGGGCAGTTTAGGGAATAAAAAAAAAGTGTCGACAGATAGTGACAGGGAGTGATTGATGAGTGATTAGGGGGGTGATTGGGTGCAAACAGGGGTCTGGTTCTGAGGGGTGCTGTGGGCGATCAGGGGGCAGGGGGGGGGGGAAATCAGTGTGCTTGGGTGCAGACTAGGGTGGCTGCAGCCTGCCCTGGTGGTCCCTCGGACACTGGGACCACCAGGGCAGGAGGCAGCCTGTATAATAGGCTTTGTATACATTGCTAAGCCTATTATACGCATTGATCGGTGGAATTCTGTATTCCTCCGCCTGCCGGCCCTGCTAAGTGGCCGGCGAGCTGGAGGCTAAATCCCCGGCCATCGATCCCCGGCGGAGGATCGCGTCACGGATGACTCGATCGCTCCGTACAAGGACCGCCGCCTCTTGTACATGCGGCGGTCCTTGTGGGATCCACTTTCCGGCCGCCCCTGTGCAGTGGGCGGTCGGTAAGTGGTTAATATTCAGGGAAGTGGATGTAGCCTATATTAGCCAATCAAAATTCATTTGTTGATTTTCAAGTAGTAAAGATGATCAGTTAGCACACCAGCTTCTCAATGAGCGTAGTTTATTTCCAAATCACATGTCAACACTACGGTTAACAATTGTTTTGGGGCCACTCAGGGTCCCCTTCTTCAGAACAGTGCAGACAAACAATGTTAAAGTAATACACCAACTACTTGGATTACGTTGGGGTGTTGCTTAGCACCCGAGGTTATGCACCCGGAATACAACAAGGATAAGTGTGCCTCTCTGCATTTCTCTACTTGTTTGACTTGATTTTCAAGGGAAATATTTAAATTGCTGCCATTTTTACACGCTTAATAGCAGATGCCTCACACCTGCTACCGTTGGTCGTTGGTTGACCAGGTTCAAATGCTGAAGGGGGGGGGGGGGGGGGGGGACAACAAACGGCCAATCTGATTGTTTAATTTCTATGGGAATATACAAATTATTGATGCCAAAGACCCCAATAGCTCACAAACTTGGTCATTGAGTGTGTGTGTGTTAGAGTTAGAAAAGTGGGTGGAGCCAACACCAGCAAAATACATACGCGGACAACGCCGGGTCATCAGCTAGTGTCTTTATAAAGAATAAAGGCCATGCTGAGAATCCCCTATGGAGAGATGGACTAACCCAAAACCTGTCGGTAATGTCAGATTTCTACTACCTACTGTAAGTGAAAGCAGCATAGGAGAAAAGTAATTGATGGCTTATTTTACCCTGGAAGAAATGTACTTCTTATTTGTATGTGTTTTAAATTTTTAGATTTTCGCGACAGTCCCTCATATTACATAGAAGTGATAAAATTGTACAATAAAAATTTTATCATTAGTGTGCACCTTTAGGTTTAAATAATCTGGAAAAGGTGCACTGTGCATTACAAGATTGAAGGAAACAGTGGCCATATGCTGGTAACACTATTTCAGATGGTGCCTTTACATTTTTAGCTCCATTAACATAGGATGTGGTATGCTTGACTGCAGCAGAATCTGGATAAACAGTTGAACAGATTGATTATATTTTTGTCTGTGTAACAGCACCCTCCAGTGGTATGGATATTACAAAAATGCTTTCTCACTCAGAGTACCCTAGTGAGAAAGCTCGGGTACAAAATTGGATACTGTAATTATCTAAAGAGAAGGGAACCTCAGGATCCTATTGAGGCTTCCCTCCCTGCTCTGATGTCCCGTTGCTGAGCCTGCCCCTCCCCCCCCCCCCCCCCCCCCAGAAGATTAGCGACAAGACATTGTCGTTAATTATATTGTGATAGCTGACCAAGTCCGCATGCGCAGTAAGCCGCGGGCTCCATGGTACTGCACATATACGAGTAGGCTCGCGTGGCTACTGTGTGGACAGGCTTTAGGAAGAGGAGCTTGCGGGGCCCGTTGTGGAGGTGGGCTGTGCTCAGCAACTGGGGTCAACTGTGAAACTTTTTTGGGGGGGTTTGACTTTATGTTCCCTTTAAGAGAGGAAAGCCTCAGGATCCTATTGAGGCTTCCCTCTCTTAAAGGGAACCTAAAGTCAACCCCCCCCCCCCCCCCAAAAAAAAAAGTTTCACTTACCTGGGGCTTCTACCAGCCCCCTGCAGCTGCCCTGTGCCTGCGGCTGGAGCGTGAGCGAGAATGCATGTGGCCAGGGTGGCACAGTGGCTGGCAACTGGCTCTGTTACCAACAGCGAAACTTAGTCACTGCGGGGGACTGGAAGATCGTAGAATGACAGCACGGGCACAGGGCAGCTGCAGGGGGCTGATGCAAAGAAGCCCCAGGTAAGTGAAACTCTTTAATTTACGCTTTAAATATTTAATTGTGTTCTTTTATTCCAGCTGGAGTAATTGACCCGTATGTGCCCCCCGAGGGTGATGCCCGCCTTTCCACACTTTCCAAAGATGGCCTGAAACAGAGAACGGAGCAGCTGAAGCAGACTGCAGCCTCTCAGTTGGCGTATGTTCTACACTTCAATATGTCTCTGCAGAGTATTCAACTATAAGGACCTCCCCATATACTTTTATCATCTTAACGTTTACATATTCATTATCCAAATGTGTTTTCCATGTATAACTTTTCTGTCATTCCTAGGGACTTATACAATTATAAGTTATAGACCCCTATCACCCTGCATGACACACAGACCACTACTGTGTGCTAGACCGATTGATTGAACATTAGAAAGGTGTTTTGAGGCAAATTGCTAAGTGATTTCTATTGTTTTTACTTGGCTGTCTACAGTACCATGTATCAATTAGATATATATATTTTCTTTAATATCAGCCTTTTTATTTTCATTTTTGTGAAGAAATAATGTATTTACGTGTGTAGGTTGTACTGCTTCTCCGATATACATCACCATTTCCTCCATTTTATGTAAGTATTTTTTTCCAGGATTCGGAAGGTCAAAAACTATGATGAGGATTTTACGTCAAAGGCTTTTCCGGAAAAAGCTAAAGAAATCTTCATTGCTGCGCATAACTGCTTGACTCAGTGAGTGGACACTTTGTATGCAATTCATGCTTGTGTTATCTTTATAGAATATGTCCTTCTCTCACTTCTACCATAGCTGTACATCACCATGCAGTGTACCATCACTACTCTATAAGCTGTACATCACCATGCAGTGTACCATCGCTACTCTATAATCTATACTTCCACCATTGAGTTTACCATCGCTAATCCATAAGCTGTACCTCACCATGCAGTGTACCATCACTATAAGCTGTACCTCACCATACAATGTACCATCACTATTCTATAAGCTGTAGCTCACCATGCAGTGTACCATTGCTACTCTATAAGCTGTACCTCAACATGCAGTGTAGCATCGCTACTCTATAAGCTATATCTCACTATGCTGAGTACCATCATTATTCTATCAGCTGTACCTCACCATGCAGTGTACCATCACTATTCTATCAGATGTACATCTCCATGCAGTGTACCTTTGCTACTTTATTAGGTGTACCTCACCATGCAGTGTACCATCACTACTCTTTAATCTATACCTCACCATGCAGTGTACCATCACTATTCTATGAGCTGTTCCTCACCATGCAGTGTATCATCACTACTCTATAAGCGGTACCTCACCATGCAGTGTACTCACTTTTCTAAAAGCCAGTGATGGCTATCCTTGGCACTCCAGCTGTGGTGGAACTACAAGTCCCATGAGGCATTGCAATACTCTCACAGATCTAAGCATAACTTGGGGGGCAGAGGCATGATGGGATTTGTAGTTTGGTCACAGCTGGAGTGCCAAGTTTAACAATCACTTCTATAAGCTGGACCTCACCATGCAGTGTACCATCACTATTCTATGAGCTGTTCCTCACCATGGAGTGTACCATTACTTTTCCTATAATCTATACCTCACCATTCAGTATACCATCACTATAAGCTGTACCTCACCATGCAGTGTACCATCACTATTCTATAAGCTGTACCTCACCATACAATGTACCATCACTATTCTATAAGCTGTACCTCACCATGCAGTGTACCATCGCTACTCTATAAGCTGTACCTCACCATGCAGTGTACCATCACTATTCTATAAGCTGTACCTCACCATGCTGACTACCATCACTATTCTATCAGCTGTACCTCACCATGCAGTGTACCATCGCTACTCTATAAGCTGTACCTCACCATGCAGTGTACCATCACTATTCTATAAGCTGTACCTCACCATGCTGAGTACCATCACTATTCTATCAGCTGTACCTCACCATGCAGTGTACCATCGCTACTCTATAAGCTGTACCTCACCATGCAGTGTACCATCACTACTGTATAATTTATACCTCACCATGCAGTGTACCATCGCTACTCTAAAAGCTGTATCTCACTATACAATGTACCATCACTATTCTATAAGCTGTACCTCCCCATGCAGTGTTCTATCACTACTTTATAAGCTTTACCTCACCATGCAGTGTACCATCCATACTCTTTAAGCTGAACCTCACCATGCAGCGTACCATCACTATACTATCAGCCATACCTCACCATGCAATAAGACAAGGAAAAGAGGCGCCCAGTGGGAATAAAATGTTAAAAACAAATTTAAAAAAGGGGGGGGGGGGCTAAGGTGGCTTACCTCAATGAAGACGAATTCATATATAAGATGAATAAGCACGGGCTTGTGCTTTACATAAATTACTATTCATCATATGTATGAATTGGTCTTCATTGAGGTAAGCCACCTTTTTTCCCTTTTTCGTTTTGTTTTTAACATTTTATTCCTGCTTGGGCACCTCTTTCCCTTGTCTTGTGCCTTAAACCCTTTTGGGAGGGGTGTCATTCACATATGAACCTTGGTGGTGTTGCCACCTTAAAGGTTTTCAGAGTGTGTGTACCTTTTACAAGAGAGCCAACACCTCCAGGCCACCTGGAAACCCGAGTGGAGTCGGGGTTGTGCATCTCCACCTGCCTACTGTGGTTGGTTTCCCTTTTGCAACCCACCTTTGTGAGTATCATTCTACTATCATCCATTATCCTCTGCATGTGTGTGACATACTGCACCATTTGTTGTCTCTGTGCTTTTTTCCTTTTAGGGTGCAGTTTTTTTTACACCCAAAAAACACTCACCATGCAATGTACCATCACTATTCTATAAGCTGTACTTCACCATGCTGTGTACCATCACTATTCTATCAGTTGTACCTCACCATGCAGTGTACTATCACTAGTGCTTGTAGTAGTAATGTCACCAACTGTCCCTCAGAAGAGCTCACAATCTAATTCCTAGCATTGTCACAGTCTAATATCCCATCTTTTTGGGATGTGGGAAGAAACCTAAGTGCCTGATGGAATCTAGTGTTCTCCCAAGATTTTTTTTCCCCCACCAGGTGGCATGAAAAAGTAGCCGGGCGGGACGCAACCGGGGGTATGAAGTGCAGGCGCAACTCTGCTTACAGCATAGGAGGCAAGCCGATAACAACCGGGTGCTCCACAAAATTAGCCGGGTGGAGCATCCGGCTAAAAGAACCTGGGGGGAACACTGGAATGCCACACAAACACTGAAACAACACATTTTAAGTAGATAGTGTCCTGGTCAGCTTCAACCTGGGACTTCACTGCTGGAGGTTAAGATGCCATCAACTATGCCACTGTGCCACCTGTAGGTTACAAATAACGGTTTGATTGTATACTAAAATGCATTAAGCAGAAATGTCATTGTATTACTAAATGTGGCTTTAGACTCTGAGCTGGTGTGCTGCTTACTACCTGTTTGTAAAAATGTTATTTATTTTTTCTAGATTTGATCGTCACAAGTTGCACCAGCTGGTGACAGAACGTTGCTATCCTGTACGTAAGCTCTACCTGTGCCATTTCTTGACAGTTCTCCCTCTAGCTTCTTGTTTATTTGTTCTATTTCATTCCTTCTAATAGGAGATGGTCAGGGGTAACAGATATCGCACCATTCGCTGGTCTTATGAGGAATCCCTAGAGCCTCCCCGTATTGTGCAGGTCCGATGTTCTGATATGGTTTCTAAGGATAATATGTATGGTCAAGTGACTGTACGGATGCATAGTAAACAGGTGAGTGCTCGCAAGGTGGCTATTTTAGGCACACAATTCCCAGCAATGGGTGTTTTCTGTGCTGGGACCATTCCATTCAAATGAACAGCTCTCCTATTGCTACTTCAAGAGGATTGAGCACAGCCAGCGTGCACCAAATTGTAGCCAACACCAAGATTACACATGTGGCTGTGTAAGCTCTGCTTTTATCTTCTTGGCACATAACTTTTCAGTTTATTCAGGTAAAAAACTGTGTATGCCCAGCATTAGAGGGGATAGTGTTTTGCACGAAGTGGGTTGTAGTATATATTGGGGGATGGATTAGTATTTTGCAGCAAGTGAGGGTGGAGGGCTAGTGGGTGAACATTTTTTGCATTGAGGTTTGAGGACTGGTGGTGATTTCAAAACCTGAATTGTTGGCAACCAACGATACTGCTGAAGGATAATACAGAGGCAATTCACACAGAGAAGTGGTGCCAGCTGTCAGGGCTGAAATGACCAAAAAAAGGAAGAATTTATATGGATGGGAGTGTTAGCTTATCCTTGTATAAGGTAGAAAATGCTTGTTATGGGAACCATCCCGTGGTCGTGAAACTATCATTACAAAGTGTATGTTATATTTATGCAACCTGTTTAGTAATGTCCAAGTCTGGCCAAAATCTTTGCTAGATTTGCACTGAGCAGGAGACTGGAAGTAATTAGTTTACGTTGAAATAGTTTTTTTTTCCCCCAGGTTTTTGAAGTACAGTAGTTTAAAAATAACAGTGAATTAGAACTTTAAAGAAAACCTGTACTGAAAAAAACTCCCCCTGGGGGGTACTCACCTCAGTAGGGGGAAGCCTCTGGACCCTATTGAGGCTTCCCCCGTTCTTCTGTGTTCCACGGCGGTCTCGCTGCAGCCCACGGAACGCACAGGCGACAATTGTCGAGCTGTTCAAGATTTACTTTTTCTGGCTCCAGCGGGGGCACTGTTGCGGCTCTCCGCATGGAGATAGGTGAAAATAGCCGATCTCCGTCGGGTCTGCTCTACTGCGCAGGACACTTGCGCCTGGGCAGTAGAGCGGCCCGACGGAGATCGGCCATTTTCACCTATCTCTGTGCAGAGAGCGGATACTGCGCCTGCGCTGGAGCCAAGAGGTAAATATTTACATAGTCTCCGCTCCGGGAGGTTTTTCACCACTGCTGTGGGACCGAGGAGGACGGGGGAAGCCTCAATTGGATCCGGAGGCTTCCTCCACCCGAGGTGAGTACCCCCCAGGGGAGGTTTTTTTTCATTACAGATTTTCTTTAAGGCAAACCTGAAGCGAAAACCTCATATGATATAATGAATTGTATGTGTAGTACGGATAATGAATATAAAATTAGTAGCAAAGAAAAGTCTCATTTTGATTTTGTAGCATTGCATCATTCTGTCACAGTTGCAGCTTTAAAACCACACTCTGTCTTGTAAGCTATAAAACGGAGCAGAAATAATGAACTATTCTGGAGTAAAACCTTATCGCAAGCTGTCTCTCACTATTTCTTGGCTGTTTAAGCTGTTCAGAAAACAGGACTGTATTGACCCAGTGGGTCGAATAGCTCAGAAAACCGTTTTTTGCTGATCACCAGCGATGAGCAAAATGCCACCAAAGTGGCCATTGTGAACTAGCCTTATGAGATTTCAGCAAATCACTAATCATTTGTGATCGCTACAGTGTGAACACTGCCATAGAGCTTTTTACAAGCACTAGTGATTTACAAACAAGCTGAAATCACTAGTAAAGCACTCCAGTGTGAACTAGCCCTAAAAGAATTGAAAGCAATTGTTTTACAGTATTTTAAAGAGAATCTGTATTGTTAAAATCTCACAAAAGTAAACATACCAGTGTGTTAGGGGACATCTCCTATTACCCTCTGTCACAATTTCTTCGCTCCCCGCCGCATTAAAAGTAGTCAAAAACGGTTTTAAAAAGTTTGTTTGTAAACAAACAAAATGGCCACCAAAACAGGAAGTAGGTTGATATACAGTATGTCCACACATAGAAAATACATCCATACACAATCAGGCTGTATACAGCCTTCCTTTTGAATCTCAAGAGATCATTTGTGTGTTTCTTTCCCCCTGCAGCTCACTGAAGAGTTAAGCCTCATACACACGGGGTACGGCCGTCGCCGCAACCACGTGGCACGCGCGTGTTGCGGTGACAGTTCGCCCGTGTGTATGACGCGCGTGCCCCGAACCGTCGCCCGTCGGAGCTGTCGCCAGGCGATTGACATGTTCAATCGCCGGCTACAGCCGTCACCGCAACCTCGCCGGAACTGTCGATAGCCCCGCATGTGTATGCGGGCTAGCGACAGCTACCCACACACGGCACACGGAGCTTCCGGCGGGGGGGAGGAACCTCGGCGACAGCTTCCGCCGCATCGCTAATCCCTCTGCTGTCGTGTGGATGCAGAGGGACTTGGCGACGAGCTGTCGCCGAACTGTCGCGCACACGCTCCCGTGTGCTAGCGACAGCTACAATTGTCCCCCCCGTGAGTACTTAGCTTTACAAGCTGATTGTTTGTTTACTCTTGCAGACAGCTCTGCCCGGTTGTCTGTAATTCTGCAGTATGTGACTCATCAGTATGTGAACAGAGGATTTATCCAGCTTGTAAAAGATAAGAGAGCAGAGAAAAGCTGGCTAATGTAAATAACACACACACAGAGGAGTGTGCATAGAGGGGGCATGCATAGAAGATCACACTGAAGTTGGCAGCCTTCCAGACACAGGAGGACATGTCTGACAGGGAAAGATAAGCTGATTTATTACAGAGATGGTGATAGTATAAAGTGCTTCAGTAAGCCAGAGCACATTATAATAGGTTTAGGAACCTGTAGGATGGTAGAAAACACAATGACATTTTTGTTACAGAGTCCCTTTAAAGCAAATCTTAAGCGAAAATAAACTTATGAGATAATGAATTGTATGTGTAGTACAGATAAGAAATGGAACATTAGTAGCAAATAAATAGTCTCATACTGTTTTCCAGTACAGGATAAAACAAAACTTAAGTTATGTATGCAAAAGAGCTTTTTTTCACTGTACAGAAAAGCGATTTAGGAGTGATTGAACTTTGTGATTCTATAACATTGAAATGCAATTGCTCCAAAAACGCTGCAACATGCATGCACCATCAGCAAATCGCTAATCACTGGCGATCGCTACAGTGTGAACACTACCATTGACTTGCATTAGCAGCAGCATTTTGCTGATCGCCAGTGATCAACAAAAAGCTGAAATATCGCCCAGTGTGAACCAGCCCAAACATGGTGCATGCAGCGATTTTTGGAGAGATTGCATTTCAATGAAAGAATCACAAAATGCAATCACTCTAAAATCACTTTCCTGTACAGTGCAAAACAGCATATTGGCTGACAACCTTAGTTTATCGGCCTAATTTTGTCTACTAATTAACCAGCTGTAATGAGTTATTCCGGTACCAAAGCCCCATCTACACGATACAATTCTTTGTGCAATTCGATTACGATTCTATTTACGATCCGATTAAATCCAACATATCCGATCGGGATTCGATTTGATTCAATTCGATTTGCCATTGTTTTGCAATGGCAAATTGAATCGAATCCCAATCGGACATGTCTGATTTAATCGGATCGTAAATAGAATCGTAATCGAATCGCACAAAGAATCGTATCGTGTAGATTGGGCTTTAGATATTTTTACTGGTCCCATCACATATTCTGGCTACAAACTATGACCTATCTGCCTTTCCTCAGACGTCTTAGGGCCTGATTCACAAAGCGGTGATAACCCAGTTATCACGCTTAAAAGACTTTAGGCGTGATAACCTTGGCACTAGCTGAGTTATCACCGCTTTGTGCTGCTGATCGCTCGCAAAGTCCCGCAATAGGGTTTAATGGGCGCTGCGCGCACGCTGCAATTTCGCGCGAGTTTCTTTTTATCACGCCTAAACTGAGTTTAGGTGTGATAAAGGGCTTTTCACCAGCGTGCAAACACTTTGCACCGCTTTGTGAATCAAGCCTTTAATGTTTAACCACTTAAGGACTGCAGTCATAAAACCCCTTAAAGGAGTTGTCCGGCAAAAATAAATAAAATAAGCGATACTTACCGGGGGCTTCCTCCAGGCCCAAGCTCCCAGCACGTCCCTCGCTGCAGCTCTCCCTTCAGCCGTTCGCCGCAGCTCCGACCTGGTCCCAGGCGATGACGTCAGAGCGACCTGGAGGTCGCTCTGTACTGTGCCTGCGCAATCGGCGCTGTCAATCACCGCCACGTGGGCCGGAGCGGACTGCGCAGGCGGAGTAGTTCTGCGCCTGCGCAGTCCGCTCCAGCCCACGTGGCGGTGATTGACAGCATGGCGCAATACAGAGCGACCTCCAGGTCGCTCTGTCATCGCCGGGGACTGGGTCGGAGCTTTGGCGAACGGCTGAAGGGAGAGCTGCGGCGAGGGACGTGCTGGGAGCTTGGGGCTGGAGGAAGCCCCCGGTAAGTAGCGCTTATTTTATTTATTTTTGCCGGACAACTCCTTTAAGGACCAGACACTTTTTTTCCATTCAGACCACTGCAGCTTTAACGGTTTATTGCTCGGTCATACAACCTACCACCTAAATGAATTTTACATACTTTTCTTGTCCCTAATACAGCTTTCTTTTGGTGCTATTTGATTGCTGCTGTGATTTTAAGTTTTTATTATATTCATCAAAAAAAGACATGAATTTTTTTAACTTTCTGTGCTGACATTTTTCAAATAAAGTAATATTCCTATATACATTTTTGTCCAAATTTATTGTGCTACGTGTCTTTGCTAAAAAAAAAAAAAAAAAAATCCAATAAGTGTATATTGGATTGGGTAAAAGTTATAGCGTTTACAAACTATGGTGCAAAACGTGAATTTTCCCATTTTGAAGCATCTCTGACTTTTCTGAGCACCTGTCAGGTTTCATGAGGGGCTAGAATTCCAGGATAGTATAAATACCACCCAAACGACCCCATTTTGGAAAGAAGACATCCCAAAGTATTCACTGAGAGGCATGGTGAGTTCATAGAAGATTTTATTTTTTGTTACAAGTTAGCGGAAAATGACACTTTGTGAAAAAAAAAATAAACAAAAAAATGTTTCCATTTCTGCTAACTTGTGACATACAAAAAAGAAATCTGCCATGGACTCACCATGCCCCTCTCTGAATACCTTGAAGTGTCTACTTTTCCAAAATGGGGTCATTTGTGGGGTGTTTACTGTCCTGGCATTTTGGGGGGGTGCTAAATTGTAAGCACCCCTGTAAAGCCTAAAGGTGCTCATAGGACTTTGAGCCCCTTAGCGCACCTAGGCTGCAAAAGTGTCACGTGGTATCGCCGTACTCAGGAGAAATAGTATAATGTGTTTTGGGGTGTATTTTTACACATACCCATGCTGGGTGGGAGAAATATCTCTGTAAATGAGATTTTTTAGATTTTTTTTTTTTTTTTTTACCCACAATTGTCCATTTACAGACATATTTCTCCCACCCAGCATGGGTATGTGTAAAAATACACAGCAAAATACATTACACTACTTCTCCCGAGTACAGCGATACCACGTGTGGCACTTTTTTGCATCCTAACTGCGCTAAGGGGCCCAAAGTCCAATGAGTACCTTTAGGATTTCACAGGTCATTTTGAGACATTTGGTTTCAAGACTACTCCTCACGATTTAGGGCCCCTAAAATGCCAGGACAGTATAGGAACCCCACAAATGACCCCATTTTAGAAAGACACCCCAAGGTATTCAGTTAGGAGTATGGCGAGTTCATAGAATTTATTTTTTTGTCACAAGTTAGCGGAAAATGACACTTTGTGAAAAAAAACAATAAAAATCAATTTTTGCTAACTTGTAAAAAAAAATAAAATCTTCTATGAACTCGCCATACTCCTAACGAATGAGAAAAAGAGAGAACACCAAGAGCCCAATATAGTGTAGTATGTACTGGTAATGTATAATTGGAAGAGTAATAATATTAATTTAATACTCACAAATCAGGGTTACCAAGTAGGCAACCACTGTCAAAGCAGGTGGGGAGATTGTCCTGACCCCACTCAGGATTAAAAAGTCGCTCTCTGTAGTAGAAGGAAGGGTACAACCCTCCACCAAGGGTGGACTTGATGTAGATAATAGGATAACAGAGGCGCCAACAGGATAAAAAAACTCTAAAAACTTAAAAACCCATCTTGGTAATAGAGGAGGCAGTGGTGGACTCACCTCCTCCAAGCAGAACAAACGACTGTGGATTTTCAGTCAAAACAATTTTATTGGATACTCCAAATAAAGTGCAACGCATTTCGCAGGATACAAACCCGCTTCATCAGGCAACAACAGATAGGAGTAAACAGCATCTGCCAGTATCATCAACACTGTGACGCTCAGTGTTGATGATAGGAGTAAACAGCATCTGCCAGTATCATCAACACTGAGCATCACAGTGTTGATGATACTGGCAGATGCTGTTTACTCCTATCTGTTGTTGCCTGATGAAGCGGGTTTGTATCCTGCGAAATGCGTTGCACTTTATTTGGAGTTTCCAATAAAATTGTTTTGACTGAAAATCCACTGTCGTGTGTTCTGCTTGGAGGTGAGTCCAGCACTGCCTCCTCTTTTACCAAGATGGATTTTTAAGTTTTGTTGTTTTTTTTATCCTGTTGGCGCCTCTGTTATCCTATTATATACTCCTAACGGAATACCTTGGGGTGTCTTCTTTCTAAAATGGGGTCACTTGTGGGGTTCCTATACGGTCCTGGCATTTAAGGGGCCCAAAACCGTGAGGAGTAGTCTAGAAACCAAATGCCTCAAAATGACTCTTCAGGGGTATAAGCATCTGCAAATTTTGATGACAGGTGGTCTATTGGGGGCCGAATTTTGTGGAACCAGTCATAAGCAGGGTGGCCTCTTAGATGACAGGTTGTATTGGCACTGAAGTGCAGGGAGCGCAGGATGTTCTCAAATCGTGACCTGGACATGGCAGCAGAGAACATGGGCATGTGATGTATTGGGTGCGTAGACCAATAAGACCGCAATACATTCTTTTTGACTAGACCCATGTTAAGGAGAAGGCCCCCAAAAATGTTACATTCGGAAACTTGGAGTGGCTTCCACGGAAAAGGGTGGGCATAGTAGCTTCTTGGATTGGCGGTTGCGTATTGTGTGGCATAACGGTTGGTCTCAGCCACAATTAAGTCGTACCAGCAGTGATCATAAAAAAAAATTTCTGTCACTGCGGTGGGGCGGGTGAGGGTTTGGCCGGGTGATCAGAAGCCCGCAGGGGGGCAGATTAGAGCCTGATCTGATGGATAGGAGTGCTAGTGGGTGACAGGTGGGTGTTTCAGTGGGTGATTAGAGGGGAGAATAGATGCAATCAATGCACTGGGGAGGTGATTGGAAGTGGGTCTGAGGGGGATCTGAGGGTTTGGCCGATTTGATGGGTATGTGTGCTAGGGGGTGACAGGAGGTGATTGATGGGTGTCTCAAGGTGTGAATAGAGGGGGGAAAAGATGCAAGCAATGCACTGGGGAAGTGATCGGCAGTATCTGAGGGTGTGGGCCAGTCATTGGGTGCCCGCAAGGGGCAGATGAGGGTCTGATCTGATGGGTATGATGGGTAGCAGTGACAGGTGGTGATTGATGGGTGATCAGTGGGTGATTAGAGGGGAGAACAGATGTAAATAATGCACTGGGGAGGTGATCAGAGGGGGTCTGGGGGCTATCTGAGGGTGTGGGCGGGTGATTGGGTGCCTGCAAGGGGCAGATTAGGGTCTGATCTGATGGGTAGCAGTGACTGGGTGATTGATAGGTGATAAGTAGGTGATTACAGAGGAGAATATATGCAAGCAATGCCAGGGCTGTGGAGTCGGAGTTGGAGTCGAGGAGTCAATTAGTATTAGATTAAGGAGTCGGAGTCGAGGAGTCGGAGCCATTTTGGGTACCCGAAGTTGGAGTCGGAGTCGTGGTTTCATAAACTGAGGAGTCTGAGTTGGAGTCGGAAGATTTTTGTACCGACTCCACAGCCCTGAGCAATGCACTGGCGAGTTGATCAGAGGGGCTCTGGGGGGGTATCTGAGTGTGTGGGCGGGTGATTGGGTGCCCGCAAGGGGCAGATTAGGGTCTGATCTGATGGGTAGCAGTGACAGGGGGTGACGGGGTGATTGATAGGTGATCAGTAGGTTATTACAGGGGAGAATATATGCAAGCAATGCACCGGCGAGTTGATCAGAGAGGGTCTTGGGGGGCTATCTGAGGTTGTGGGCGGGTGATTTGGTGCCCGCAAGGGGAAGATTAGGGTCTAATCTGAGGGGTAGCAGTGACGGGGTGATTGATAGGTGATCAGCAGGTGATTACAGGGAAGAATATATGCAAGCAATGCACTGGCAAGTTGATCAGAGGGGGTCTGGTGGGCTATCTGTGGGTGTGGGCGGGTGATTGGGTGCCCGCAAGGGGCAGATTAGGGTCTGATCTGATGGGTAGCAGGGACAGGTGGTGCCGGGATGTTTGATGGGTGATCACTGGGTGATTAGAGGGGAGAGCAGATGTAAACAATGCACTTTCGGAGGTGATCTGAGGGTGGGTCTGCGGGCAATCTGAGGGTGTGGGCGGGTGATCAGGTGCCCACAAGGGGCAGATTAGGGTCTGAGCTGATGGGTGGCAGTGACAGGGGGTGATTGACAGGGGATAATAGATGTATACAGTACACGGGGGGGGGGTCTGGGGAGGATCTGAGGGGGTGGGGGGGGGGTAACAAGGAGCCCCCAGGGAGCAGGTTAGGACCTAATCTAAAAAAAAAAGCGTTGACAGATAGTGACAGGGAGTGATTGATTGGTGATTGGGAGCAAACGGGTCTGGGGGGTGGGCAGTGGGGAGCTCTGAGGGGTGCTGTGGGCGATCAGAGGGCAGGGGAGGGGGCAGATCAGTGTGCTTGGGTGCAGACAGGGAGGGCTGCAGCCTGCCCTGGTGGTCCCTCGATCACTGGGACCACCAGGGCAGGAGGCAGCCTGTATAATACGTGTTGTATACAATACAAAGTGTATTATACGCTTTTATAGCGGCGATCGAGGGGTTAACAACCCGCCGGCGCTTCAGATCGGCCGGCGGGTTGACGTCATGGGCGGGCGGAGCCTATCGCCGGCGGTGGCGCGCGCATCACAGCGCGCGATCCCCAGCCAGCTGTAGTCCCAGGACCCGACGCCGATTGGCATTGTGGTCCTGGGCATGCCACTTTGCCACCGCACTTTTGCATGGTGCGGTCGGCAAGTGGTTAAAGTGTACCTGAGGCAATGTGACATGATGAGCTAAACATGTGTATGTACAGTGCAAAACATATTAGTAATAAAGCTGTTTTACTTGTTTTGTTCTGCTGCCTGAAAGAGTTAATTTTAAGACATGGAAGTAGCAGCTTCTGTCTTGTTGGTACCCTGTCGGAACTATAGTACACATCACTGATAAATTTTCCTGGCAGAATACAACTTCTGAGAGCGAAGGGAGATAAAGGTCAATAATTCACATATTTTCATTTTATTTAGGGACACTTAATAGGCTGCCACTGAGCAAAGACAACAAAACATTCAATATACTTTGTAAATGTTTAAATATAAAATAAAACCATGGGATATCTAAAAAGTCATTTTTAGGAGTAGGAGAATTAATATCATTGTTTATCTCACCAGTTTATTTTCACCTTAGGTTCAGTTTAATTTAACTGTTATTGCAGATCCTAATCATCTATGATCGATTTGGCCGTGTTGAATGCGGGAAGGATGAGCCTCGAGATGTTCTGGAATATGTTGTGTTTGAGCGTCATCTGACGAACCCATATGGATCATGGCGAATGCATGGCAAAATAGTACCTGCTTGGGCCCCACCTAAAGAGCCCATTGTCAAGGTAAATGATGGAATCATCCGGTTACATATTTGGCAGGGTGGTTATGACAAGCCAACTTCAGTGTTCTCCCCAGGCTCTTTTAGCTGGGTGCTCTACCTGGCTAGATTTGGTGAGCACCCGGATGTCACCGGCTCGCCTCCTCATCCTCCTGCTATACTGTAAGCAGAGTTGCACAGGCCCCGCATTCCCCCGTTGCGCCCCCAACTGGCTACTTTTTCACGCCACCCAGCTGGAAATAAATTTCTGGGGAGAGCACTGCAACTTGCTTTGCCAGTGCAAATAGACAATCTGCAAGGTGCATTCAAGTACAGCAAACATTTTATGTTACAGAAAGTTTATCTTAACCACTTGAGGACCTAGGGCTTTCTACCCCTTAAGGACCGGCCACTTTTTTTCCATTCAGACCACTGCAGCTTTCACGGTTTATTGCTCGCTCATACAACCTACCACCTAAATGAATTTTGGCTCCTTTTCTTGTCACTAATAAAGCTTTCTTTTGGTGCGATTTGATTGCTCCTGCGATTTTTACTTTTTATTATATTCAGCAAAAAAGACATGAATTTTGGCAAAAAAATGATTTTTTTAACTTTCTGTGCTGACAGTTTTCAAATAAAGTAAAATTTCTGTATACATGCAGCGCGAAAAATGTGGACAAACATGTTTTTGATAAAAAAAACCCCATTCAGCGTATATTTATTGGTTTGGGTAAAAGTTATAGCGTTTACAAACTATGGTGCAAAAAGTGAATTTTCCCATTTTCAAGCATCTATGACTTTTCTGACCCCCTGTCATGTTTCATGAGGGGCTAGAATTCCAGGATAGTATAAATACCCCCCAAATGACCCCATTTTGGAAAGAAGACATCCCAAAGTATTCACTGAGAGGCATAGTGAGTTCATAGAAGATATTAATTTTTGTCACAAGTAAGCGGAAAATGACACTTTGTGACAAAAAAAAAAAAAAAAAAAAGTTTCCATTTCTTCTAACTTGCGACAAAAAAAAATGAAATCTGCCACGGACTCACCATGCCCCTCTCTGAATACCTTGAAGGGTCTACTTTCCAAAATGGGGTCATTTGTGGGGTGTGTTTACTGTCCTGACATTTTGGGGGGTGCTAAATTGTAAGCACCCCTGTAAAGCCTAAAGGTGCTCATTGGACTTTGGGCCCCTTAGCGCAGTTAGGCTGCAAAAAAGTGCCACACATGTGGTATTGCCGTACTCAGGAGAAGTAGTATAATGTGTTTTGGGGTGTATTTTTACACATACCCATGCTGGGTGGGAGAAATATCTCTGTAAATGACAATGTTTTGATTTTTTTTACACACAATTGTCCATTTACAGAGTTATTTCTCCCACCCAGCATGGGTATGTGTAAAAATACACCCCAAAACACATTATACTACTTCTCCCGAGTACGGCGGTACCACATGTGTGGCACTTTTTTGCACCCCAAGTACGCTAAGGGGCCCAAAGTCCAATGAGTACCTTTAGGATTTCACAGGTCATTTTGCGGAATTTGATTTCCAGACTACTCCTCACGGTTTAGGGCCCCTAAAATGCCAGGGCAGTATAGGAACCCCACAAATGACCCCATTTTAGAAAGAAGACACCCCAAGGTATTCCGTTAGGAGTATGGTGAGTTCATAGAAGATTTTATTTTTTGTCACAAGTTAGTGGAAAATGACACTTTGTGAAAAAAACAATAAAAATCTATTTTCCGCTAACTTGTGACAAAAAATAAAATCTTCTATGAACTCACCATACTCCTAACGGAATACCTTGGGGTGTCTTCTTTCTAAAATGGGGTCATTTGTGGGGTTCCTATACTGCCCTGGCATTTTAGGGGCCCTAAACCGTGAGGAGTAGTCTGGAAATCAAATTCCGCAAAATGACCTGTGAAAGCCTAAAGGTGCTCATTGGACTTTGGGCCCTTTAGCGCAGTTAGGGTGCAAAAAAGTGCCACACATGTGGTATCGCCGTACTCGGGAGAAGTAGTACAATGTGTTTTGGGGTGTATTTTTACACATACCCATGCTGGGTGGGAGAAATACCTCTGTAAATGACAATCTTTTGATTTTTTTACACACAATTGTCCATTTACAGAGAGATTTCTCCCACCCAGCATGGGTATGTGTAAAAATTCACCCCAAAACACATTGTACTACTTCTCCCGAGTACGGCGATACCACATGTGTGGCACTTTTTTGCACCCTAACTGCGCTAAAGGGCCCAAAGTCCAATGAGCACCTTTAGGCTTTCACAGGTCATTTTGCGGAATTTGATTTCCAGACTACTCCTCACGGTTTAGGGCCCCTAAAATGCCAGGGCAGTATAGGAACCCCACAAATGACCCCATTTTAGAAAGAAGACACCCCAAGGTATTCCGTTAGGAGTATGGTGAGTTCATAGAAGATTTTATTTTTTGTCACAAGTTAGTGGAAAATGACACTTTGTGAAAAAAACAATAAAAATCTATTTTCCGCTAACTTTCGACAAAAAATAAAATCTTCTATGAACTCACCATACTCCTAACGGAATACCTTGGGGTGTCTTCTTTCTAAGATGGGGTCATTTGTGGGGTTCCTATACTGCCCTGGCATTTTAGGGGCCCTAAGCCGTGAGGAGGAGTCTGGAAATCAAACTCCGCAAAATGACCTGTGAAATCCTAAAGGTGCTCATTGGACTTTGGGCCCTTTAGCGCAGTTAGGGTGCAAAAAAGTGCCACACATGTGGTATTGCCGTACTCGGGAGAAGTAGTACAATGTGTTTTGGGGTGTATTTTTACACATACCCATGCTGGGTGGGAGAAATACCTCTGTAAATGACAATCTTTTGATATTTTTACACACAATTGTCCATTTACAGAATTATTTCTCCCACCCAGCATCCAGGCCAATCCAGGACAGATCAGCAATATCAAGCATGGAAACCGATCCTTCTTCCCACTTTTATGCTTACCCGTTTGGTCTTCAAGCTTACCTCTCCTCTCCCTGCGACAATGTGCAAAAGACCACTGAGTGTGTGCCTACTCCTGTGTCTGGAGTTCCCTAGGTTCTAATAGTGTACCTGCTCGTGGTACCTCTCAAAACACGGCCCTACGCATAGGCCAGGCTGGTCAGGACAGCGGGGACAATAAAAACTGGTGTCATTCCTTCTTCCAGTCCTGCTGCAGACACGACAACGTTTTCTTCGGATGCGTTGACCTGGGGCACACGGAATCTGATAGGCGTAATGCCTACCATGCAGTCGGCTAGTTGCATCTGGGGGGGGGGGGGCCTGGCACCTCCTGGATACAGGATGTCCAGAATGATCTGTTCCTGAAATTGGAGGAAAGATCCAGTTCTCCCAGCCTTACTGTAGAGAACAAAGCTGTTGTAAACTGCCAATTGAATCAGATAAAAAGACACTTTCTTATACCAGCGTCTTGTTTTCCGGGTCATTAAATAGGGCGCTAACCTCTGGTCATTGAAGTCCACCCCTCCCATGTTGACATTATATTCGTGGACGACAAGGGGCTTTTCAATGACCTTAGTTGCCCGTGTAATTTGGACTGTCGTGTCTGTGTGAATGGTGGACAGAAAGTAAACGTCCCTCTTGTCCCTCCATTTCACCGCGAGCAGGTCTTCAGTACGCAAGGCGGCCCTCTGCCCCCGTTGAAGTCTGGTGTTAATGAGCCGTTGGGGGAAGCCCTGGCGACTAGGCCGCGCAGTGCCACAGCATCGGATTCCTTCTAACTTTAAGTGCTGAAAGAGGGCCACACTTGTGTAATAATTGTCCACAAAAAGATGGTACCCCTTCTGGAACAAGGGTGACACCAAGTCCCACACAACCTTTCCACTGCTCCCCAGGTAGTCAGGGCATCCGACCGGCTCCAATTTTGAGTCTTTTCCCTCATAGACCCTAAAACGACATGTATAGCCTGTGGCCCTTTCACAGAGCTTATACAGTTTCACCCCATACCGGGCGCGCTTGCTTGGGATGTACTGTTTGATGCCAAGGCGCCCGGTAAAGCGTAAGAGGGACTCGTCTACGCAGATGTTCTGTTCAGGGATATAAGCATCTGCAAATGTTGATGACAGGTGGTCTATGAGGGGCCGAATTTTGTGGAGCCGGTCATAAGCAGGGTCTCCCCTTTCAAGACAGGTTTCGTCGTCGTTGAAGTGCAGGAAGCGCAGGATGGACTCAAATCGTGTCCTGGACATGGCAGCAGGGTACAAGGGAACATGATGTACTGGGTTCGTAGACCAATACGACCGCAATACATTTTGTTTCATTAGTCCCAAGTGAAGGATAAGGGCCAAAAAGATTTTAATGTCGGAAACTTGGACTGGTTTCCACCCGAAAGGCTGGGCACACATGCTCTCCGGGTGCTCGGTGATGAATTGTGTGGCTTTACGGTTGGTCTCAACCACAATTAGGTCCAAGAGAACCTGGGTGATGAACAGCTGCAAAAAGTCTAGGGCCGTTCCTAGATGAGCTGTCGCCACCTGGACTCCAGACTGGGCGGTGAAAGGGGGCACTACGGGTGCGGCGGAATCAGGGGATTGCCAATCTGGTTGTGCCAGCACCTCTGGGAGTCTATGGGTACTACGGGCCCGTCTTCTTCTTGGTGGCTGCGACGGGGGTACTACTGCACTTGCCACCGTACCAGTTTCAACTTCCATACTGACGCTCACCACTTCGCCAGGGTCTACGGAAGCACTGGCACTAAGTCCAGGAGATGCTGCGCTGCTGGTGCCTGCCTCACCAAGAAAACTATCAACAGCGCTAGCACCACCCTGCTGCCCTTGAGGCGGATCCTGCGCCACCTGCGGTCTAACGACTTGGGGTCTGGTACGCCTGGCTCTAGCCGGGACCATAGCCTCGTCATCACTATCGGTCAGGGAACCACTGCTTTCTACAGGTTCAAATTCGGACCCGGAAGATTCGACGGATGATTCTTCCCAAAAGAACTCATCCGACTGGTCCATGTACCTGTATACCTCGTCATCGGAAAGCCCCCTTCTTGCCATTTTGGATTGCTAAATTTATGGGGTTTTCCTCCGAGACTACCCAGAAAAAAAGAGCACCTACCTAGCAAAAAGGGAGTATTTGAGAGGTATTGGGGTTGGTGGGAAGTGGGGTCTCAGAGGCAATGAAACAATCACGGGACAATCAAATACAATTACAGCACAATCGACTCCAATCACAGCACAATCAAATCTGATGCACTCGGAAAGGTGATGGGGGGAGGGTGGGAAGTGGGGTCTCAGGCAATCAAACAATCACGGGGCAATCGAAGCCGATCACGGGACAATCAAATACAATTACAGCACAATCGAATCCAATCACAGCCCAATCAAATCTGATGCACTCGGAAGGTGATGGGGGGAGGGTGGGATTGGGTGTGGCGGGAAGTGGGGTCTCAGGCAATCAAACAATCACGGGGCAATCGAAGTCGATCACGGGACAATCAAATACAATCGACTCCAATCACAGCACAAGCAAATCTGATGCACTCGGAAGGTGGTGGTTGGAGGTGGTGGGGGGGGGGGGGGGGGGGTTGGGTGTGGTGGGAAGTGGGGTCTCAGGCAATCAAACAATCACGGGGCAATCGAAGCCGATCACGGGACAATCAAATACAATTACAGCACAATCAAATCCAATCACAGCCCAATCAAATCTGATGCACTCGGAAGGTGATGGGGGGAGGGTGGGATTGGGTGTGGCGGGAAGTGGGGTCTCAGGCAATCAAACAATCACGGGGCAATCGAAGTCGATCACGGGACAATCAAATACAATCGACTCCAATCACAGCACAAGCAAATCTGATGCACTCGGAAGGTGGTGGGGGGGGGGGGGGGGGAGGGGGGGGTTGGGTGTGGTGGGGGGGAGGGGGGGTTGGGTGTGGTGGGAAGTGGGGTCTCAGGCAATCAAACAATCACGGGACAATCGAAGCAGATCACGGGACAATCAAATACAATCGCAGCACAATCAAATACAAGCGCAGCACAATCAAATACAAGCGCAGCACAGTCAAATACAATGCACTTGGACGGTGATTAGGGGGGGGGGGTCTGAGGGCGATTTGAGGGGGTGGGGGGTTGATCAGGAGCCTGCACGGGGCAGACTGAGTCCTGATCTGATGAGAGGCAGACACAGGGGGTTACTGATCAAAGATCAGTTAGTGATTGCTGGGGAGGACAGATGTAAACAAAGAGCAGGGGATGTAATCAGAAGGGGGGTATGAGGGCAATCGAGGGCCTGGGCAGGTGATCGGTTACCCCCGCGGGGCAGTTAGGGTCTGCTCTGATGGGTGGGGGTGCTGAGGGGTGATGGACAGGTGATAGACAGGTGATCAGAGGGGGATCAGAGGGTAAGGTAGCTGTATACAGATGTATACAGTATACAGGGGGGTAGTCTGGGATGGGGTCTGGGGGTGATCTAAAGGTAGGGGGGGGGGATCAGGGGTGACTAGGAGGCAGTTAGGGACCTAAACTAAGAAACTGTGTTGCTAGTTAGTGGCAGGTGGGGGGGTGGGGGTTTTATAGGGGTGCAAGGGTGCTGGGCAGGGGTCTGCTGGGGTGATCAGGGGGGGGTATGAGGCCTGGGGTGGGTGATCAGGGGGCTGCTGTGGCAAAAAACGCTGTTTGGCAAGTACTTACTAAATGCTTCCTCCTCGCTAGTGGTCTCTGCAACAATGAGACCACGAGGCGAGGAGGAAGCATGTATAAGGCACTTTGTTTACTTAACAAAGTGCCTTATACTTTTTGATTGGTGGATCCCAGAGATCCCTCCGCTCGCCGGGGCTGCTAAGTGCCCGGCGAGCAGAGGCACAATGCCGGGCTTCCGACTCCCGGCGGAGGATCGCGTCACTGATGACGCGATCGCTCCACCCTTGCCCCTACAAGGACCGCCGCCATTTGTCAATGCGGCGGTCCTTGCGGGGTGCACTTCCCGGCCGCCATTTGTGCATACGGCGGTCGGGAAGTAGTTAAGTTACTGCACATCACGGCACTGCGTAACCTCGCTGGCCTTTGCCTCTAGCTGCCTACAGACAAGCACATTTCAAAATGTATTGTGGGTGAAAGGGGGTATAAAGTATTCCTAAGGGGTGCACACACTCTTGTAATCTGGATGAACAACTGATTGCTACACAGATTTGTATTTATTTGCGCTAAAGTATCTTTGTTGAAGAATACTTGGAGGACTGCTACTTTTTGGAGTACAGTATATCCAATTTACTGCACTGCAGACATGGTTCTGTGTGTGCTGAGAGCTTCACAATAAGAACCTCTTAAAGTACACCTGAACTGAGAGGGATATGGAGGTTTCCCTATTTATTTCATTTTAAACACTAGTTTCCTGGCAGTCCTGCTGATTATCTGCCTGTCACACTTCTAGCCATGGACCCTGCACAAGCATGCGAGATCTGACTAGATTGGTTGCATGTTTGTTTCTGGTGTGTGATCCAGATACTACCATAGTCAAAGAGATCAGCAGGACAGCCAGGCAACTAGTATTGTTTAAAAGGAAATAAATATGGCAGCCACCATATCTCTCTCACTTCAGGTGTCCCTTTTTTTTAACCAAAAAGTAGCTTTATTTTATAGGAAAAAAAAGGTTATGGTGTACACTCAAATTACAGGAGGTTCGTTCTGCACATATATTTCCAACTATGGCAGTGTTCTCCCCAGAATTTTTTTCCAGCCAGGTGGCATGAAAAAGTAGCCGGGTGGGGTGCGAGGGGGGAATTCAGGGCTGGTGCATCTCTGCTTACCGCACAGGATGAGGAGGAGAAACTATGCTTTACCAAAATTAGCTGGATCAAGCACCCCTCTAAAAGAGCCTGAGGATAACACTGAATATTAGTGTTATAGTTGCATTTCATACTGGGGTGATCATTGCATTTAATATGTCGGTTAATTTCATGTATCATACAAGGGTGTGTGTTGCATTTTATAAGGGAGGGGGTGATTTTTGCTTTTCATATGGATGTAATTTGCTGCTGGGGTTGAGGAGTATTGCAGATAGTAAACATGGGTCAGTATCATACTAAAGGGGCCCATACGTTCAGCCAATTAGTGACCGATCGATCAATCGCAAATCGATTGCCCGATTTCAATCGATCTGACATACTGGAAAATCTAGGTCGATCTGTTGAGATTGCTTATCAATTTGCATTGGACCTAATGGAAATCTGATGGCAAAAAAATACCATCAGATCGATTTTCAATAGATTTCATACTGAAATCTATTGGAAATCTGTTCCTAGTAAAAAAATGTTTATAAACACATCAGATAGATCAGAAAATCTAACGAGTGTATGGCCACCTTGAATTGTAAATCTAGTAAGGTATAAACACTAAAGGGGCCCATACACCTAACGATTTTGCCGCCTATATACAGCAGATTCGATCACTGTGATCGAATCTGCTGTGAAATCATTGCGCAAACACTGACAGAACGAACGATTTCCATCCGAAATCAATCGCTCCCGTCGATCAGTCCGTGCAGAAGATTATTCTCGATCGCCAGCGGGTCGGGAGTGTGTCGATAGCGGAGTTCGAATGCCCGACGACCGACGCAATACAGCGGAGATACATTACCTGTTCCGGCCGGCGCGACTCCCCCGGCCTCCGCTGTCTTCTTCTCCGCGCTGGTCTCCGGGTCCGGCAGGCTTCAGTTCATCCTGTCCTGGCAGGAAGTTTAAACAGTAGAGGGCGCTCTACTGTTTAAACTTCCCCCAGACACGAAGAAGTGAAGCCTGCCGGACTCAGAGACCAGCGCGGAGAAGAAGACAGCGGAGATTGGGGGAGTCGTGCCGGCGGAGCAAGTAATGTATGCGGGCGGGGGGGGAGGGGGGGGGGGTGTCAGCGGCAGCAGCACCACCACAGATTGCGATCGGTTTCATGCTGAAATCGATTCACAATCTGTTTGCAGTAAAGGCAGCCATACGATTCCTCTCTGATCAAATTCGGTCAGAGAGGGATCTATCTGTTGGCCGATCTGATGGCAAATCGACCAGTGTATGGCTACCTTTATGGGCAATGAGGCAGGCTGAGACAGACAGCATTCAGCACAATCCTCCATCTCCAGCAAGTCAGCTTATCTAAATTGCAGCTGACCGCAGTCATTGTTTGTTTTCCCAGGTCCCCTAGCTTGAAAGCTGGTGCACTCTCAAAAGCTCTGCAGACTACCCTATATCAGATAAAAAGTGCTCCTGCTAATTAGTGGATACATATATCATACCAATGGAAGGATGATCAGTTCATGTGTATTGTGCAGTTCTCCCCGCATCATAGCGGCATAAATCAGAGCAGCTTGTGTTGAAGAGAAGCAGCCGGTAAACAGAGGGGGCGGGGTGGCAGAGCCCGATGCCGTGCACTGCCTGATCAGTTCTGTGCACTGAGTTGGCCTTGGAGCTGCGTGGAAGGAATGGGACTGGCTGCTGACATTCATGCAGCCAGCACAGGACAGAGGGAACACACTGGATTCGCTGGGGGAGATGGGCAGGACAGTGGCAGATGACAGGAACTGGTTAGGGAGTCAACGTGAGGAATAAATGAGAGAGAGGAGTCCAATATTAATAAATGAGGAGTCAAATATTGAATCTTAAGTACAAAAAAAAATTGGGGGGCTTCTTCCATCCTCCTGGACTCCTACTGTGCCCAAAAGATCTTCCTGATCCCCTCCCGGCAGCAGAGATGACCCTGGCAAAGCTGGTCTGCTGCTATCAGTCGTAGGCTACATGTAATTCGCTAATGCGCATGCGCAGAACCTCCCTGCTGCCGGGAGCGCTACCGGAGTATGCGGGGCTCTGGGCCGCGCATGGGCAGCAGCTGCTGACTGGCGGCGACAGGCCAGCTTTACATGGGTTGTTGACACTGCCTGGAGGGCAGGAGGAGGACATCGTAGGCACAGCAGGAGTCAGGGGGCTGGAAGAAGCCCCAGGTAAGGTGTGTGTGGGGGTTGGTTTTTTTGGGTTTGTTTGTTTGTTTTTTTACCCCCTTTACTTCTCAAGATTCCCTTTAAAGAGAATCCGAGGTGGGTTCTAAGAATCCAATTAGCATACAGAGGCTGGGTCTGCATATAATACCCAACCTCTGTTGCTATACTGTTTCCCCCAGCCCCCCTCTGCACTCTGCTGTCCCCCATAAATCAATCGCCATGCTGGCGACCCGCAGCGTGTCGCCAGACGGCTGTTTACATGTGAAGTGTCAGTCTGCCGCTCCCCCGCGTCCTCCTTAGCGCTGGTCCCCGCCTGCATCCCTTCCCTCCAATCAGCGGGGAGGAAAGGGACGCGGGCAGGGACCGGCGCTATGGAGGAGGCAGGGGAGCTGCAGGCTGACCCTTCACATGTAAACAGCCCTCACCAGCACGGCAATTGAGTTATGGGACATAGCAGAGCGCAGGGGGGAGACTGTATAGCAACAGAGGCTGGGTATTATATGCAGACCCAGTCTGTGTATGCTAATTGGATTCTTAGAACCCACCTCGGGTTCTCTTTAAGCTACTTGCTTTGAAAATTGAAGTTATAGGGGTGTTAACATTTGTTGTTGTATCAGGCAGAGAGGTGAACAGACAGTGGTAAGGTAATTAGTTGTTTTACTCATATTAAAGTGGATCCAAGATGAAAACTATAAACTATAACAAGTAATCTGCAACTGCATATCCACCCCTTAGACTGTGAAAAAGTAACTCCCCCATCCCCTCTGCCTCTGAAATCTCTGGCTAGTAACCTCCTCCTGCCCAGACTGAGCTCCCATAAGCCCTTGCTACATAGGTCTGAATGCCTTGGCGTTTTGGAGAAGCTGTGGGCGAGGCTTGTTTAGTTTATAGGGAATTAGAGTATTAAAACAAAAAAAGTATTTGGCTTGAGGAATGCCCTATAAGCTATATGTAAGGAACACAATTATGCAATGAATAAAAGTTAATCTTGGATCCACTTTAAGTTTTAAGAAGAAAGATGTTATGAAGGTGGATATAGCAGATAAGCATTCAGGAACACATGTGAGGAGGGAGTTTAGGTCTGGAGCTGAGAGGTACAGTTGTGTATCATCTGCATATACAGTAAGTGGTGTTGAAAACCCAAATGAGTCGATTGTTGCTAAGGCCGTGCATGTAGATGGAAAAGAAAAGTGGACAAAGGAAAGAGTCTTGAGGTACCCCCACAGACAAAGGATGTGGTGAAGAGGCCTGAATCAAGTAAGAGACTGTGAAAGGGAAGATATCCAGGAGAGAGCTAGGCCCTCCTTTTTTTTTTTTTTTTGTTAAGGCCCTTTATGCCTAGAAGAAAGTATCTGTAGGAATAGAGTGTAGTCAACTATATCAAATACTGATGACAGTTCAAGAAGAATCAGTATGGAATAATGGCCTTGAATGAGAAAAGTCTGTGTGAGGCTTTAGCTTGGCAAAGTATGCAATTTAGGAATATTAGTTAGACAGTTCTTGCTGGTTATATAAGGAACATTCCCCCAATTACGTACCTGTTTCTCAAAGGGGCTCACAAATCTTATATCCTTGCAGTAGCACCAGTTAGGCCACCTGTGTGTTTTGGGCATTGAAAGGAAACCAAAGCCATTAAAGAGACCCAGAGACGAAGCACCCTCATGTATTTTATTACATTTATCAGTGGGAACATGACAGTAAACACCTACCCTGCTTTTAGTTTCATTCTTATCTGCTTAATTGGTCTATTAGCAGCTGTGATAAGAAACCCAGACTGGCTCAGTCTAGGTTTGACCTGGAATCATTATAGCTGAGTCACTCTTCTGTGGAGTCTTTTCAAGCCCAAGCCTGCCACCTCCTGGCTCAGATTTCCTGCTTTGCATACTGAGAACTGTGATGACATGGGAGGGGCTGCTCCTGCTAAGAGAGAAGCTTTGAAACAGACAAGTCTGGCTGTAATATGATCCCTGTGTGCTCTGTGTGCACTAGATAATGATGATGACTGCAGTCTCATTCCTATGAGAGACACTTCCTACAGGCAGCTGCACATCATACCAGAATGAAAGCACACAGATGAAACGCTGCAGCAGCCTTTCTCATATAGCCTAGATAGCAGCCTAGTCTCATATAGCCTAGACAGCACATCCAGAACAACTCATAACCCGGAAGCAGAAGGGATATGAGCCGGTGGCCATATTTGATTTTTCCTGGAGCAATAATGGATAAAAAACACTAAAAAGGCACACCAGAGCGGCAAAATTATCAGGTAGAGCATTTATTCTTTACAAGCTATCGATCGCTATCTGATGTTTATTTTGTGTGAAACGTTCATCTCTGGTTCCCTTTAAAGTGGATCAGAGCTGAACTTTTACACATTGCATAATTGTGTTCCTTACATATAGTTTATAGGGCATTCCTCAAGCCATATACTTTTTTCTTTTTGTTTTAATACTCTAATTCCCTATAAACTAAACAAGCCTTGCCCACAGCTTCTCCAAAACGCCAAGGCACTCAGACCCATGTAGCAAGGGCTTATGGGAGCTCTGTCTGGGCAGGAGGAGGAGGAGGTTACTAGCCAGTGATTTCAGAGGCAGAGGGGAGGGGGGAGTGAGCTTGAGGGCTGGAGATGCAGTTGCAGATTACCTGTGTAATGATGACAAACAGAACATGGCCGCTCTCATTGTATCACAGGAATAATTAATCATATTCTATTGAAGCTGTGTGCAGCTAGATATGCTGTGTAAACTATCTCAACTTTAGATAAGATATATAGACAAGTTACTTCTTATAGTTAGTTTTTCATCTTGGATCCGCATGCTCTGAGGGGACATGCAGGCTCCATGTAGATAGTAAGATAGTCAGGAATACAACTAGAACTGCAGTCT
Source organism: Hyperolius riggenbachi (assembly GCF_040937935.1). Taxonomy (NCBI): domain Eukaryota; kingdom Metazoa; phylum Chordata; class Amphibia; order Anura; family Hyperoliidae; genus Hyperolius; species Hyperolius riggenbachi. Next base: position 107,721,020 of record NC_090657.1, read on the forward strand.
TGTACTTATAGATTGTAAGGTATGAATGAAGATGATTGTGTTTGTACCAACATGATGAACTGAAGCACTGAATGCTGCCCTTGTTTGACCACCTTCATTAATTTTATTGTTCTTGGTTTGCAGACGGTGGTATTACCAAGTCCAGTACTGGACCTTTCACAGGAAGTGGAAAATTTGGAGCAAAAAGAGGCTGCACCTGCACAATGGTATAAATAAGGTTCAGGTACTGAGACATGGCTCTGTTTCACATAACCAGAAACTGCACTGTGACATGACTCAGTGCTGAAGATAACAAGTCTCCTGCACTCTGGTGAACCACTTTGCTAAGGATGGCAAGACACTCTGCTGTGAGCTGGTGTTACAAATAACTAACACTGACCGTCGCATGGATGGACCTGACTGTGTGCCCTTCTGCCATGGGAGGAACAGATATACCAACTGGCAGACATTGATGTGAATGGCTTGCCAAGTGATGTGTAGCTGCAATTTGTTTTTGTTTTTTCACATTAAATGAAATGTTTGAAACAGTTAACTGGTTGTGGATGTATGTAACATTTACAGAGTGCAAGCATCTTATGTATTCTATATTCAAAGTTCTCAACACATACACATGGTACGTGTACTCTAGGCGGTACTCTAGTGGGTCCAGGGGTCCTTGAACTTGTCATAGTGTCTGGAAAGTGTAATGGTTAAGGGCTCCGCCTCTGACACAGGAGACCAGGGTTCGAATCTCCGCTCTTCCTGTTCAGTAAGCTGCACCTATTCAGTAGGAATCCTTGAGCAAGACTCTAACATTGCTACTGCCTATAGAGCGTGCCCTAGTGGCTGCAGCTCTGGCGCTTTGAGTCTACCAGGAGAAAAGCGCAATATAAATGTTCTGTATCTCTGTCAATCCATTATTCTAGGTTCTGAGACTAAAAAAAAAAAACTAAAAAAAAAAAAGATTCTTCTACATAAACAAACTTGAATGAGGGCTTGTTTCCACTGTAGCGGTGCGGAATCGCCTGGATTCCACCGCTGAAGAAATCGCATGCGGCTGCGTTTCCCCATGCGGATTTCCCCGCGATTTCGCATGGCAAGGAGCCATGCGAATTTAACCATGTCACTGCCTGTGTTAAGTTCCATTGGCTTTCATGCGAAATCGCATGCGAAATCGCGGGGAAATACGCATGACAAAGCCGCATGCGATTTCCCTATTAAATACATTAGCGGCGATTCGCATGCATTCCACTCGCAGGCGAATTCGTTGACTCTTTTGAGCGTTTTTTTACCGCTGAAAAAAACGCACCTCAACAACGCTACAGTGGAAACAGGCCCATCCACTTGCATTACATGTGCGAATCCGCATGTGTTGGACACATGCGGATTCGCGATAGTGGAAACGAGCCCTAAGTGTTTATAGTTAGCGCCAACACTGCGCAGTTTGGGTGTACTGATCAGGGCTGTGGCGTTTGAGACGAGAAATTTGTAAGTACCTGGAATCAGAATTTAAAAAAAAAAAAAAAATACCAACTCCTAATAAATGTAAACTGTAATTAAAAGAAAAAAGGATACTTTTTTTTTAATTTCTCAGATAATAGAATCATAAATAACTTGTATATGCATTAATAGCAGTGCTTGGTCCACAAAAATGAAATAATTAATCAAAAAATAAAGCAGTCACCATATTTTTAAAGTCAGGTACAGCAAAGTCCTCATTATCCATAATTCAGGCAACTGAAGCCTCAACTAACTTCCATACCTGCGGGGATAACGGGGCTGAACTTTTGGGGAGTGTTAAGAGCAGAAGCTAATTACCAATTGTCCAGGGGCCATCTGCTGCACATGCTGCAGCTCCCAGCAGTTTTCCGGCATCCATGCATGGCGCCCATGTAACCTGACAGCAATACATGGAAGATGCAGGAAAGCCGCTGTGAGCTGTAGGATGTGCACATGGTGTCCGCATGATTGGCAAGTAGTTTCTTCTGCTTCGGGGGAGGCAAGCACTATTTTACTGATGGTTTAAGCAACCGGGAAGCACATGTATTCAGCACCAGGCAATCCCGATAGAAATCGCTTCTTGGAGAAAAAGCTCAAGAGAAAAATTCCTCCCGCCTCTTATGGAGGCCTGTGGGTTGATAGACTCCTGTAGGTTCATGCATCTGTAATGCTAGGTACACACGATTCGATTTTTCAGTCAATTTTTCCGCCTGATTCTCTTATCTTTTCTTATCAATTTTTATTCACTTCTATGAGAAATCGACTAGAAAGTTCGGAAATATCGGACATTATGGAATTTATCGAACCATCTCTCTAACACAAAATTGTATGATGTGTACCTAGCATATGAGCATGAATTTACATTCTATTCACCTAGTCACAAGACTTTTTCCAGGATGGACATGATTTTGAGGGAATTCCGAAGTCATGGAGGCAGGACTATATTCATGCTAATCGAGAACAGAGGTACCATTGTTTGGCAAGGGAGGCAGCGAAAGTGGTCCTCTAAGGTAGGATTGTATCATATGTAGCCACTAAGAAAAAACAAACTAGAGAACAATATAACCTAGAAATCAAAAAGGTGAAAGAGGTGTATAGGGTGCATAGGATGTGCCCCTCTGATGCTAATAGGGAAAAGTGACAGCTAAAATGATGGGGGATTTTTGTTGAACTTAGAAACTGAAATGCAGAAACCATTTGCTTCCCTTACATTTCATAACTTTGGGAATAAGGCAGGTAAACTTTTAGGTAACATGGCCCACCAGAATGTGTTATCTCATCAGGTCTGTCAGGTCAGAGACGTACAGGGAAATCTTCAGGCACACCCTAAACAGGTTAATTAGACTTTCAGGGGTGTCTCTGCCAAAATCTATACAGCAGTCCATGCCGACTGCTGTATAGGTTTTGGCAAAGACACCCCTGAAAGTCTGTAAGCTAACTCAGGAACAGGTTGATTAACCACTTCCCTACCACGCTATTTTGTGCTGATCGGTGCTGCGTGGGCTCTCCAGCCCGCAGCACCGATCAGCTAGCAGCCAGGCCGATCAGACTTCCCCCCTTTTTTCCCCACTAGGGGGATGTCCTGCTGGGGGGGTCTGATCGCCGCCGGCTGCTTGCGCTTGCGGGGGGGGGGGCTCTTCAAAGCCCCCCTCCGCAGCGCTTCCTGGCCTCCTTCCCCTTCCCTCCCTCTCCCTCCCCCTGTGAGCGGCGCAGGACGGATTTCCGTCCTGCGCCTGATGGGATAGGCTTTAGCCTATCAGATGCCGGTGATCCCCGGCCAATCAGAGGCCGGGGATCACCGATCTCCTCTACGGCGCTGCTGCGCAGCAGCGCCGTATACATGTAAACACCGGGGAAGGTCTTCCCCGTGTGTTTACATTTACCCTGCGAGCCGCCGATCGGCTCGCAGGGTGTTCACGGAGACACCCTCCGTGAGCTGACATGGAACGGCCGCTCGTATGGTATACACTTCAGGATTCAGGGGCGTGTATATACGCTCCGAGAATCCGGAAGTGGTTAATTGAATAGGGAGATTGGTGAGTGGGAGGGTGATCAAGGAGCTTTCAAATAAAGTGCCAGGCCTAAATGGGCTTACAGGGAAATTTTTTAAGATCTTCCAACATGATGAAGTTGATCACCTTACTAGGTTTTTCAATAAGATTCTGCAGGGGTCAGGGTATCAAAGTCTGATAAAACAGCTTATGTCAAATTAATTCCAAAAAAGGGCAAAGACCCCTATGATGTCACATTGTACAGACCTATATCCCTCATAAACAAGGATGTCACGATCCTCTCAAAAATCTTGGCTGATAGGCTCATCAGGTGATGCCCATGCTCATCCATAAAAATAAAATGTGGGTTTCATGGAGGGGAGAGCTGGGGTCACTAATGTTAGGAGGACCTTGACACTCCTGGAGCACATAAGAGCCTATCCAAAAACCTGCCATTGTGCTGCGGTCATCATGCTGGATGCTGAAAACTCATTTGACAGTGTGGAGTGGGACTGGATGCTGGCAACCATGTCTGCCATGACTTTTCGGGGCCCTTTTCTTCAGGCAGTATGGGCTAAAGTATGTATGCTAATCCGAAGGCGCGTATAGTGACTGAGAGGTTTATCTCAGGCTTTTCGAATGGAGAACATAGTGAGGCAGGAATGCCCCTTATCGCCTCTTCTGTTTAACATTGCATTGGAACCACTTGCCACATTGCTCAGAAGGCATATCAGAGGGGTACAGGTGGGGAATGTCAAAGTGCAGCAGGCCTTCTTTGCAGATGATTTGATTTTTTTTTTCAGCTCCTTCATGAATTTGCGCTTCTTTCAGGACTGAAAATTAAAAGTAAAAAAGCGAAATCATGCCCTTTCTAAATTGGAGGCAAATTGGTGAGAATTGGAATGATCCCCTATGAGGTGCGATCAGGCAGTCCCAGTATAGGCAACTCTGTGTTCAAGTAGACAGGTAAAAGACAAAAAGAGAGCGCTCTATGAGAGGTAAATCCAACTGTATACTGGCCTCACTTGGTTCCCTTGTGGCTGCTGTCAGAAATCAGCCAGAGAAGGCATGTGTCCTTTTGATGCCAGCCAGGGGCCATTCTCTCGTGGAGGTGGCCAGAGGTAAAATCCCCCAGTGATAAGAGACGGAGCAGGCCCCTTCACATGATAAAGATAGTCCAGGTGCGAATTGGGGATGCCAACACGACTACAGGGGTTGAGTCTGCATCCCCAATTCGCACCTGGACTATTGTTATTATGTGAAGGAACCTGTACCATCTCTCATCCCTGGGGGATTGTACCTCTGGCCACCTCCACGAGAGCTTGGCACCTGTCTGTCTTCAAAGGGACACATACCTTCTCTGGCTGGTTTCTGACAACAGCCACATTGGAACCAGGTGAGACCAGCCATGGATAGGACAGTATACAATTGGATTTACCTCTCATAGAGCTCTCTCTCTTCTTTTTGTCTTTTACCTTTATAAATTGACAGACACCAGGGAAGTGTCAAAGCTGGGAGTTCGACTGGCCACAACACATATAAAATACTTTGGAGTCAATATTCCAAGAGATCCCACTCAGTTATACAACCTAAATTATACTCCCTTGTTTCACCAAATTAACGCACAGTTGGATAGATGGGGCAAATTGTTAATAGGTCTGGCGTGCAGAGCAGCCCTTAGTAAAATCACAATGGGGAGGTTACTTTAGGCCATATAGACAGTCCCACTCCTCATTAGTCATAAGAACATACAGATACTGTAGTCAGCCTTTTCCTGGTTTCTATGGCAGGGTAAGAAGCATAGGATCGCTTTGGTAAAGCTTCAGTTGGCAAAGGATGTGGGGAACCTCAGCCTGCCTAATATAAGATGATATAACTTGTCATCCCTGCTGAGACATGTCCAAGATTGGAGACTGAGATTGCTATACCTTGGTCCTTGCTTGGCCTCTTGCACTACAGACTCACTGAGATCCCCCTGAGATTATACAAAAATGTTATTTACCGAGAAACAATATTCACCTGGAGAGTAGTGCGAAAGAGCCTTGGCCAACATTGTCTGATATCCAAATATATGCCCATTTAGGGAAATCCACTCTTCCCACCTAACATTTCCCCAAAACAATTTCTGAATCGGACTTGAAGGTGATTACTAAACTGGGGAAACTTGAACTTTGTCATGGAAATATAGCTTACCTTTAAAGCAAAGTTCCCCAACCCTCAAGGCACACCAACAGTACGTTTTGCAGGAAACCACAAACATTCACAGGTGAGGTAATTCGTGTCTCAGCAAAGCCGATTAACTCCCTCTGTGGATTTCCACAAAACATGCACTGTTGGTGGGCCTTGAGGACAGGGTTGGGGAACACTGCTTAAAGGACATCCGAGGTGAAAATAAACTGATGAGAAAAACAATTGTTCCATCCTTCTACGAAAAATGACATTTTTAGATATCCCACAGCTTTATTTTATATTTTAATCTAGGTTTTTAAGTGTTTACTGTTTCATTGTCTCTGCTCAATGACACCTTCATTGAATTATGCTAGAGCTCAAATGAATGAATTATTGACCTGTTTTATCTCTTTCCTGCTCTCAGAAGCCATTTACTGACCGGAAAGTGTTTTATAGCTGTAATTACTTATTAGTGAGGGTTATGTTATGGTCTGACCCGGTCCCAACCCATACAGAAACTGTCGCTTGCATATCTGATTTTTAACTCTTTCAGTCAGAGAAAGAAAAAAAGGCACACAGCCTAGCTATTTGTGTGCTTGGCACTATGCATACACGTCTATCTCATCAAGTCACCTCGGATGTCCTTTAAAGAACTGACTTCCAGGTACTCTGTTTCCAAAGGGGACTTTTTGCCTTATAAACAGATCCAATCTTTGGTGCATTCACATGTTGCGAACATAGCCACTGTAGCATTCCCTGATGCTTTTGATGGTCTCATTAACCCAGATGGCCCCATAATATCATTTTCTGACTTTGCAAGTTGACAACTTAGAGGACAGTATTGTTCATGATCTTAGAGAATTCAGGCACAATAACAATAAGCAGTACTGAACTTACCACATTTTGAAGAAAAACGTTCAAAGGGGTTTTTTAAAGTTGTGGAGGAAATATATCCTATGAAAATAAATGAGTTGAAGGGAATGTTTGTCTTGAACTCTGGTACGGTTTGAAAGATCTGGGTGGTTCTTCTGGTGCCTTTGAGCCCAAAAGGAAGGAACCGCTGCAATAGGGACCAAAAGATACTTCTCAAACAGTCCGATTTTTGGGAAATTTGTCTATAGAACCCTTATCCTAATGTACAGGGTGACAGCTATGGTTTTCTTTTTTTTAGGATGCTATTCAGCACTGAGTGAGAGGGAAGTGAGCAAGGGGGTGGGATAGTTTCTTTGTGATTTAACAGGGTCATGAGATTTTGGGGGGAGGGTTTTTTCTTTACCAGGGTGGTGGTATAGTGGATGGTACTGTTTCACAACTGTATTACTTGCTGTTTAATAGGGATGGTCAATGAAATGCAAATAATTTTGAGTTGATGCAGCAGTATGAAAATTATTTATGCAGTTTAAAAATTAACCAATCAAATCAGACGAGGTAAAATTTGATTGGTCCTTTTTCAATATAAAATCTGCATAATCCGGTAACAACTCAATTATTGGCATCTCATTGACCATCCCTACTGTTTGATACTGTGTTTTTTCTTACATCGTCCACCAACGGTTTGTGGGTTGAAAACTGAAAAAACTTCAATAAAACATTTAAAAGAAAAAAACCTACATGATTGTAAATGCTTTCTGTTTTAAGAAGGCAAGATTATATTTTATTCTTCAGAAATTTTCATTAAGAATGTGTGATTGGTTTGATTCAGGGACTAAAGTCTGGTGCACACATACAATTTTAACTGTCCAATGATTGGCTAATTTACCACCTCCATGTAGTATGAGAGCTTACCTACACAACCTGTTCATATTATTCAAAATCTGTTGGCCCTCATACTACATGAAGGTAGTAAAAATAGGAAGCACAAGTCTTAAAGCAACTGTATTGATTAATGTGCACTTTGTATTCCCTCTGGAAAATAAAGCAAACCTGAACTAAAAATAAACCCAAAGAGATAATCCATTGTATGTGTAGTACCAACACTATGTAGACATTTCCTCGTGTCTCCTATTATTTTCATTGTAAGGGGTTACATTTTGCATGCACTTATGCGCGGCTATTTTTCCCCGCCGATGAGCTGATGTTAAGGGAGGGAACACACCTAACTTTCAGTTTTCCGCGCGCGTTTTTCTGCATACTTTTTCTGCACACCAAGTGTGTTTCCATGCAGGAAAACGCGCACGTTGTTTCACAGCAGCTGATGTAATAGAGAAAACTGCCAAAATGTGCAGAGTCATCATGCAGAATGTCAGTTTTTTTTCTGCGTGCGAACAACACAGTAAGTGTGAACTTAGCACATTGATTAACATGAGTTCTCAGTTTTTCTGTGCAGAAAACGCGTACGAAAACTGTCAAGTGTGTTCCCTGCCTAAGTGGTTTAACAGATATTCTGTCTACCAATTTGTTTCTATATTGTTAATATTTGCTTATCAATCTGATTGCTATTGGAATTCGCCTTGGTCTATTTTGGTCATAGATGAGTTTTAAAATGCAAAAGATTGCTGGGAGGTCAAGTGACCATACTTGTCTATGCATGGTAAGAGTCCAGTAACCAGATCTGCTCAGTCTGCATTAAAGAGAACCTGTACTGAGTAAAAATATTTAAAATAAACACATGAGGTAACTTCAAATGAACATTACATAGTAACCTCGCCATCAGTTCCTCTCAGAAGCTCACCATTTTCTTCTGACAATTATCCCTTCTAGTTCTGACAATATTTTGTCAGATCTGAAATATATCAGTTGCTGTCAGTAAAATATCAGTTGCTGTCAGTTATAGCTAAGAGGAAAACTGATGTACCAGGTAATGTCCATGTTTCCCTATGGCTCAAGTGGGCGATGTTACAGTTTAACTGTGTGCTAACCAGAAAGCTGTTATGGGTTAATGGCCATTTTCAAAATGGAGGACGGAAAATTCGCTTGATCACAGTGAACAAACGGGACGTGGGACAGGAGAAAGACACTGAGGAGTAGACTACATGGAAGGTACGTATGACTTGTGTATGCTTATTTTGACTTTTAATTTTCAGTTCAGGTTTTCTTTGAGCTGTACATATTTCTACACAGTATGGAAAAAAACATGAGAACAGCAACGAAAATAAGGATTGTTTATTATCAGATTTGGGAACAGACAAGGGATAATTTGTATTACACAGCTTTATTTTATATCTTATAAGAGCAAATGTAATTTATTGATATTTTAAAGTGAATCTTAAAACCATAAAGGTATGGTAATATAATTATATAACCTCAGCCACACATCAAACATACTTTGAATTCATAATGTTCCACACATATTCTCATATTCATAACTCTTTCACACCAGGTTTTAGACACTTGGATTTGTAGGCTCAGAATCCATTGTCCATCTTTTACCACTATTTAGTCAGTGGCCCCTTCCTTCTCACTGTTATTGAAAGTCCCATGGACAGACATCTGAGTTGTTTGCTTTGACTTGGGTTTCTTTTACATCCTCCTGTACCTCCCATGGACAAACCTCTGCCAGTTTATTTGTGTTTTCAACACCTCTGTCTTCTGTGTTGCATTTGTTTATATCCTTTGTGTGTTTAATGCTGCTCTCATGCTGTTCTGCACACCTTTTGCTTTTCTCCACAAGAGAATAGTGGTAACGTCTGTTGTCATGCTTTGTGGTAGGTTCTGAACTGTACAAACCTCCCTCACTCTTGCTAATGGTTTTAGTCAGTGGTCGAGGATCTTCACTTGTCCAGCTACACAAGGAATCTTGCTTACTTTGCGATTTGTACAAAGTGCACCCAGATGGTTTGGAACTGTTTGATGGCTCCCATGTAGCTGTTGCTTCTACCTCCTTAGGAGGAGGCTCCCAGCTATGGCTCTGTGATTGACTCATGGTGGCTGGAGTTCCTTCAGAGTCCAGACTCTCCCAAGGGCAGATCTCACCTCTTCGGGCTTCTAAATCCAAGCTGTCAGAGGTTTTAGACTGAATGGGGCATGTGTCAAATGTCTTGCTTTGTGATTGGCTTAGGGTGCCAGGAGAACCAGACTCCTCACTCTCCCATGGGCACACTGCGTCTCTCTGCCTGCCTAGCGCTTCAAGCTTCATAGTTAAGCTACGCCCACTGAGTCCCTCCATCTCTACCTCTTCCCATGGACAAAGCTCTTTTCTCTTTTCCTCACTCTCCCATACATTATTATTTTGGACCTTCTTTCCGTCTACTGGAGGACTATGAAAGGATAAGTTACTCCCTGACTGACTAAGGGGACCCCCTGCACCTTCACTGTCTGTGCTCTCCCATGGACATATTTCACTTCTTTTACTTTCCACGCTGTTGGACTTGTATGATATATTTTTCTCCCCCTCCATGCTTTCCCAAGGACAGACTGCCTCTCTTAGTTGGCTCATTCGTTCCAATCTTCTTCCTGGTGATGCATGCATTGAAGTATTGGGAGTAGATTGTTTCTCTTCCTTTTCCCTTGTGGTGTCTATTTGCTTATCTATTTGTGGAGATGAGCAAACTGATCCTTTGTCTGTTACATTTTGTGGAGCAGGCATTAGCTTCTTGTCTTTGATGGAATTAGTTTGTACCTCCCAAGGGCAAATATCTTCCAGCAGTTGTCTTTTGGCATCCACAGTTTCCTCTGTAGCCAGCTTTTTTTCCCTGGCTTCCCTTGCTGCAGCTGTTCCTTTAAAAGCTCGAACTGCTAAAACTATACTTTTCAGAGTATTTTTGTATGGTGGCCTTGTAGACTCCACAGAGTCTGGTTTCTTTACTGCTATAGTTGCTGTGTCCAAGCCTGGGACAGGGACTGTAGACACCGAGTTATCTGCATGTTCTGCATGTTGCATTGCATGGCTACTTGTGACAGGTGATGCAAGTGATGAGACTTCAGTTCCTGTCTCAGATTGGCCAGATTGCTGAAGGTCTTCTTCTGGACTCCTAGGCTCTTCACCACTGCCTAAGCTATGGTGTTTTCCTCCAACATCACCTTTCTTTCCACGTGAAGCATGGGACTTTCCTAAAGCGTGTGAACTGTCCACACTGCTGGATTTTCCAGGAGCATAAGTGACATGTTTCTGAGACCGATTTTCAGATGATATTGGTAGCTCTTGCAACTCCCAAGGACACACTTCAGCTCTGTCAAAACTTCCACCCAAAAGAGGGTTACGACTCCCTTCCATTGTCTTCTCTGTGGCTGCATCTGTTAGTGGACCCTTTCCTCTAGAACTTCCCATCATGCTGTGTGATTTTTGCAATGTCCCAGCAGGTACAGCTAATGGCTTCTTATCAGCTAACAGATTATGAGCACTAAGAGATTTACAGACCAGTGGGGCCTGACGCAGAGAATCTCCTCGAGAGCGTAGGGAGACATTCCTGGCAAGGTTGCGTCTCATTAAAGAATCTCGTAAAGATGCATCCCGAGTCGAGCTCTCTAATCGTGGGGAAGTGGCTCCTGCGTCCTTGGTTTCTTGCATGTGGTCATAAGTGCTGTGGGACTTGCGTAACGAGAGAACTCTCTGTCTAAGAGACTCTTCACGAAGTTTCACACTTCCGCTGTCCTGCTGTCTTCGTCTCTGTCCACTAGTTGAGCCTGGTGATCCCTCACGCTCCTCCCGCCCACACTGCTTGGAAACTGAGTCTGGAATCTCTGTGATTCTTCTAATGATGGAACGCCCAAGTCCACGGCGAGAACTACGCTTCTTCTGCAGATGAGGATTGTTTAGTGTCATCTTCTTTGTTTTGTGGACTTCCAACTGTGCATAAAGCTTTTTAAGTTCATCCTGGAGACAGGAAAGTAGAAAAAGTAAGAATGTAAAAAACAAACAAACAAAAAACAACAACTCTATAACATAATGTCCCTTTCTCCTGCTATAAGTCTTGCAGTTGTATACTATGACCTTTTTGCAGAAACCCTGTTCCTACTCCAAAAATGTGCATATAGCATAGTGTATCAGGGATAGACCATGTGGTCAAACAATACAGGGACCTATATGAGATCTCTGAAGCATGTATAAAGTTTTTGACTCAAGAATATGTTCCAGTCTTCTAGTAACTAAATGATAAAGCTGAGCTTAGGGGTGCAGCAATTTCCACAGCTGCCATAGTAGTTGCTATGAGGCTGAAGAGCAAGGCAAAGTCCCAGATGCGTTTCCAGGTTCATGCAGACAGTGCAACCGCCCTGAGTGCTGGACAGGGCCAGCAAGTGAAGGCAGCGCAGCAGGGGAGAGTGGGCGGGCATATCGCTACAACTCACCTTCCTAGATCCATGCTTCCTGAATCTCCTTCCTCCCAGGCATCTGTTGCACTGGAAGCAGCACCCCCTGTGATGACGTAATCGCATGTCATCATAGGGGGTGCTGTTATCAACGTCGCAATGGATGCCTGGGAGGAAGGAGATTGAGGAAGTGTGGATCGAGGAAGGTGAGTTGTAACGCTATGCCCGCTGTCCCCCACCACTGCCATACTACTTATACTGGGAGCACCTATGCCTGGTTTTAATGGGAGCACCTATGACTAATGGGAGCACCCATGCCTGGCTATACTGGGAGCATCCATGCCTGGCTATACTGGCAGCATCTATGCCTGGCTATACTGGCAGCATCTATGCCTGGCTATACTGGCAGCATCTATGCCTGGCTATACTGGGAGCACCTATGTCTGGCTATACTGGGAGCACCTATGTCTGGCTATACTGGGAGCGCCGATGTCTGGCTATACTGGGAGCGCCGATGTCTGGCTATACTGGCAGCACCTATGTCTGGCTATACTGGGAGCGCCTATGTCTGGCTATACTGGGAGCACTCATGCCTGGCTATACTGGGATCACCTATGCCTGACTATACTGGGAGCACCCATGCCTGACTATACTGGGATCACCCATGCCTGGCTATACTGGCAGCACCTATGCCTGGCTATACTGGGAGCACATATGACTGTCTATACTGGGAGCACCCATGCCTAGCTACCTATACTGGGGGGACCTATACCTGGCGAACCGTTACAGTGGGCACTTATACCTGGCCAAACTATACTGCAGGCACCTATACCTGGCTCTGAGAGGGGGAGGATTTTTACACCCTCACCCTGTGTGAAATTTAGCCTAGAAACTGCCCTGCAAGGTCCCAATCATTCCCTAACCTGCTCTTTTTTATGTCCTTCCAAAGGTGGGTGCACACATCTGATCTTGATTGGACAATTTTACCAAAAGATTTTAAATACTTGGAACATATTGTGCAGGCAAGCTCTTGTACAGTATGAGTGGTTAAAATGTGGAATGCATTACCACAGGAAGTAGATATGGCAAATTATTTATCTACGTTTAGGGGACTGGCATGCACACCTTGCACAGAAGAACATCCATGGTTTAATTACTAGGTACCAAATTTTTAGGACCATAAGATGCACCTTTTCCACCTAAAAAGTGGGGGGTTAAGTCAGTGCTTCTTATGGACCGAATACATGGAGTGCCATGACTTACGAATACCTGCCAAAACGAATGGATCCTGACCCATCGTAATGACATCAGGGACTCCCTGTCATTTGCTCCCAGAGCCCTGTTTGGCTTTGCAGAGTAAATGAGAGGCAGAAACAGCACCGTATGTCTGACCTGCTCCGGGCACCTCCAAGCAATGAGCGACGTCTTCTCTCCCTCAAGCAGGGGAGAACTGGGACCTTTTGGCCTGGGGGGAAAACACAAACTAGAGGCCCGTTTTCACGGCAGCCCCAGCCTAAATGACATCACACATGTGCCCCACGTGCTATATACCGATAGTCACGTGGGAAATACAGAAAGGACACTCGAGGGACAGCGTGACAGGTAAAGTATAAATGCACTGGCACCGGGGGGGCACATAATACATTTTGAGTTACAACGGTTGGGGTTTCTATGTCTTACACAAGTCCTGCAAGCAGCCCTTCTGGAGTCTAGGGACTGTCGAAAAGTTTTCAGCCTAGACAATATCTTATGTAGCTGTGCACATGCAGTTAACAATGGTGAGAGACCAGACAGATTTTTTCCCATGGACCCTGCAGGTAAGCCTCTGCTCTGTATCATGCTGTGTATATTTACTAGCTTGCCCGCCCTGCAATTGCTCTGTAATTGGGCGTTTATTTCCCTCATTCAGCCTAGTGTTTCACATTGCCTTATACAAAAACCTGAATTCACCATTCACAGTGCCAGCCCTAAATCATTAAATGAGAGGCAGCCTGGGGGGAAATCTCCCCCCTTCCCCCCTGGCCAGTCCTCCCCTGCCCTCAAGGCTTCCACTAGTGCTGGCTTCTCCTGGTTGCATTATTACACATGAGAGGCACTAGGGGGAGCCGTGAGGGAGAAAAGATGTCACTCGCTGCCTGGAGGCACACGGAGCAGTTAAGACACATGCTGCTGATTCCACTGAGCATTTACTCTGCAAACCAAACAGGGCTGGGGTAGCACATGAGGCAATAAAGGGCACATAACAAAGCACAAGAGGTACAAGGGGAACATAATAATTAGGGGGAGAAGCAGGGGAGGACTGGGACCTTTTGGCCTAGGGGGAAAACACAAACTAGAGGCCCGTGTTCATGGTAGCCTCAGCATAAATGATGTCACACATGCGCCCCACTTGCTGTATGCCGCTAGTCACATGGGGCGCCCATGCGGAAATACAGCAAGGACACTTACAGGACAGCATGACAGGTAAAATATAACTGCACAAGCATCGGGTGTCACATAGTACATTTGGAGAGACGACAGCCAGGGGTTTCGGCCGTGTTCGTTGTTCGTGATTATCGCACTCTGTTACCGATGTGCACCGGATTAACCACATCAGCCTGAGATTTCCCAGCATCTCAGATTCTACCAATTTCCACTCCAAAACAAAAAGTTGTTGATTAGTTAGGCAAGCTTGTGGCAGCACTGATTTTCATCCAAGTCGATAGTAATTATCAAAACAGTTGGTTGATCACCGACTCGACAGATGTATGGCCACCTTAATTCCCCAAGGCCCCCCCCCCCCCCCCCCACACACACACACACACACACACACACACACACACACATCCAAAGAGGGACTGTCCCTTCAAAAGAGGGACAGTTGGGAGCAATGATGGTGAGAGAGCAGGCAGAGTTTTTTTTTATTCCCACTGACCCTCCAGGCAAGGCTTTGCTCTGCATTATGCCATGTATATTTACTAGCTTTCCCACCCTCTAATTGCTAATTGGGCTTTTATTTCCCTCAGCCAGCCTAGTGGTTCACCTTATACAAAAACCTAAATGCAGCAGGCCCTGCACCAGTCCTAAATCATTAAATGAGAGGCAGCCTGGGGGCAAATCTCCCCCCTTCCCCCCTGGCCAGTCCTCCCCTGGGGAGAAGCTCCACAAGATGCTCCTGCAACTTATGGTCGTATGTTTTATGGTGCAAATAAATATGGTGATTCTCTGTGGTATTGTGCCAGGGATTTTATCTGATTGTCATCTGGAGTTGGGAAGGTTTCTTTTTGTTTGTTTTTTTACCCTTTTAGGGCTAATTTTCACCGTCCTGTGGATCAACAGGGATATGTAAGGGTGCAGGCTAGTGTTGTACCTTATTTTCTGGTTGAACTCGATGGATGGATGTCTTTTTTTCAACCTAACTATGTAACCACATGGAAGTAGTAAAACTGGCCTATTGACATTTGATGTGTGTATGCAATTTTACTCTGCGACTATCTGAGATTTGTATAGAATGGCAGAGCTCAAGAAGGGGGTTTTAAAATTTCTTGTAGTGTGGGGATTGGGAAGATTGGATGACACTGACGTGGAAGCTGCTGCATTTTCTCCCGAACACTTAAAGGACAACTGAAGCGAGAGGGATATGGAGGCTGCCATATTTATTTCCTTATAAGCAATACCAGTTGCCTGGCTATCCTGCTGATCCTATTCTTATACTTTTAGCCATAGACCCTGAACAAGCATGCCAGCAGATCAGGTGTTTCTGATATTATTATCAGATCTGACTGGATTAGCTGCATGCTTGTTTCTGGTGTATTTCAGACACTAAAGGTGCATACACACATCAGACTATAGTCTTTGGAAAATGAAAGATCACAGACCAATTTTACTCCCTTCCATGCAGTATGAGAGCCATACCTTCACAGTCTATTCTATGGAGCTGAACTCTCCATCAGAAAAAAAATCTTTGCAAGATGCTGCACACAAATATGCTGCACACACTCAAAAGATCTGTAGCTGCAAAAGATCTGTTCCTGCCAAACATCCATTCCTGCAAATTGCAATGATAGTCTATGAGATCTGCAGATCATCATACACACATGATTTAACTGACATTCATCTGCAGATCAGATCCACCAGGATGGATTTTCAGATCTGCGGATGATTGCTTGATCTGCAGATGAATGTCAGTTAAATCATGTGTGTATGATGATCTGCAGATCTCACAGACTATCATTGCAATTTGCAGGAATGGATTTTTGGCAGGAACAGATCTTTTGCAGATACTGATCTTTTGTGTCTGTACAGCATCTGTGTGTGCAGCATCTTGCAAAGATTTTTTCTGATGTGGAGTTAAGCTCCATAGAAAAGACTGTGTAGAGTATGGCTCTCATACTACATGAAGGGTGGTAAGATTGGTCTGTGATCTTTCATTTTCCAAAGACTATAGTCTGATGTGTGTATGCACCTTAATACAGCCAAATAGATCAACTGTGCTGCCAGGCAACTGGTATTCTTCTCACTACAGTTGTCCTTTAAAGGGAACCTTAATTGTAACAAAATAAAGGAGTTTCACTTACAGTGGTTTATAAAAGTATTCGGCCCCCTTGAAGTTTTCCACATTTTGTCATATTACTGCCACAGACATGAATCAATCTTATTGGAATTCCATGTGAAAGACCAATACAAAGTGGTGTACACGTGAGAAGTGGAACGAAAATCATACATGATTCCAAATATAAAAAAAAAATAACTGCAAAGTGGGGTGTACGTAATTATTCAGCCCCCTGAGTCAATACTTTGTAGAACCACCTTTTGCTGCAATTACAGCTGCTAGTCTTTTAGGGTATGTCTCTACCAGCTTTGCAAATCTAAAGACTGAAATCCTTGCCCATTCTTCTTTGCAAAACAGATCCAGCTCAGTCAGGTTAGATAGACAGCATTTGTGAACAGCAGTTTTCAGATCTTGCCACAGATTCTCGATTGGATTTAGATCTGGACTTTCACCGGGCCATTCTAACACATGGATATGTTTTGTTTTAAACCATTCCATTGTTGCCCTGGCTTTATGTTTAGGGTCGTTGTCCCGCTGGAAGGTGAACCTCCGCCCCAGTCTCAAGTCTATTGCAGACTCCAAGAGGTTTTCTTTCAAGATTGCCCTGTATTTGGCTCCATCCATCTTCCCATCAACTATGACCAGCTTTCCTGTCCCTGCTGAAGAGAAGCACCCCCAGAGCATGATGCTGCCACCACCATATTTGACAGTGGGGTTGGTGTATTCTGAATGATGTGCAGTGTTAGTTTTCTGCCACACATAGCCTTTTGCATTTTTGCCAAAAAGTTCCATCTTGGTCTCATCTGACCAGAGCACCTTCTTTCACATGTTTGCTGTGTCCCCCACATGGCTTGTGGCAAACTGCAAACGGGACTTCTTATGCTTTTCTGTTAACAATGGCTTTTTTCTTGCCACTCTTCCATAAAGGCCAACTTTGTGCAGTGCATGACTAATAGTTGTCCTATGGACAGATTCCCCCACCTGAGCTGTAGATCTCTGCAGCTCGTCCAGAGTCACCATGGGCCTCTTGACTGCATTTTTGATCAGCGCTCTCCTTGTTCGGCCTGTTAGTTTAGGTGGAGGGCCTTGTCCTGGTAGGTTTACAGTTGTGCCATACTCCTTCCATTTCTGAATGATCGCTTGAACAGTGCTCTGTGGGATGTTCAAGGCTTTGGAAATCTTTTTGTAGCCTAAGCCTGCTTTAAATT
This sequence comes from Hyperolius riggenbachi, assembly GCF_040937935.1. NCBI lineage: Eukaryota > Metazoa > Chordata > Amphibia > Anura > Hyperoliidae > Hyperolius > Hyperolius riggenbachi. Next base: position 107,738,584 of record NC_090657.1, read on the forward strand.
TCTTAATAACTTGATCCCTGACCTGTCTGGTGTGTTTTTTGGAACTTCATGGTGTTGTTGCTCCCAATATTCTCTTAGACAACCTCTGAGGCCGTCACAGAGCAGTTGTATTTGTACTGACATTAGATTACACACACGCTATTTAGCTGCACGCTATTTAGTCATTAGTACTCATCAGGCAATGTCTATGGGCAACTGACTGCACTCAGACCAAAGGGGGCTGAATAATTACGCTCACCCACTTTGCAGTTATTTATTTGTAAAAAATGTTTGGAATCGTATGATTTTTGTTCCACTTCTCACATGTACACCACTTTGTATTGGTCTTTTATGTGGAATTCCAATAAAATTGATTCAGGTTTGTGGCAGTAATATGACAAAATGTGGAAAACTTCAAGGGGGCCGAATACTTTTGCAAACCACTGTACCTGGGGCTTTGACCAGCCCCCCTGCAGCCGTCCTGTGACCGCGGCGTGAAGAACTGATCCTCCGTTCCCCTGCCGCTGCTTCGGTTTTGCCGACTAATCAGTGGGCGGTCCACTGCGCATGTGCAGCCCTTGGAACACGTACCCTGGTACGCATACATGCCATTGAACACGTCACCTGCGTAGGCGCAGTAAAGAGAGAACAACTTACTGCACCTGCGCAGGACCGGACGTGTTCGATGACATGTATGCAAACCAGGATACGAGTTCCAAGGCACGCACAGGCACTGTGGAGCGCCAACTGATCAGTCAGCAAAACCGAAACTTAGCAGCGGAGGGGAACGGAGGATCGGTTCTTCATGCCGCGGGCACTGCGGGGGGCTGGCCCCAGTTAAGTGAAACTCTTTTATTTTGTTACAGTTAAGGTTTCCTTTTGTTACAGTTAAGATTCCCTTCAAAGTGAAAAATGTGGAGGAAGTGATATTACTGATGACAAGGGCCCATACACAATTAACTTTTTCCCCTGAGTTTTCTCCTAAGTGATATTTTCACACCTTGTCAATAAATGCCTTTTAAACCACCAGCAAGTCAACGAAATACTCAAAGGTATAATTTTGATAGTGTTTTTTTACCTAATTTTTGGTTCTTTTTCAATTACAATGTGCTAAAAAGTTATTTGAGAGCTTTCCGCCAAATGGCATAATGGGAGAGCAGTTTCAAGAGGATAGTGCACTATCTCGACTATTTCATAGCCAAAAGGGGGGGCATAGCCGTTCGCCACAGATTGTTAGAGAGCCGGGATGGGCATTTCCTGGAAGATGGGGTGCACGGTCTGGGGAACGATATCTTCTTATTTGATTTGAGGGAAGCCCTGGAAGCTGCGCTCTGTTTGAGGGCGGGCATTCGTCCTTGAGGTGGCAAGCACGAATGCTGTGGCGGGTCCATGACAATGCCGGCTTCTACTACATCGAAATGAGAAGCACAATGGTTTGTGGGTCATTGGGTTGATGGCTTTAGGGCGGGTTATCAATTAGCTAATGGCACCATGTCATCACTGGCGAGGTCCAGTGGCATAAAGTTTTATCCATGTCGTCACTGGCGAGGTCCAGTGGCATAAAGGTCTATCGAAGAGGAAAAGCATTGTCACGGGACCTGTCTGAGCACAGTTTACACGGTTTTCTTCTTATTGTTTAATGCATGTCAGTATTAATGTTGTTATATTGTATTACCTAATATCTGTATTAAAGCTGTGTCCTTTAAACTCCAATTGGGTGTCACCGCTTTATTTATGTAGATGGTAAGGTTCGTCCCGCATGGGCCCTGCCCGGTCAAGTAACCTGAGAGGTCAGGCAGGGCTGGAATGAGAAGGGCATGACTGGGCGGGCCCTGGGACGGACTGACCAGACAGTTGAGTCCAGGTGCGAATTAAAGGTGGAGTGCCTGAGGCATCCCCCCCAGGCAGATATTAAGGCAGGAGCAGGGAAAGTTCCCTCTTTCTGCCCGATCAGGATACAGCAAACTCCCACCCACCCTCCCTGTGCGTCACTTGTCAGTTATCCGCAAGCGGCCACGCGGGTGTTGGGAACATGCCATAACTATGCTACTCCTTGTTGTATCCTAACAGATTTGTCACAGCAGGACTGTGTCTGTGACAATGCCAGCTTCTGTTACATCGAAATGAGAAGCACAATGGTTTGTGGGTCATTGGGTTGATGGCTTTAGGGCGGGTCATAAATTAGCTAATGGCACCATGTCGTCACTGGCGAGGTCCAGTGGCATAAAGGTTTATCCATGTCGTCACTGGCGAGGTCCAGTGGCATAAAGGTTTATCCATGTCGTCACTGGCGAGGTCCAGTGGCATAAAGGTTTATCCATGTCGTCACTGGCGGTGTCCAGTGGCATAAAGGTTTATCCATGTCGTCACTGCCGAGGTCCAGTGGCATAAAGGTTTATCCATGTCGTCACTGGCGAGGTCCAGTGGCATAAAGGTTTATCTGTGTCGTCACTGGCGAGGTCCAGTGGCATAAAGGTCTATCGAAGAGGAAAAGCATTGTCACAGGACCTGTCTGAGCGTGGTTTACACGTTTTTCTTCTTATTGTTTAATGCATGTCAGTATTAATGTTGTGTTATATTGCATTACCTAATATCTGTATTAAAGCTGTGGCGTTTAAACTCCAATTGGGTGTCACAGCTTTATTTATGTAGATGATAAGGTTCGTCCCGCATGGGCCCTGCCCGGTCAAGTGAGTTCACTTGATTACAGTAAAGCCTGTTTAGCTTCCAGAAATGTAAAACAAAAAACCAGGAATTAAAAAAATAAAATAAAATAATGAATGTACTGGGAAAAAAACCTGTGCATTTGTCCTCTTGTCATGGAAAATGCTTACGGTTATCAGATCTGCAGGGAGTTTTGAATTGGGATGACATCATTTATAAAAGACAGAACCTGTCATGCTATGTCCTGGCTATGTCTAAAGTCTTCCTAAGCTCTTTGGAAACCTTTGCCTGCATTGCCGCAGCCCACCAAACAGCTCAGCAGCCACCAAGTAGGCCACGGCTGCAGAGCTAGGGTCAGGCCGCGGCAACGCAGAAGGAGGTGACCAGAGCCTTGGCAGAACTTTGATAAAAACCTGCCATGGCTGCTTTTCAGAGGGGGGCAGAGTGCTCACCTGAAATATTTATGCCCAATTAGGCAAGTAATTAACCCTGAAACCTCCCCAATCCTGCATCATTAAGACAGAGCTTGGCATGGCACACCCTGTCTTTATACTGAAAGTACTCTTTAAGGGTCCTTTCACAGTTGGTGTAGTGTGACAGAAGACATATCAATAAGAAGCAGTTACGGGCACCCTCCGTCATTCAGCTCTTTATTGTGCAATCTGTTCGTGCAACATAAGATATATAAACATCACCTGGTATTCATGGCGATAGCTGTGCGGGGTGGAGGTGGGTGTTCAGGGCTGCAAATGGGTCGGCGACGGCAGTTTCGCGTCCAACAGGACGCTTGGTCACGCTGTGTTCCACAAAGGATGGCAACCGAAGCACTTCCGGAATAAGACGGGGATCAGCCCCGCCCCTTCCGGTTGCGCGTCGGCGCCAATGCGCCGTTGATTGGTCGGCACAGAGGGAGCGCGCCTGGATCTTATCACGCATGCGGAGCCTGGCTACGCGTAATAGGTGCGACCTAAGGGTCGCACGGCGGACCAAAATTAATTTTAAATGTAGAAGTCAGCCGGTATAGGCGTAACCTTATACGTAACGCCGCCCTATTACAAGCGTATCAAAAGAAGTCATGTGACCTCAAGGCATGCCAATCCTGTACATACCACCAAGCCCCAAAACCATATGCATACACAGGATCCAAGCGCCATCTTGTGGCCGAAACAATAAGTGCACCACTGTGTAGTGAATAGCCACATAATAAAAGTGACTTAAAACCAATGTAGATGGGGCGGAGTTGACAGAAGACCACATAATTCCATCCATTCTAAATGAACACTACCCTAAATAGCCTAAACACATATGTTACAATATAAATAGCTACAAAAAAGGGGGAATAAAGGGAAAGGTTTGCAATATCGCTAATACCTTACCTGTTTATGGGGTATTTGAATACCAATGAGATTAATATGGAATTTACGGCAGAATTGAGCCATACGGAGGTGACTTTTTTGGACTTGAAGTTAGTGATCCAAGATGATGGGATTTACAGTAAGGGCTATAGAAAACCGCCGGCCACAAATGCGATATTGCATGCTAGCAGTTTCCACCCGAAACATGTTATTGGTGCAATTCCATATGGACAGTACCTGAGACTGAGGAGGAATAATAAAAAGGAATTGGATTTTGACTGTCAAGCAGATGACATGACAGAGAGATTTACCAAAAGAGGGTACGACCCCGTCCAAACCTTTCCCTTTATTCCCCCATTTTTGTAGCTATTTATATTGTAACATATGTGTTTAGGCTATTTAGGGTAGTGTTCATTTAGAATGGATGGAATTAGGTGGTCTTCTGTCAACTCCGCCCCATCTACATTGGTTTTAAGTCACTTTTATTATGTGGCTATTCACTACACAGTGGTGCTCTTATTGTTTCGGCCACAAGATGGCGCTTGGATCCTGTGTATGCATATGGTTTTGGGGCTTGGTGGTATGTACAGGATTGGCATGCCTTAAAGGTCACATGACTTCTTTTGATACGCTTGTAATAGGGCGGCGTTACGTATAAGGTTACGCCTATACCGGCTGACTTTTAAATTTAAAATTAATTTTGGTCCGCTGTGCGACCCTTAGGTCGCACCTATTACGCGTAGCCAGGCTCCACATGCATGATAGGATCCAGGCGCGCTCCCTCTGTGCCGACCAATCAACTCCGAGCATTGGCGCCGACGCGCAACCGGAAGGGGCAGGGCTGATCCCCGTCTTATACCGGAAGTGCTTCGGTTGCCATCCTTTGTGGAACACAGCGTGACCAAGCGTCCTGTTGGACGTGAAACAGCCGTCGCCGACCCATTTGCAGCCCTGAACACCCACCTCCACCCCGCACAGCTATCGTCATGAATACCAGGTGATGTTTATATGATGTCTTATGTTGCACGAACAGATTGCACACTAAAGAGCTGAATGACGGAGGGTGCCCATAACTGCTTCTTATTGATATTGATTCATGTTACTCTTTCTTCCATCACTTTATGCGGAGCACACGCCAGTGGCCATTGTTCATTGTGCAAGAGACTGCCTGTGCGGGAAGTTTTGACCTACTCCATTTCTGCCCACGGATCCCCCCTGAATATTAGGAGTGCCACATTATCGTTTCTTCTGACACTAGTAGTGTGACAGAAGAGCCTACTGCGGTGTACCGCACCATTGCCAACATTTTGTTCCCTATGGCAGACTGCACTGACAAGGAAATCTGTGTGACACCATCCCTCACTCTGTGACGTACTTCTGATCTGCCCATGAGTGCTGCACTGCTAACGCAACAATCTATAAAGATTGTTCACTTTGCCACTTCCCATGGAGTTGTGCGCCGACTCGGTATTACGTGCCAACACACTGCAGCTTCTGCATCGACCGGGCCACTTCTATCACATCAACTGAAAAATGTACCATTGACTTTGATGGCCCCTGCGACAAGCTGTGGCATGGGAAAGTACCATGACGCAACGCGGTAAGTATGAAAGGGGCCTGAAAGAAAAAGAGTAAGCTTGTGACCAATAAGTCTGCTTCAGACTTTATTCCTGTCATCTGATTTCTCAGTTCTTACCCTGATGTCATCAGGATCCAGACTGTGTTCACTCCAAGCTGAGGTAATACTGCTGTTTAGATTGGAACGGGAACGTCTCAAGTCCAGCTCATCTTCATACACCTCAGCTGCAATCTCTTCTCGATGAGGAGCTCCTGCATGCAAAAACTAGGAAAGACACTCATAACTGGTCTTGAAAGGACAACGTCTCCTAAATAAGTATATGAGCATATAACCTTATGTATTTATTACCTTGGGCACAAACAGCAAGGTGAGTGTCATTGTGACTGTCCCATGTGTGTGAATGAAGAAGAGGAGGAGTGTCCAATCCGGGTGAAGTGAGGGGACCATAATAAACCTAAAGTGAGAAACAGTGCAACAAACACAACTGTGACATGTGCTCAAATTCCATGCTGTACAATGCAGTGGTGATATTTGGATTGATAGGAAGGCAGGCCACACACTACCAGTGCTTTACCATATCACATCCTGCAAGCCTTTCCCTCACAAATCACTTTTGTCTCCAAAGAAAAAGGTTACACTGCCAACCACATGAAGAATTTCCCGAATGTTGTTGGAAAGACCTCAGGAATTGGGTTGGAAAGATGTAGGTGTACATCATTGTATCTGACCTCACCTGAGTATGTGGAATGCAGTGGATATAAGCATCTCATTGTGTATTGCCAGTCCCATGTAACGTGGTTCATGGAATGCAGAGGGCACAGTACGAGCTCCATAGCACAGGTAACTGCCCCAGAACAGAAACAGGAGCTCCGCTACAGAAAAGGCACGGAGAGTTGAGTCAGACCTCTATGTGCATAACGTGTTGCTGAAAATCGAGTAAGATAGGTATGACATGGTAAACTTACCGATTGACATCATGTAGTCCCACCGATCATAATCACACGTGTAAAAGATTAGCCCTTCTTGTGTTTGTGAGCGTATGACCGCCGACACACCCCTCTGCATGTTTTCCAATATGCCCACTGTCCATCCCACAAGGAACCATATGCAGACCATCACCATGACACCCAACATGCATAGCAAACGCACACTTGTCAGGTAGGGAACACGTTGTGCAGTCCTCGAAAGGAAAACCTTCATCACCCTGTCATTATAAATGTGAGAAACTCGTTGAGTATTTACATCTGGTCTGATTCAAGGTCCCAACCGTTGTTTGATCAGAGACCCTTATCCCAAATTCCTAAGGATCAAAACAGACTTGCAAACATTTTCATTATCATCATCATTACACTTTTTTATCCTAAAACACTCTGCCCTGCCAGAGGGCATCCTTTTCTGTCCTGCCCAGTACTTTAGTCCTGGATTTCTTACACCTTTCCTGCAAAACATGTTCCGGCTTACCTCAGATTGCTTCTGTTACCTAAATGCACATGAAACAGAAGCCGGGGGCAGGTAGAAGATGCTGGACTGAAATAGGTATCTCAGCACCATTATTAAGCTAGGACTCCAGACAATGGCCTCAATTCACTAAGCTTATCTCCTGTCTTTAATAACATTTCTAGCTTTATCACCATGGTGATAAGGCATTTAGTATTCAGGAAACATATTACCTCAGGCAAACCTAAAGGAATACTTAAGGCAAAAAAAAAAAAATGACATTTACTCACCTGGGGCATCCCTCAGCCCCCCGAAGCTGGATGGTGCCCTCGCAGCCCCGCTCCGATCGTCCTGTCCCCGCCGGCGGCTACTTCCGGTTCGGCGACAGCCGCCGACAGGCTGGGAACGCGGCTGATTTTCCGCGTTCCCAGCCGCTGCTATCACCCTCTATGCTGCAATAGCGTCTATATATACGCTATAGCAGCATAGAGGGTGATAGCAGCGGCTGGGAACGCTGAAAATCAGCCGCGTTCCCAGCCTGTCGGCGGCTGTCGCCGAACCGGAAGTAGCCGCCGGCGGGGACAGGACGATCGGAGCGGGGCTGCGAGGGCACCATCCAGCTTCGGGGGGCTGAGGGATGCCCCAGGTGAGTAAATGTCATTTTTTTTTTGCCTTAAGTATTCCTTTAAAGTTAACTCTTCTGTCTTTAAAATAACTCCAGAATTCTTAAGTTAAAGACAGGCTGTTAATTAACTGTGTGTGAAAATAACTACAGAAGAGGTAACTTAACTACAGAGGCAGTAACTTAACCACTTGAGGATCGTGGGCTTTACCCCCCCTTAAAGCGGAATATAACCCTGCATTTCAACTTTGCTCTAAAACATTATTTACAGTATATTATATGCAACCAGCATTTTTTTTTTACTAGACCAGCATTGGAAGGGTTACACAGGGCTTTAAAGTCCCTGGAGATTTTTGCAGAGCATCCGAACTTCAGTTAGATACTTTTTGTTTACAAATAAGTATCTAAGTGTTTATTGTGACTCATCTCTCTCACTGAGAAGGAGCTTGGAGGACAGCCAAAGAGTGTATAACTGTTTATCAATAGATACATCTAACTAAATAGAATGTAACTATCTGAACGTCTGCACGGAACTTAAAACCTCTGTGTTTAACCCTTCCAATGCTGGTCTACTAAAAAAAAAATGCTTTTTGCATATAATATGCTGTAAATAATGTTTTAGAGCAAAGTTGAAATGCAGGGTTATATTCCGCTTTAAGGACCGGCCACTTTTTTTCCATTCAGACCACTGCAGCTTTCACGGTTTATTGCTCGCTCATACAACCTACCACCTAAACGAATTTTGGCTCCTTTTCTTGTCACTAATAAAGCTTTCTTTTGGTGCTATTTGATTGCTCCTGCGATTTTTACTTTTTATTATATTCATCAAAAAAGACATTAATTTTGGCAAAAAAATGATTTTTTTAACTTTCTGTGCTGACATTTTTCAAATAAAGTAACATTTCTGTATACATGCAGCGCGAAAAATGTGGACAAACATGTTTTTGATAAAAAAAAAAACCCATTCAGCCTATATTTATTGGTTTGGGTAAAAGTTATAGCGTTTACAAACTATGGTGCAAAAAGTGAATTTTCCCATTTTCAAGCATCTATGACTTTTCTGACCCCCTGTCATGTTTCATGAGGGGCTAGAATTCCAGGATAGTATAAATACCCCCCAAATGACCCCATTTTGGAAAGAAGACATCCCAAACTATTCACTGAGAGGCATAGTGAGTTCATAGAAGATATTATTTTTTGTCACAAGTAAGCGGAAAATGACACTTTGTGACAAAAAAAAAAAAAGTTTCCATTTCTTCTAACTTGCGACAAAAAAAAAATGAAATCTGCCACGGACTCACCATGCCCCTCTCTGAATACCTTGAAGTGTCTACTTTCCAAAATGGGGTCATTTGTGGGGTGTGTTTACTGACATTTTGGGGGGTGCTAAATTGTAAGCACCCCTGTAAAGCCTAAAGGTGCTCATTGGACTTTGGCATGACAATCTTTTGATTTTTTTACACACAATTGTCCATTTACAGAGTTATTTCTCCCACCCAGCATGGGTATGTGTAAAAATACACCCCAAAACACATTGTACTACTTCTCCCGAGTACGGCGATACCACATGTGTGGCACTTTTTTTGCACCCTAACTGCGCTAAAGGCCCCAAAGTCCAATGAGTACCTTTAGGATTTCACAGGTCATTTTGCGGAATTTGATTTCCAGACTACTCCTAACGGTTTAGGGCCCCTAAAATGCCAGGGCAATATAGGAACCCCACAAATGACCCCATTTTAGAAAGAAGACACCCCAAGGTATTCTGTTAGGGGTATGGTGAGTTCATAGAAGATTTTATTTTTTGTCACAAGTTAGTGGAACATGACACTTTGTGAAAAAAAACAATTAAAATCAATTTCCGCTAACTTGTGACAAAAAAATAAAATCTTCTATGAATGCACCATACTCCTAAATGAATACCTTGGGGTGTCTTCTTTCTAAAATTGGGTCATTTGTGGGGTTCCTATACTGCCCTGGCATTTTAGGGGCCCTAAACCGTTAGGAGTAGTCTGGAAATCAAATTCCGCAAAATGACCTGTGAAATCCTAAAGGTACTCATTGGACTTTGGGCCCTTTAGCGCAGTTAGGGTGCAAAAAAAGTGCCACACATGTGGTATCGCCGTACTTGGGAGAAGTAGTACAATGTGTTTTGGGGTGTATTTTTACACATACCCATGCTGGGTGGAAGAAATAACACTGTAAATGGACAATTGTGTGTAAAAAAAATCAAAAGATTGTCATTTACAGAGTTATTTCTCCCACCCAGCATGGGTATGTGTAAAAATACACCCCAAAACACATTATACTACTTCTCCCGAGTACGGCGATACCACATGTGTGGCACTTTTTTGCACCCTAACTGCGCTAAGGGGCCCAGAGTCCAATGAGTACCTTTAGGCTTTACAGGGGTGCTCAAAATTTAGCACCCCGCCCACTTGCCAGGACAGTTAACAAACCCCACAAATGACCCCATTTTGGAAAGAATACACAACAAGGTATTCCATGAGGGTAATGGTGAGGTCATTGAAAATTTTATTTTTTGTCACAAGTAAACGGAAAATGACACTTTGTTAAAAAAAAAAATTCTGCTAACTTGTGACAAAAACTAAAATCTTTTATGAACTCACCGTGCACCTCACATAATACTTTAGGGTGTCCTCTTTCCAAAATGGGGTCATTTGTGAAGTCTGTCCTGGAATTTTAGGGTCTCTGCAATCATTACATGTATGGCCAGTATTAGGAGTTTCTGCTATACTCCTTATATTGGGTATACGGGTAATGCACTCTGGGCTGAAAGGAAAAATGAACGGCAAACATACCTTGCTCCACATCAATGGCAGATCTTGCTCCACATCAATGGCAGATCTTCCTCCACATCAATGGCAGTGATAACCTCAGGAGAGAGACACCCTGTGCCACCTTGCACTCAGGGTGAGCCACCAACTTATGTGACTGGGCCTCAGAACTTTAGTATACAGCATTATGCCTGTAGGATTCAGCAATATGCCTGCCAATAGAGATGACTCTGTGTGGCATTAAAACATCATCATAGGCCCAAATCACATATAAACCGGGGGTGTCCACACTCAAGGGAAATTCAAACATGCCGTCTTATATCGCCAACCCAGGACAGATCAGCAATATCAAGCATAGAAACCGATCCTTCTTCCGACTTTTATGCTTACCCGTTTGGTTTTCAAGCTTACCTCTCCTCTCCCTGCGACAATGTGCGAAAGACCACTGAGTGTGTGCCTACTCCTGTGTCTGGAGTTCCCTAGGTTCTAATAGTGTACCTGCTCGTGGTACCTCTCAAAACACTGCCCTACGCATAGGCCAGGCTGCAGGGGCGTAGCAATAGGGAGTGCAGAGGTAGCGACCACATCGGGGCCCTTGGGCCAGAGGGGCCCCAAAGGGCCCTCCCTCAACCACAGTATTAGCTCTCTATTGGTCCTACGCTGGTAATAAACACTTCTATAGGTGCTTTTATTAGTAGTAATCATTAACAAACTGTTCCCCATCCCATTCTTGCACCTCTGACACTGTGGTTGTCCTTGGCAGGTTTTGGTGTGCCGTATCAATTGTTATGTATAGAGCGCTTGGGGGGCCCCATGTAAACCTTGCACCAGGGCCCATAGCTCCTTAGCTACGCCACTGCCAGGCTGGTCAGGACAGCGGGGACAATAATAAACGGTGTCAGTCCTTGTTCCAGCCCTGCTGCAGACACGGCAACGTTTTCTTCAGATGCGTTGACCTGGGGCACACGGAAGCTGATAGGCGTAATGCTTTCCATGCAGTCGGCTAGTTGCATCTGGGGGGGGGGGGGGGGGGGCTGGCACCTCCTGGATACAGGATGTCCAGAATGTACTGTTCCTGAAATTGGAGGAAAGATCCAGTTCTCCCAGCCTTACTGTAGAGAACAAAGCTGTTATAAACTGCCAATTGAATCAGATAAATAGACACTTTCTTATACCAGCGTCTTGTTTTCCGGGTAATTAAATAGGGCGCTAACCTCTGGTCATTGAAGTCCACCCCTCCCATGATGACATTATATTCGTGGACGACAAGGGGCTTTTCAATGACCTTAGTTGCCCGTTGAATTTGGACTGTCGTGTCTGTGTGAATGATGGACAGAAAGTAAACGTCCCTCTTGTCCCTCCATTTCACTGCGAGCAGGTCTTCAGTACGCAAGGAGGCCCTCTGCCCCCGTTCAAGTCTGGTGGTAACGAGCCATTGGGGGAAGCCCTGGCGACTAGGCCACGCAGTGCCACAGCATCGGATTCCTTCTAACTTTAAGTGCTGAAAGAGGGCCACACTTGTGTAATAATTGTCCACAAAAAGATGGTACCCCTTCTGGAACAAGGGTGACACCAAGTCCCACACAACCTTTCCACTGCTCCCCAGGTAGTCAGGGCATCCGACCGGCTCCAATTTTGAGTCTTTTCCCTCATAGACCCTAAAACGACATGTATAGCGTGTGGCCCTTTCACAGAGCTTATACAGTTTCACCCCATACCGGGCGCGCTTGCTTGGGATGTACTGTTTGATGCCAAGGCGCCCGGTAAAGCGTAAGAGGGACTCGTCTACGCAGATGTGCTGTTCAGGGATATAAGCATCTGCAAATGTTGATGACAGGTGGTCTATGAGGGGCCGAATTTTTTGGAGCCGGTCATAAGCAGAGTGGCCCCTTTCATGACAGGTTTCGTCGTCGTTGAAGTGCAGGAAGCGCAGGATGGACTCAAATTGTGTCCTGGACATGGCAGCAGGGTACAAGGGAACATGATGTACTGGGTTCGTAGACCAATACGCCCGCAATACATTCTGTTTCATTAGTCCCAAGTGAAGGATAAGGGCCAAAAAGATTTTAATGTCGGAAACTTGGACTGGTTTCCACCGGAAAGGCTGGGCATACATGCTCTCCGGGTGCTCGGTGATGAATTGTGTGGCTTTACGGTTGGTCTCAACCACAATTAAGTCCAAGAGAACCTGGGTGATGAACAGCTGCAAAAAGTCTAGGGCCGTTCCTAGATGAGCTGTCGCCACCTGGACTCCAGACTGGGCGGTGAAAGGGGGCACTACAGGTGCGGCGGAATCAGGGGATTGCCAATCTGGTTGTGCCAGCACCTCTGGGAGTCTATGGGTACTACGGGCCCGTCTTCTTCTTGGTGGCTGCGACGGGGGTACTACTGCACTTGCCACCGTACCAGTTTCAACTTCCATGCTGACGCTCACCACTTCGCCAGGGTCTACAGAAGTACTGGTACCAAGTCCAGGAGATGCTGCGCTGCTGGTGCCTGCCTCACCAAGAAAACTATCAACAGCGCTAGCACCACCCTGCTGCCCTTGAGGCGGATCCTGCGCCACCTGCGGTCTAACGACTTGGGGTCTGGTACGCCTGGCTCTAGCCGGGACCAAAGCCTCGTCATCACTTTCGGTCAGGGAACCACTGCTTTCTACAGGTTCAAATTCGGACCCGGAAGATTCGACGGATGATTCTTCCCAAAAGAACTCATCCGACTGGTCCATGTACCTGTATACCTCGTCATCAGAAAGCCCCCTTCTTGCCATTGTGGATTGCTAAATTTATGGGGTTTTCCTCCGAGACTACCCAGAAAAAAAGAGCACCTACCTAGCAAAAAGGGAGTATTTGAGAGGTATTGGGGTTGGTGGGAAGTGGGGTCTCAGAGGCAATCAAACAATCACGGGACAATCAAATACAATTACAGCACAATCGACTCCAGTCACAGCACAAGCAAATCTGATGCACTCGGAAGGTGGTGGTTGGGTGTGGTGGGGGGGAGGGTGGTGGTTGGGTGTGGTGGGGGGGAGGGTGTGGTTGGGTGTGGTGGGGGGGAGGGTGGGGTTGGGTGTGGCGGGAAGTGGGGTCTCAGGCAATCAAACAATCACGGGGCACTCGAAGCCGATCACGGGACAATCAAATACAATTACAGCACAATCAAATCTGATGCACTCGGAAGGTGATGGGGGGAGGGTGGGGTTGGGTGTGGCGGGAAGTGGGGTCTCAGAGGCAATCAAACAATCACGGGACAATCGAAGCCGATCACGGGACAATCAAATACAATTACAGCACAATCGACTCCAATCACAGCACAAGCAAATCTGATGCACTCGGAAGGTGGTGGTTGGAGGTGGTGGGGGGGGAGGGTGGGGTTGGGTGTGGTGGGGGGGGGGTGGGGTTGGGTGTGGTGGGAAGTGGGGTCTCAGGCAATCAAACAATCACGGGGCAATCGAAGCCGATCACGGGACAATCAAATACAATTACAGCACAATCGAATCCAATCACAGCACAATCAAATCTGATGCACTCGGAAGGTGATGGGGGGTGGGGGTGGTGGTGGGGTGGGGGTTGTTGGGAAGTGGAGTCTCAGAGGCAATCAAACAATCACAGGACAATTGAAGCAGATCACGGGACAATCAAATACAATCGCAGCACAATCGAATACAAGCGCAGCACAATCGAATACAAGCGCAGCACAGTCAAATACAATGCACTTGGACGGTGATTAGGGGGGGGGGGGGGGGTCTGAGGGCGATTTGAGCGGGTGAGGGGTTGATCAGGAACCTGCACGGGGCAGACTGAGTCCTGATCTGATGAGAGGCAGACACAGGGGGTTACTGATCAAAGATCAGTTAGTGATTGCTGGGGAGGACAGATGTAAACAAAGAGAAGGGGATGTAATCAGAAGGGGGGTATGAGGGCAATCGAGGGCCTGGGCAGGTGATCGGTTACCCCCGCGGGGCAGTTAGGGTCTGCTCTGATGGCTGGGAGTGCTGAGGGGTGATGGACAGGTGATAGACAGGTGATCAGAGGGGGATCAGAGGGGGATCAGGGGGTAAGGTAGCTGTATACAGATGTATACAGTATACAGGGGGGTAGTCTGGGATGGGGTGTGGGGGTGATCTAAAGGTAGGGGGGGGGATCAGGGGTGACTAGGAGGCAGTTAGGGACCTAAACTAAGGGACAGCGTCGCTAGTTAGTGGCAGGTGGGGGGGGGGGTTTACAGGGGTGCAAGGGTGCTGGGCAGGGGTCTGCTGGGGTGATCAGGGGGGGGTCTGAAGGCTGGGGTGGGAGATCAGGGGGGCTGGAGGCCAAAAAAAGCAATGTGCAGTGTATACCTGTAATGGCTTCCTCCTCGCTGGTGGTCTCTGGAACAATGAGACCACGAGGCGAGGAGGAAGCACGTATAAGGCACTTTGTTTACCTAACAAAGTGCCTTATACTCCCTGATTGGCTAATAGTGCGGATTCCTCCGCTCGCCGGCGCTGCTAAGTGGCCTTACAAGGACCGCCGCCTCTGTGGGTGAGCTGGTCCTTAACCACTTGAGGACCCACCCTTTACCCCCCCTTAAGGACCAGCGCTGTGTTGAGTGATCTGTGCTGGGTGGGCTCTGCAGCCCCCAGCACAGATCATGTAGCAGGCAGAGAGATCAGATCACCCCCCTTTTTTCCCCACTAGGGGGATGATGTGCTGGGGGGGTCCGATCTCTCCTGCCTGCATGTGGCTGGCGGGGGCACCTCAAAGCCCCCCTCCGCGGCGAAATTCCCCCCTCCCTCTCCTACCTGCTCCCCCCCGGAGATCAGGGCTGCACAGGACGCTATCCGTCCTGTGCAGCCAATGACAGGACGTCCCCTGTCACATGGCGGCGATCCCCGGCCGCTGATTGGCCGGGGATCGCCGATCTGCCTTACGCAGCAGCGCCGTACAATGTAAACAAAGCGGATTATTTCCGCTTGTGTTTACATTTAGCCTGCGAGCCGCCATCGGCGGCCCACAGGCTATTCACGGAGCCCCCCGCCGTGAATTGACAGGAAGCAGCCGCTCGCGCAAGCGGCTGCTTCCTGATTAATCAGCCTGCAGCTGGCGACGCAATACTGCGTCGCTGGTCCTGCAGCTGCCACTTTGCCGACGCGCGGTATGAGTGCGCGGTCGGCAAGTGGTTAAGGGCTCCACTTCCCGGCCGCCCCTGTGCGTTAGGCGGTCGGGAAGTGGTTAAGGAATGAAGAGATAAGATAACGCTCTCACTGTGTGGTGGTAAGTTTTCTTTTGCCTTATTATCTCCAGCATGATCTTAGTGAATTGAGGCCAATCTCCTTCACCAGAGAAGAAAAAAAACTCGTCATATTCTTCCACTGCACTAAACATTCAAGGGAGAATGAGGTTGTCATAGGCCTCAATTCACTAAGCTTATCTCCTGTCTTTAATAACTCTTCTAGAGTTGTTACCATGGTGATAAGGCATGTAGTATTCAGGAAACATTTTACCTCAGGCAAGCCTAAAGTTAGCTCTTCTATCTTTAAGTTAACTCTCCAATCCTTAAAATAACTCCAGAGTTAAAGACAGGTGTGTGAAAATAACTACAGAGGAGGTAAATTAACTACAGAGAGGGTAAATTAACTACAGAGGAGGTAAAATAACTACAGAGGAGGTAACTTAAGGAATTAAGAGATAAGATTACTCTCTCACTGTGTGGAGGTAAGTTTTCTCTTGCCTTATTATCTCCAGCATGATCTTAGTGAAATGAGGCCATAGACAACTAAAATTATGATTCATCTATCATCAGATATCCTATGACTAGAAAGGTCAATGAGATGCAAGCAAAGCTAGCTTGCATGCTAATGTCATGAAAACTGTATGCACCTGTAGCTTGTAACTGGGCTAATATTTGCTACTTCTACCCACAGTACTTACCTGTAAAGTTTAAGCACAAGGGTTCCATACACTATGCAAAAACCAAGAATACGAACCCAGCGAAGGGCTATGCAACGAAAAACGCCGGGTTTAAAATACACAATGAACACCTACAATGTAAAAAGAAAAATATTAGAATATGACTATCCAACATCCAAGCTATGTGAGGTGTAATTCAGGTTTTTTACTTCACTTACTGGAAAGTAGAGCAGCAGTGCTCCAAACAGGATTGTCTCTAGCAGGATAAGACCCGATGCTCGTATCCTCTAAATAGGAAGAAACAAAGTGCAGGTGTCACTATCCACCAAAACTTTTAGTTCCACAGCAGAAAAGCACTCTAAATATCATTGTGGGTAGATCAAAATGAAGACATCATTAAACAACGTTATCCTTCATTGAGGCCATGTTCATAGTGGCCATTGCGTTGCCTTTCCTGTGACAGCAGGAACCCAACCCAACGGATCGGGATAGTGGTGTTGCACATTATGCTCGCGTTGCCTTGTGTACAATCATATAGTCAATGAAAAGTATGCTTCACCGTCAACGTTAATATGTCTGTTGCGATTGTCCTGTCCCAGCGGTGGTCGACAGGAAATCGTTCTGATCTTTCTTCTTGGAGTGTAAGCTGGAGCAACAGTTGCTACCGGTTACCTCATCTATCTGTCGTGTTTGGATCGCACAAGCCTCTAGTGGTAGCGGCTGTGGATCCTTCTGATCTTTGTTCTTGGAGTATAGCTGGAGCAGCGGTTGCTACCAGCTATCTCATCTGATCTGTCTTGCCTGGATCGCACTCGCCTTGCGCTAGTGCTGTGGATCCTTCTGTTCTGTCTTCCTGGATCGCACTCGCCTTGCACTAGTGCTGTGGATCCTTCTGTTCTGTCTTCCTGGATCGCACTAGCCTCTAGCGCTAGCGCTGTGGATCCTTCTGATCTGTTTTCTTGTTCCTGAGTTTAGATCGCACTAGCCGCTAGCGCTAGCGGCTGTGGATCTTTCTGATCTGTGTTCCTGCTTGGATCACACTTGCTCTGGCGGAAGAGCGGTGGATCCTGTCTGCCTAGTTCCTGTTTCTTGTTTGTCTGTCTTGTCTGATACGGGCGCTATTTGTAGACTCGGTGAGGTAACCATTAAGCAAGCGTTCACGTTCTGTTTCGTGTTTGTCTGTCTTTGGTTAGTTAGGCGTGCTTGTCTCTGTTGTGCGTAACACGCGGAGACCGCGTAGTAAACGCGTTCGCTGTTGCGAATGAGTGCGGTGTTCGCGTTTAGTTAGCGTTTGTTATTTCCTTTATCATTCTCATTGTATGATTTTCTGTGCCTTTGCTACTCTCGTCCCCTGCCTTGCTTAAGCCTTGTGTCACCTCTGGCAATCGCCTCTCTCGCGATTGCGTTCCTACTTTGTTTCTGCTGATGTGTGTTCACCGTTGCTGGGTCGTGACTAGATTGGTGAACACACATTCATCCTGCACCTGTGCTCTTTCTCTTTAAGGGCTGTTCAGCCCCGCATTGTCTTGATCTGTACAATCCCCATCTGGCATCTGTGGCCGTGCAGCGGTTGTACTCGTCTGCACTCCACAGCGCCATCTGCCGGTGGGAATTGCCCTCTACTGGTGCTTGCACCAAAGCTGGGTTCCCCCCTTCATACGCTTGTGGAGGATTTCCGCCGTGTCAGCGCACGCCTTGTGCGCTGATCACGGAGATTATTCCGCAATCGTTACAATATGAGTCCCAGTTTAAGTAACAGCACTCCTCAGTCTGTATAATATAAGCTTTAATCGACCTCGTTGATTTCAAGTCCCCTGATTAGACCAAAAAAGCCACAGACCCTCATCAGAGACATGTAATTGACATTAAACACAGGCAGGTCAACAGGTAGGGGGGCACAGTATCATCAAAATGTATGCATATCAGGCAAGGAGCTTAAAGCCGCAGTTGGAACATACATCATTGCAAAGCATGCCCTGACCACAAGAGCACACATGCCTATAAAGTTTCTAAAGCCTCCCTGCTACGATAAAAAAAATAAAAAAAAAATAAAGATGTATATATATATATATACATATATATATATCTATATATATATACACTGTATGTGTATATATATATATATATATATATATATATATATATATATATATATATATATATATATATATATATATATATATATACAGGGCCGGATTTCTGGCAAGGCCACATAGGCCATGGCCTAGGGCACCAGAAATGTAGGGGCGGCTCAGTGAAGGGCAGTAAAGCTGTTCTGTGCAGCCATCCCCATCTACAAGGACAGCTTTAACCCTTCGTACACTGTGTCCTGTACTTGTGTCGTCCCTGCAAGACCTGTAAGCTCTATCCCTGCAGGTACATAGCCTAATTCTCATGGTGACACAGTGGGTCCATCATTAACAAAATGGCAAACATAACATAAAGTTCTTAAGGAAAACACAACTTATAATCTATACGCATATTACTAAAATACTTATTGTCTGTGACATCCAATGATGGAAAGTAAGTAAAATGCTCATTGGGGCACACAGAGATAACAACCATACAGACAGTATAGTTGGCCTTGGGCGGTAAAAAGTACAAATCCGGCCCTGTATATATATATATATATATATATATATATATATATATATATACATACATATATATGTGTGTGTGTGTGTGTGTGTGTGTGTGTGTACAGCTATTTATCTCATCAGTTTATGTTGTGTCATATTCTGGATGCCCATTGTGAGCAATGAATGGTATGTACAGATGGGCTGTGATTTTGCCTACACTCATTGTACATGTAAAAAAGTTTTCTCTTTGGATACTTGTGGGTTTAGTTCTATTTGCCTTTCTGCACTAGTACAAGTCATAAAGCATTGTTGTTATGGGTTCTTTTCCGGACATTGGTTCACTTACTTTGCTCTCTCGGAAGTTGTAGGAGACCAACATGCTCAATAAGACCGCCAGCATCCCAGTGGCTTGTAAGGATAAAACAGTAACACGAAGGGACCAGTCCTCTACCACCACACAAGGAGAGTCATCCACACAGGTGTTGCATCCCCTAGTACAGGGCATACAGGCAGTGATTCCAGGATAAGAATTGTCTAAGCCTGCAAGGTGCATAGGGATCAAGATAGAGGTACATATCAAAACTAGTGTATTTAAACATGCACAAAGACAACTATGTTTATGGATATGGATACAAAAGTACACACACTCTAGACAAAAACACAATATATGGAAATACTTAAAGTTGAACTAAAGCTTTGTAAGATACCAGCACTTAGTATATAAAAAAATGTGTTTTTTTTTCACAATACTGTATAAGACTTTTTATGGTATAGTAAAAATGGTAAATATGCTCTTATTGTTTTTGTGAGTAATTTCACAGCAAGTTTGAAGGAGGTACTGTGTGCGAGAACAATGACTGCTTGGAATACAGAGAATGTCTTTGTGCCGCCCACTATACATGTATTTCAGTTTCTATAAAGATGCACTCTTTGACTTAACGCTGCATTTGGGTGGGGTGTGCAGAAAACATTTCCTGGGCACCACAGGAACTTCAGACAGAAATTCATAGAAAACTGCACCACCTCCATATGAAAATTGTAATTTATTTCAAATAAAAGATATACAAAATTAAAAAGAACTCTAGGACATTGACAGTCCATTGTTCGGGGCAATTTGAAAAAGGACAGGAGCCAGAAACAGCAGACTGTCATGCCCTACAATTCTTTCTAATTTGTATGTCCTTAAAGTGACACTTAAGCCGACCCAAAAAAAATGAGTTTTACTCACCTGGGGCTTCCCTCAGCCCCCTGCAGCTGATCAGTGCCCTCGCCGTGTCCCTCCGATCCTCCTGTCCCCCGCCTGCGGCTGCCTCTGGTTTCGGCGTCACCGGCCGTCAAGGAAGGCCGCAATAGCAGCATAAGGGGAGATATTGTGGCTGGGAACGCGAAGAATCACTCGCGTTCCCAGCCTGGCGGCCGGTGACGACGAAACCGGAAGTAGCCTGCCGGCGGGGACAGGAGGATCGGAGGGACATGGCGAGGGCACCGATCAGCTGCAGGGGGCTGAGGGAAGCCCCAGGTGAGTAAATCTCATTTTTTTGGGTCGGCTTAAGGTTCACTTTAATGTCACTAATATTATAAATGCAAAAGTTTGGATGTTTGTTACTCAATCACGCAACAATGGCTGAACGGATTTGAATGAAATTTGGCACACACATAGTACATTACCTGGAATAACATATAGGATACTTTTTATCCCTAACCAAAACGTGGCCAGAGACAAATACAAATTTCACTGGGAAAATGTAAACTGCAGCCATTCTTACACTGTTTATGGAAGGGTTCTCAAACTTTGCACAATACTGGGTTACTGGGTTTAATATTCACAAAAGTGGGTGGAGCCTACAAATGCCAATCAAAAATCACCTATTGATCTTCAAGGGGAATATTTAATTGCTGCCATTTTTGCGCTGTTAATGGCACAAGCCTCAAACCTGGTACAGTTGGTCATTGGGTGACTAGGGTTCAAATTCATAAAGGTAGTGGAGCCACAGCCAATCAGATTTCTTTCATTTCAATGCAAATTATTGATGCCAAAGACTGCAAAGCTCACAAACTAAGTCATTGAGTAATTGAGTAATTGTGTGTGAGGGTTAGAAAAAGTGGGCGGAGCTAAAAATATATACTAAACCTGGTGCATCCATGGTGAAGGAGCAACTTGTGGATTATGCCCACTTTGTACCTCATGCCCCCTTGTATCTCTTGTGTCTCCCTGTGCCCTCCTCTGCCCCCCTTGTGTCCTCCTGTATCCCCATGTGCCTGCCTGTGTCCTCTATGCCCCTTTGTGTCTCCCTTGTGTCCTGCTCTATGTCCCTTGTTGTCCACCTGTGTCCTCCGTTTGTCCCCGTATCCTCCTCTGCACATGCCAATCAAAATTTACCTATTGACTTTCAAGGGGAATATTTAATTGCTGCCATTCTTGCAATGTTAATGGCTCAAGCCTCAAACCTGGTACAGTTGGTCATTGGGTGACTGGGGTTCAAATTCAGAAAAAGGAGGTGGAGCCACAGCCAATCAGATTTGTTTCATTTCAATGCAAGTTGTTGATGCCAAAGACAGCAAAGCTCACAAACTAGGTAATTGAGTAATTGTGTGTTAGGGTTAGAAAAAGTGGGCGGAGCCAACACCAGCCAACTACATACCCGGGCAATGCCGGGCCATCAGTTAGTATGAAATAAATTTAGATTATCCTATGTAGGTGGAATTTATGTCACCCGCTACACAGATATTTGCTGGAGGGCATTTAAAGGACTACTAAAGTCAGTGGGATATGGAAGCTGCCATGTTTAATTTCTTTTAAACAATACCATTTGTCTGGCAGTCCTGCTGATCTTTGCAGTAGTGTCTGAATCAAACATCTAAAACAAGCATGCAGTTTATCTAGTCAGATTTTTGTCATAAACATCTAATCTGCATGCTTGTTCAATGTCTATGGGTAAAAGTATCAGAAGCAACTGATCAGCAGGGCAGTCAGGCAATGTGCATTGTTTAAAAGGAAATAAATATGGCAGCCTCCATATCCCTCCCACTTCAGTTGTCCTTTAAGTCCTTGATCTGTGTCTATTGTTCTAAAAGACTATATGTTGCAGAACATAAGGAATTATTGTTTGTAAACAAAGCAGCTGATTGAGAAAATCTATAGAAACCAGTTGCCACGAATTTTGTAGCATGCTTATGTTTTCTTCATCACTTTAGTTCAGCTTCAAAGCCCAACTACAGCCAAACATTTAGTAATATTCTAGAAATACAGCATATACTATCCAAAAACAAAGTTACACAAATCTCGCTAACAGAGACAAAGTGGTTGATTCAGCAGTGTTATGCTGTAACACATGTATATACGTGGGCCCACAGGGCCGGCGCTGCCATTGAGGCAAAGGGGGCAAATGCCCCAGGGCCCCGACCTCTGCAGGGTGTCAGTTAAATATATCATGTCAGTTAAATATATCATATAGGAGACACACATAGTGATATTTGAGAAGTGAAATTAAGTTTATTGCATTTACAGAAAGTGCGCAATAATTGTTTGAATAAAATTACACAGGTGCATACATTTAGGCACTGTTGTCATTTTATTGATTCCAAAACCCTGTCATTTTATTGATTCCAAAACCTTTAGAACTAATTATTGGAACTCAAATTGGCTTGGTAAGCTCAGTGACCCCTGACCTACATACACAGGTGAATCCAATTATAAGAAAGAGTATTTAAGGGGGTCAATTGTAAGTTTCCCTACTCTTTTAAATTTATCTGAAGGCTAGCAACATGGGGGTCTCAAAAAAACCCCTCTCAAATGACCTGAAGACAAAGATTGTGCACCATCATGGTTTGGGGGAAGGATACAGAAAGCAGTCTCAGAAATTTCCACTGTCTGTTTCCACAGTTATGAACATATTGAGGAAATGGAAGACCACAGGCTCAGTTCAAGTTAAGGCCTGAAGTGGCAGACCAAGAAAAATCTCGGATAAACAGAAGTGATGAATGGTGAGAACAGTCAGAGTCAACCCACAGACCAGCACCAATGACCTACAACATCATCTTGCTGCAGATGGAGTCACTGTGCATGGTTTAGCCCATTCAGCGCACTTTACATAAGTAGATGCTGTATGCAGAGGAAGCCTTTTCTCCTCCCACAGCACAAACAGAGCCGCTGGAGGTATGCTAAAGCACATTTGGACAAGCCAGCTTCATTTTAGAATAAGGTGCTGTGGACTGGTAAAACTAAAATTGAGTTATTTGGGCATAACAAGGGGTGTTATGCATGGAGGAAAAACAACACAGCATTTCAAGAAAAACACCTGCTACCTACAGTAAAATATGGTGGTGGTTCCATCATTCTGTGGGGCTGTGGGGGTAGTGCAGGGACTGGGAATTTTGCCAAAGTTGAGGGACACAAGGATTCCAATCAGTATCAGATGATTCTGGAGACCAATGTCCAGGAATCAGTGACAAAGCTGAAGCTACCCAGCACTGGATCTTTCAACAAGACAATGACCGTAAACACTGCTCAAAATCCGCTAAGGCATTCATGCAGAGGAAAAAGTACAACGTTCTGGAATGGCCATCTCAGTCCCCAGACCTAAATGTAATTGAAATCTGTGGTGTGAGTTAAAGAGAGCTGTCCATGCTCTGAAGCCATCAAACCTGAATAAACTAGAGATGTTTTGTAAAGAGGAATGGTCCAAAATACCTTCAACCAGAATCCAGACTCTTATTGGATTCTACAGGAAGCATTTAGAGGCTGTAATTTCTGATCTACTAAATATTGATTTTGTGGTGCCCAAATGTATGCACCTGCCTAATGTTGTTTAAACAATTATTGCATACTTTCTGTAAATCCAATAAACTTCATTTCACTTCTCAAATATCACTGTGTGTGTCTCCTGTATGATATATTTAACTGACATTTTTTATCATAACAACCAACGATATATACAGGAAAAACATGACGATTAACAAAGTTGCCCAAACTTTCGCATCCCACTGTATTTTAAATAGATGATTTAGGGCCTGTTCAGACTATGTGCGTTCCTAGCCATTTTCAGGGAACGCGTACAGGTACCAAAAATGCATAGAGACGGCTCCTAATGCTTTTGAATGGGCTAGTTCACATGTATGCGTATGAGACGCATACGTTTCTTATCCGCATTGCTGCATGCAGTTCTGTGCGTCACGCATAGAAACGGACGCAATGAAAGTCTATGGACGCGTATCAAAAAGGCGTACTATTGCGTTTTAAGCGTACGTTTTCCTCTGCAATTCCCATAATTCTTTTTTTTTCCCCTGGGTCACGTGTGTGTGCAAAACACAATAGAAAACGCATTAGAACGCAAGAAAAACGCATGCATTTTTCAACTTGCGTTTCTTTGATTTTATACGCGTTCTTGATACGCTGACAGTCTGAACAGGCCCTAAAGGTGAAAACTTAGGAGAAAAGGTGAATTGCTTATGGACCGTGAAGTCTTAACACTCAAAACATAACACCCATTAACTATATAGTTAAAAAAAAATAAAAAAATGGGCAATTGAACACGATAGCAGGTTCAACATATTTGCCTGCTCATGTATTATGTGCTCTCTCACCCAATATTAGAACATCAACAGACCCCTTACGTTTTCAACTGTTAGACTTTCGGCACATAAAGTTTTCCTTGCATGAAATACAATGTTCATAAATTGACGAATTACAGCATATGGCTGCTTTGTGAATCAACCCAAAAGTTAGCAATAAACAACACCACTTTTTGTAGCGGTCAAAGAAGGCAGAACCTCTATCAAGCTTTTAATTCTGTCCCATTTGTTTTGTGGTGACACAGCTGACTTGCATAAAGAGTATTGGTGTCATCAGGATTTGAAGGGAGATTAATAATACTCCAGGGAGGACATACAGTAACAACCTGAAGAGGTTCCAACCATTTTTACTCCATGCAAAACTTAAGAAAGAGGTTGGCTGGAATTGTTCTTTAATATTTGTTAAGTATCCACATTAAAGAATACACCGCTATGCACATACATAGGTACACACAATGTTACTTTACCATGAGTTTTGGTCCTGTAATAGCCAGGCTGGCACACGCATCGGTACCTGCCCAAGATGGAGCCGTCTCTTTCATCCGATATGCACTATGGGGGGGATATGCAGCTCAGAACATGACAACTAAAGGCCAGTGTCAATATAGGACATGTTCACTAAAAATATAATTCAAATATATTTTAGTCTGTCCATCTCCAACTCTGTCTCTGTCCATCTCCTCAGGTCAATACGAGACAGTGTCTGAGCTATGTACCGCAGTTTCAGAGCACCAAATGAGGAGATACATACGCTGCCTCACTGTCTTGTATTGACCTGAGGAAACTAGCAGGTCCTGTGAAATGTGTTGTCTCTTTATTGATGTCTAACAATAAAAAACCTTAGCTTCATAATTGTCCCTGTTACTTACCTCCACTCAATACATATTGTACCACAATTGGAGTGCCTCCTCCCATCTTGCATTGTTTCCTCCCCATTCCAGGGGTCACCTGTGCGATTACATCCAGTGGTTCTTTGTTTTTTTCTGGAGCATGACCCAACTGAGTCATCATAACCGCATGGAGATGGTCTTTCTCCACATTTCCTCAATTGTGGTTGCCTATAGTTTATACGTATAGTTATAGCCACGTTTGTGAGTAATTGCTATTTCTTTACATTTTCCATTTCCCAGAAATACAACTCTGTTGACGCTCCTGCTGCTCTTCTTGTCTCATTTTCTTACAGTTACATGGGTTTCCAAACCTGAAGTTCATCTACTGGACCTCCCAGAATTTGAATACACTGATTATTAACCACCCTGGCGTTCTATTAAGATCGCCAGGGCGGCTGCGGGAGGGTTTTTTTTAAATAAAAAAAAAACTATTTCATGCAGCCAACTGAAAGTTGGCTGCATGAAAGCCCACTAGAGGGCGCTCCGGAGGCGTTCTTCCGATCGCCTCCGGCGCCCAGAATAAACAAGGAAGGCCGCAATGAGCGGCCTTCCTTGTTTTGCTTACATCGTCACCATAGCGACGAGCGGAGTGACGTCATGGACGTCAGCCGACGTCCTGACGTCAGCCGCCTCCGATCCAGCCCTTAGCGCTGGCCGGAACTTTTTGTTCCGGCTACGCTGGGCTCAGGCGGCTGGGGGGACCCTCTTTCGCCGCTGCTCGCGGCGGATCGCCGCAGAGCGGCGGCGATCTGGCAGCACACGCGGCTGGCAAAGTGCCGGCTGCGTGTGCTGCTCTTTATTTGATGAAAATCGGCCAAGCAGGGCCTGAGCGGCAGCCTCCGGCGGTGATGGACGAGCTGAGCTCGTCCATACCGCCCGGCTGGTTAAAGCGGACCCAAACCAAACATTTTTTTTAATTAAAAATATTTAGTTGCACCACTCGGACACATACAAATAAACACTCCTTCAAACCTATGATCATTTCAGTGCATGCTTTTCACCCTTCTCTTTTCATAGCTAGGGTTATACTGGGGGCAGCCATTAGCAATTCCTCCATTGCCGGACACCATCTACTCCACCAGTTTGCCGGAAATATCCCGGCAATTTGAAAGGAAGGGAAGGGTTCCTCCAATAAATGTAAAATATTTTATATCTGTCATCATGCAGCTGAAAAAAGGCTGCTATTTATTATTATAATTTAGAAAATAGATTTTATTTCTGAAATCTTGTATTTTTAATTTGGGTCCACTTTCAGCTATTAGATTATGTTTTTTAGATCTCTCCCTAGAAATGGGCATTATACAAGTGACCTAGATAAATTCACCTCAAAAGAGCATCATTTCCCTTTTCAATAGAAGGCTGTTGTTCCTATAAATCACAATGGTTTCTTCCAAAGGTGCCTAGTCATCAAGGACCCTGCTAGTTGTTAATCACACAGCTGTATGGCCAAAACCTTGTATGACATACCAAGGAAATCAAGGCCAAACAATCTATGCTTGATTTAGAGTAAGCACCAGCAGTAGATGCTGCCATGTATTGGTTGCCAGTTGCTCAAACAGTGAAACAGGTTAACGTGCAGTTCACTCAAATTCCACCATCTCAGAACAATCTGAACAATCATAAAGCATTTCAAACTCCCAAATTACATTACTGTACCTATAATCTAAAAAAAAGACGGCATAACATTTGTTTAATACCCCGGCTCTAATATACATGCAAGAAAACAATCTTAGATAACATTTCTGAGCAGATCAACTTTTTACCCAGTGAGCTGTGCTGCTACAATGTGAAGAGTACAATTTATTTTCTATTCATATCAGGTCCCTCAACATTGACAATCCAAAAATGGAATGATATTCATCCTGAATTAAGTTCAGCTAAACTCTTCACCACAATGACACTGTAACAAACTTATCTGGTTTTGTCTATGGAGGCTGTTCTGATAGTGTTGAGCAGCTGGAGGAAGCTTCCTCTTCCTCTTTGGTCAATCGCATCCCCGGCTTCCCTGTAGACGTGAGTCAGCATGTTTGCATATCCGGCTGCCCTGTCGATGTGGGTCAGCGTGTTGTTTCTGGCAGTCTCCCTAGGAGGATGCGCGCAGTTCAGAGCTGCCTTTATAGGTTTCAGGAGGCGTGTCTGAGGTGTGTCCGCTGATTCCTGTGGTCAGCTGACACTTGCTGCAGGGATGTTGCTGATTGGTCTGATTTTCCTGGGAGCTTGGTCTGTGCTCTATTCTTGCTATATAAGCCCTGGGCATTCAGTTACTCGCTGTCCGTTATAGCTATCAGTTCGCTGAGCGCTGGACCTTGTCTTGCTACTGTGCCTAGTCATCTAGTTTTCAGAGCATATATATATATATATGCAGACACTGCCGATATATATGTACTCTAGTTAGACCAGTTATATATACAGTATATATATATATATATATATATATATATATATATATATTAATATACAGTGGGTTGCAAAAGTATTCGGCCCCCTTGAAGTTTTCCACATTTTGTCATATTACTGCCACAAACATGAATCAATTTTATTGGAATTCCATATGAAAGACCAATACAAAGTGGTGTACACGTGAGAAATGCAACGAAAATCATATTTGAATCCAAACTTTTTTTTACAAATAAAAAACTGCAAAGTGGTGTGTGCATAGTTATTCGGCCCCCTTTGAACTGAGTGCAGTCAGTTGCCTATAGACATTGCCTGATGAGTGCTAATGACTAAATAGAGTGCACCTGTGTGTAATCTAATGTCAGTACAAATACAGCTGCTCTGTGAGGGCCTTAGAGGTTGTCTAAGAGAATATTGGGAGCAACAACACCGTGAAATCCAAAGAACACACCAGACAGGTCAGGGATCAAGTTATTGAGAAATTTAAAGCAGGCTTAGGCTACAAAAAGATTTCCAAAGCCTTGAACATCCCACGGAGCACTGTTCAAGCGATCATTCAGAAATGGAAGGCGTATGGCACAACTGTAAACCTACCAAGACAAGGCAGTGCTCCTAAACTCACAGGCCGAACAAGGAGAGCGCTGATCAGAAATGCAGTCAAGAGGCCCATGGTGACTCTGGACAAGCTGCAGAGATCTACAGCTCAGGTGAGGGAATCTGTCCATAGGACAACTATTAGTCATGCACTGTACAAAGTTGGCCTTTATGGAAGAGTGGCAAGAAGAAAGGCATTGTTAACAGAAAGCATAAGAAGTCCCGTTTGCAGTTTGCCACAAGCCATGTGGGGGACACAGCAACCATGTGGAAGAAGGTGCTCTGGTCAGATGAGACCAAAATGGAACTTTTTGGCCAAAATGCAAAATGCTATGTGTGGCGGAAAACTAACACTGCACATCACTCTGAACACACCATCCCCACTGTCAAATATGGTGGTGGCAGCATCATGCTCGGGGGGTGCATATCTTCAGCAGGGACAGGGAAGCTGGTCAGAGTTGATGGGAACATAGATGGAGCCAAATACAGGGCAATCTTGGAAGAAAACCTCTTGGAGACTGCAAAAGACTTGAGACTGGGGCGGAGGTTCACCTTCCAGCAGGACAATGACCCTAAACATAAAGCCAGGGCAACAATGGAATGGTTTAAAACAAAACATATCTATGTGTTAGAATGGCCCAGTCAAAGTCCAGATCTAAATCCAATTGAGAATCTGTGGCAAGATCTGAAAGCTGCTGTTCACAAACGCTGTCCATCTAATCTGACTGAGCTGGAGCTGTTTTGCAAAGAAGAATGGGCAAGGATTTCAGTCTCTAGATGTGCAAAGCTGGTAGAGAGACATACCCTAAAAGACTGGCAGCTGTAATTGCAGCAAAAGGTGGTTCTACAAAGTATTGATTCAGGGGGCCGAATAATTACGCACACCCCACTTTGCAGTTATTTATTTGTAAAAAATATTTGGAATGATATATGATTTTCGATCCACTTCTCACGTGTACACCACTTTGTATTGGTCTTTCACATAGAATTCCAATAAAATTGATGCATGTTTGTGGCAGTAATGTGACAAAATGTGGAAAACTTCAAGGGGGCCGAATACTTTTGCAACCCACTGTTTAACCTCAGCCTGTTTAACGTTATTGTCTCTGTCTCAACCTTCTGTACTTTAGCCATCTGAGTGACCACCTGTGTATGATATCAGCCTATTATTCTGACTTTTCTGACAAGTATGACTTTAGCTAACAATCTGACCATAATTTATCGTATACTCAGTGTATACATAAATACCCAGCATTAAAGACACATCATGCCTTGCAAGAAACAATAGTAATCACCACAGAGCTTCAAACTTGTTGTGTTCTGAAAGTCTGTCTTGTCAGATAGTATATTGAGTTGTTTAGTCAAGCTGTTTGTTAGATATGGCTAGTTGACTGCTGTAGTAAAAACTAATGTAAATGGACTACCTTCTGAGGTGCTGCTGAGAGGTCTCTGTCATTCCTTCTCAAAATTGTCCCCTGGCATCATTAACTGACTATGTTAAATATCCTAGCTTTCACACAGATATATTAAAGAGTACTTCCAGTGAAAATAGACAGAGCCTGCAATGACAGCTCTATGTGCATGATGGAGGATTGGGGGTTGATCGATCCACACCCCTGTAAGAATGGACCTAAGCGTTTTTTTTTCAAATTGCTGCCCAGGCTATGTGCACGCCCACCTGCATGGCTGTTCCCAGGGCCGGATTTCTGGAAAGGCCAGAAAGGCCACGGCCTAGGGCGATAAAATTAGATAAGAAGGGCGGCATGACTTGGAGAGAGAAGAGGTCATATGTCAAAGTAAATCATCTATTCTGGTCCCGCAGCGCAACCATCCAGCGCCCTGCTCTGCACTAATAGCTGAATTGCAGAGTTCCCCAATCCCTGCATCTCTCTCTCTCACTTCCTGATGTGTTATAACAATCATTCTTCTGATGATGGGCATACAAGTGGATGTGAGAAATAAAAGGGATTTACATTACAAAGCAGATAGAACTAAGTTCCGCTGAGTTTTAATGCAGGCATTCACAAACATCACTGAGCTCTGCTAGTTTCTTTTACAACTTTGACACTGACCCCAGGCTCCAGCAGTTGTTAATGTATCAAATCTAATTTATGACTGTTTTTCTTAGCTAGCAGTGGACTCTTCTTCCTTGGTTAACTCTTTCCTGACTCATTTTCTGTCCTCCTACCATCTATGAGAACTGCAATAATAAAAATGCTGTTTTCTTCCCTTTCATTGCTAAACTGTCATTTTAAAGGACACCTGAGCAGTGGTGCTCATCCAATATTCGGGTATCCGAACTACCCAGATAATCCAAACTTTTTCCACTATCCGAACTTTGAATAGCAATTTGGATATTTTTTAAAATCCGAATAGCACTATCCGAGCAAACTCGGATTTACCATCTGAGAGAGAGAGATTTTTTTTTTTAAGGGGGAACTTTAAGTCCCCACATCATTAAAAAAACATGATGCTACATGCCTCATTTACCCTAAAAAACGTTTTAAAGGCAATTTAAAACCCACTTTCTACCCGGACATCCGAATCTGGGCGGATATCTGGGATACTGGGTTCGGATATCCGATTCGGGTTCCAAAATTTCAAACTCGGATATCCGAATCGGATATCTGGGTATCTGGATCCGAATTCAATCCGGATTTTGAGAAGGGGTATCCGAGCAGCACTGCACCTGAACTGTTACTACCTCTATGCTAGTGTGTATGGTTTGGCATCCTTCTCCTTTCCTGTAGCAGCAGAGCATTGTACCATCTTAGCCATCAGCAAAAGCAGAGAGTTTTGAATCAGGATGATACCATTTATTGGCTTAAAAGAAAAAGAGTAAGCTTTCTGCTAATAAGCCTTCTTCCGACGTTGTTCCCGTATACTGTCAATATGTTAGAGCACACCACCATATGTACATTCGGCATTCAAAAGAGATACGTAGATTTTTCAGCAAATATAAATAAATGTCATCCAGATGCTTTAAAGTGGAGCTGAACTCTTGCAAAGGACAGAAGGAAAACAGAGAAATGTACCATGTATGTATTTAGAGAGCCTGTCTAATTCCCCCTCCTCTGTGTCACAAGTTGTAATTTGATCTCTACACCGTGTCACCTGACTGCCACGACATCTAAGCTCATTTGAAAGCACAGGATGTTAAAAATATGTCTGCTTCCATAAAAGCAGGAAGAAGACACACTGCAGATTTATTGCAGGATTTGTATCAGCTGTAACAAAGAAATGTTTTTATTTAAAGGTTATGTTGTTGCATATCTTTTAGAGCAGAGAGGAAGTTCTGAGTTCAGGTCCACTCTAATTACAACAGAACATCCAAAGTGGGTCCTGACAGGATGTTTGCTGCTTACCTGTTCTTTGTTTTGGATGGGCTTCTCTCCATTGCACTGCCCTGCCACCTGTTTGTGGCTCTGACTGCAGCCAGTCGCACAGAGGACAAAGAAGCAGCGCATGCTCTGACCACTCGCGCTCCCTGCCACTTGTTTGTGGCTCTGACTGCAGCCAGTCGCACAGAGGACAAAGAAGCAACGCATGCTCTGACCACTCGCGCTCCCTGCCACCTGTTTGTGGCTCTGACTGCAGCCAGTCGCACAGAGGACAAAGAAGCAGCACATGCTCTGGCCACTCGCGCTCCCTGCCACCTGTTTGTGGCTCTGACTGCAGCCAGTCGCACAGAGGACAAAGAAGCAGCACATGCTCTGGCCACTCGCGCTCCCTGTCACCTGTCTGTGGCTGTGACTGCAGCCAGTCGCACAGAGGACAAAGAAGCAGCGCATGCTCTTGCCACTCGCGCTCCCTGTCACCTGTCTGTGGCTCTGACTGCAGCCAGTCGCACAGAGGACAAAGAAGCAGCACATGCTCTGGCCACTCGCGCTCCCTGCCACCTGTTTGTGGCTCTGACTGCAGCCAGTCGCACACAGAGGACAAAGAAGCAGCGCATGCTCTGGTCACTCGCGCTCCCTGTAATTTCTCGCTCCTGCCCATGGCCTGTACAGTGTTATGCATTCTTGACGAGTACCGGTCATACATCAGCGTCATTTCACAAGTATGCATGCCCAGAACACTATTGCCCGCTGTGCACATTCGGGCAGGAGCGCAAATTACAGGAATTATTTGCTGAATGGGGGGCAGAGCAGCACAACTGAGATGAGCCCATTCAAACCAATGATCGCTAGTCAGAGTGTTGGACAAAATATTTTTTTTTTGGGGGGGGGGGAGGGGGGGGGGCGCTTGGAGACAGCAGGCCTAGGGCACTGTAAAGTACAAATCCGGCCCTGGCTGTTCCCCCCCCCCCCCCAGCTTGGCAGCTCCTATCCAGGATGGAGCTGCTGGGTCCTGACTGGTGGCTGCTGAGCTGGGGGCAGGCCATGGCCCTGCAGAAGTCTTCGGGCAAGTAATCGGAAACATGGCTGCTGTCCCACTGCCTAGGAGGGGGTCGGAGCGGCTCCCTCTGCCCAAAGACTTCAGGACAGGTAATATATACAACCCCGCAACCCCCCCACCTATTCTCATGCTGACAGAACCTGTCATTACAGGCTCTCTCTATTTTCACTGGAAGTACTCTTTAACCTGCTGAGCGGTCTGGACGAGCTCAGCTCGTCCAACACCGCCAGAGGCTGCCGCTCAGGCCCTGCTGGGCCGATTTTGATGAAATAAAGTGCAGCACACGCAGCCGGCACTTTGCCAGCCGCGTGTGCTGCCTGATCGCCGCCGCTCTGCGGCGATCCGCCGCGAGCAGCGGCGAAAGAGGGTCCCCCCAGCCGCCTGAGCCCAGCGTAGCCGGAACAAAAAGTTCCGGCCAGCGCTAAGGGCTGGATCGGAGGCGGCTGACGTCAGGACGTCGGCTGACGTCGATGACGTCACTCCGCTCGTCGCTATGGCGACGATGTAAGCAAAACAAGGAAGGCCGCTCATTGCGGCCTTCCTTGTTTATTCTGG
The DNA here is from genome assembly GCF_040937935.1 of Hyperolius riggenbachi. Taxonomy (NCBI): domain Eukaryota; kingdom Metazoa; phylum Chordata; class Amphibia; order Anura; family Hyperoliidae; genus Hyperolius; species Hyperolius riggenbachi. The sequence goes on from NC_090657.1 coordinate 107,771,890, forward strand.
GCGCCGGAGGCGATCGGAAGATCGCCTCCGGAGCGCCCTCTAGTGGGCTTTCATGCAGCCAACTTTCAGTTGGCTGCATGAAATAGTTTTTTTTTTATTCAAAAAAACCCCTCCCGCAGCCACCCTGGCGATTTAATCAGAACGCCAGGGTGGTTAAGCAATTACTGTTTTAAAGAAGCACTGTAATCAGGGCCGGATTTACTTCTCAGGAGCCTATAGGAACAGAGCTTCTAGCACCCTAGACTTTGGCCTCCCCGGCATCCAGCCTACCAATCCAGCTCTCTATGCTACTTGCGTTAAAATGGCTTTGCCCCTGCCGTAGGAGCATAGAGGGCTGGATGGGCAGGCTGGATTGAACTGCCCATGAAGCCCACTCATCCTGCTTTCTATGCTCTTGAGGTATTGACATCAGTGTGGCTTCAAGTTGGCGAGTGGGGGTTTGCAAACACATTATAGCTGCCTTTCAGCACACTGGCTCCTCTAGGCTCGTGTCTAGGGTGCCTAATGCTAAATCTGTCCCTGACTGTAATAATTTCACCTATGATTCAATGAAAAGAAATAAGAAATAGTTATAGTTTTGTTGGCTATGTATCTTAGAAACAGCGCTTGTGCACTACCAGATCTGGGATGTTCTTTTGAGCAGCCTAAGCAGGAGGTGGAACAACTGTGTTGGCCCCTGTTATCAAGGTTTGTTGAACTATATTACTCAGTGCTGTAGTACTATAGATTTCTAAGTACAGTGCATGTTCTATTTAGCGGCTTTTCTATGTGCTGGGAAATGTCTATCTATACTCTTACAGCACTCTCTGAATCTGGATACTACCTCAGAAATGGGAAACCTCTGGAGCCCACCATTGCTGCTCAGGGACCCTGTTCGTCTTCTGACCATGCTACTAGCCGTGTACGAACGCATCTCAATGTATGCATGGTCTATGTAGGCACAATACAACGAAATGCTCATGCACAGAGTAAAAAGCTGGACATGGGCCACTTACTGTAGTTCTACTGGGCATGCACAGATCTTACTCTCGCATGTCCAGTCACGGTGCACTCATACAAGGCAGGAGCCATTGTTTACATGGATAAATGGCATTTTAGTGTATTTTATATTAAGCAACTCACAAGATATTGCTTCAATAGGACAGTAGTAGACCTTCTTAGGATGTGGTCAATTAATTATTTTCACTTTATTTTAGCATTCTGCACTATTATGGAGCAATGTTATTACTCTTTGTTAATTGTTTTTAAAACTGTGGCCCATATGAGGCAGATATGGGGGTAGAATTTGACGATGAAGACTGGAGGCAGTCTCTTGATACATTATCTAAAGGTAGCATACAATCTTCAGCCATGGAGGTATCTGTTATCAGGGCAGGTTCTAGAGTTTTTGCTGCCTGAGGCAAACTTGTGAAAATGCTTTTAGTGTAAACACGTAGTACAAAAATGCTGCCCCTGTAATCTCTGCGCCTGATGCAAATGTTTCACCTTGCCTCATGAGTGGCTGGATGGTGTAATGGTTAAGGGCTCTGCCTCTGACGCAGGAGACCAGGGTTCGAATCTCGGCTCTGCCTGTACAGTAAGCCAGCACCTATTCAGTAGGAGACCTTAGGCAAGTCTCCCTAACACTGCTACTGCCTATAGAGCGCGTCCTACTGGCTGCAGCTCTGGCGCTTTGAGTCCGCCAGGAGAAAATCACGATATAAATGTTATTTGTTTTGTCTTGTCTTGTCATGAGAGAACCGGCTCTGTCTGTTAGGCTACTCCACAGAACATACTGTATATGGTCCTACTGAAACTTTCCAGGATATATCCTACACAACCCCAGATTGCTTTTGAGGTTGTTCTCTCCCTGGTTCGATGTTTCACATATGGTGGTAATGTCCTGTGGTTTCTAGACTTTGGACAAAAATAGCAACTCTAATAACCAGGGTCTTACAAAGTTCTTTTACCAAAGACCATCAGGTTTTTCTCTTAGGCCATAAACCTGATTCACTGAAACATGCTGCCCACAAACTTATACAACACATAGGGCTTGATTCACTAAGCAGTGCTAACTTAGTTAGCACGCCCTAAAAGCCCATAGCACGTCTAAAGTAACTTATGGCACGCTAAGCTTTGTGCACTAAGTTAGCGGGCGCAAAGTTTAGCGCCGCGCGGTGCGCCGATAACGTCGCACCGGATGTGTCTAAAACGTTGCATTGGGTGCGCTTATAACATCGCACTGAGTGCGCCCGAATCGTCGCACCGTGCGATGATTCGGGCGCACCCGGTGCGGCATTATAGGCGCACCCAATGCAACGTTTTAGACGCATCCGGTGCAACGTTATCGGCGCACACGTGCCGCTAAAGTTTGCGCGCGCTAACTAAAACCTTTGGCCGTGCTAACTACTTAGCACTGCAGTTAGCACACCCAAAGCTTTTAGGCGTGCTAACTAAGTTAGCACTGCTTTGTGAATCGAGCCCATAGTCTCATCAGTTAAACTTTATATCGCTTCTCAATGGAAACAAAAGGAGTTGCACTACACTGTTATCTTAACACATATTGATAAAAAGATGTTTTTTGAACGGATCAATGCACGGGTCCAGGACACTATGCATCACTTTGAAAAAGTCTGGAAACCCTGGATGGACTACAGATAGAGTGTTCCAATTTTTAATATTTTGAATGACTGTATGATCCTTTTCATACCATTCCTTATGTCTCTCTTTATTAAAGGATACCCGAAGTGACATGTGACATGATGAGATAGACATGGGTATGTACAGTGCCTAGCACACAAATAACTATGCTGTGTTCCTTTTTTTCTTTCTCTGCCTGAAAGAGTTAAATATCAGGTATGTAAGTGGCTGACCCAGTCCTGACTCAGACAGGAAGTGACTACAGTGTGACCCTCACTGATAAGAAATTCCCCTTTTTATCTCTTTCTTGCTCTCAGAAGCCATTTTTTGCTAGGACTTGTTTTATAGTTGGAATTTCTTATCAGTGAGGGTCACACTGTAGTCACTTCCTGTCTGAGTCAGGACTGAGTCAGCCACTTACATACCTGATATTTAACTCTTTCAGGCAGAGAAAGAAAAAAAAAGGAACACAGCATAGTTGTGTGCTAGGCACTGTAGATACACATGTCTATCTCATCTTGTCACCTGTCACTTCGGGTATCCTTTAAGCCTCTGTACTTGATGATATCACTATGTCTAATTCCCCTTATGGTAAAATATACTGTTCTATATGACATGCTGAAGCTATGATATTCTGCTATAGTGTGATCCCTGGTGTTGTTGTTGCACTTTGTAATTTCTTTTCTTTTTCTGTTGTTAAAGTGGTCTGAAAGTCAGCATTTCTACTTTGCTCTAAAAGATTCCTCACAGCTTGAAAGCTACTATCCCAGATATTTTTTTTAGCAGAACATCACTGAAATGGTTAAACAAAGCACTTTGTCCTACTATTCAGCTTCAAATCCGCATCCAAACTGTAGATAACAGTATCTTTGTTTACATTCCAATGTTACAATGGGCTTGATTAAACTAAACCGTGATAACTCATATCACAGGCGCGCTACAGTTTTCAAAATTCACGATTGCACGCTAAACGTGAAATTGCGCACGAAAACGCTAGCGCAGCCGTGATATGAGTTGTCACAGTTTAATGAATCAAGCCCCATGTGTGTAAACACAGTGTAACAGGTGAAAAGGAGCTATCTATTAAGCTCTCTGTGCTTCACACACACAGTTCAGAATAGCCCATTAGAAGATGTTAATATATAATAAAAAATGCAATGGCAGCTTTTAGGGCACTATGAACTACACTTTCGAAACTTGCCTATGTGAACAGACAATATTACTTATGCACAAAAGCAAATATGATAACTGTATGAGTAATAAAAAGTAGGAAAACACATTTTTATTGAATGTTATGTCGGAGTTTCAGACCACCTTAAAGAGAACCCGAGGCGGGGTTCTCACAACGAAATCCACATACAGAGGCTGGGTCTGCCTATAGAGCCCAGCCTCTGTTGCTAATCAGATCCCCCCGAAATCCCCCCTGCGCTTGGCAAAACCTCATAAATGACAGCCGATCTGCCGACACGCAGCGTGTCAGCAGCGGCTGTGTTTACCTTTAGAATGTCAGTCTCCGCTCTCCCCGCCTCCTGCATTGCTCCGGTCCCGCCTGCGTTCCTTCCCTCCCCGCTGATTGGAGGGAATGGACGCAAGCGGGGACGGAGCTCTGCAGGAGGCGGGGGGAGCGCCGAGACTGACGTTAGAAAGGTAAACACAGCCGCACAGTACGGCTGTTGTAATTTATGGGGTCTGGCTGAGCACAGGGGGGATTTAGGGGGATCTGATTAGCTACAGAGGCTGGGCTCTATAGGCAGAGCCAGCCTCTGTATGGGGATTTCGTTGTGAGAACCCCGCCTCGGGTTCTCTTTAAGATGCGCAGTCTCATTTATGAGACGTAATATGGTTTGATTGTCCATATTGTTAATCTTTTGTTATTGACTGTCTTGTTCGATTATCAATAAAGCACCTTTTGAACACTAAAACTGTGGCCCATATGCAATAAATTTTTTCTCCTGAATTTTCTCTTACATCTATAGATTTGGCGGCCGATCAACCATCCGATAATTATTATTGAATCGGAAGAAAATCTGTGTGCCAAAGCATGCTCGATCGACGATGCAACAAATTTCGGGCCGATATTGGTCGCATGTATTGATCAGACATGCTGGGAAAACTCAGGCCGACAAGGTCGATAGGGTGCGTGGCGGTAATGGTGTGCGATAATCATCCTCCCCCATCCTGGTGCTCCATGCATTTATACTTTACCTCTCCAGTGTCAGATGCTGTGTCCTCACTCCTCTTCTGGATTTGCGGACCATGTGGTTGCTGGCGCATTGCGTTATAGCATGTGGGGTGCACGTGTGACATCACAAATGCCTCATGTGCATATATATAGAGGGGTTAGACAAAATAATGGAAACACTTTGAAAATCAACAAAATATTTTTGAATATGGTGTAGGTCCATCTTTTGCGGCAATTACAGCCTCAATTCTCTGAGGTATTGATTCATACAAATTGTGAATTGTTTCCAAAGGAATTTTAGCCCATTCTTCAGTTAAAATACCCTCCAGTTCTTTTAGAGACAATGGCAGCGGAAATGGACTTCTCACTTGAATCTCTAATAGCGACCATAAATGCGTAATAATGTTGAGGTCTGGGGATTGTGGTGGCCAGATGAAATTCTCAACTTCATTAGAATGTTCCTCGTGCCATTCATTAACAATTCTAGCTGTATGGATTGGGGCATTATCATCTTGAAAGATGGCATTCCCCTCCGGAAACAATTTTTGAACCATGGGATGAGATTGGTTGCCCAAAATTCCTAAATAGTCTCGGCTGTTAAAGGGACTCCGAGCAGTGCAGAAACTATGGAAAGATGCATATCATTTTAAAGCTCTCTTTCTCCTCTTTCCAATGATATATAAACCACCACCCTACGTCTTTTAGTTTTTGCTATTTTCGCGATTGAAATTGCCGCGGCCGCGATTTCGATCGCGAAAATAGAGAAAACTAAAAGGTGTAGGGCAATGATTTAGGTGTCGTCAGAAAGAGGAGAAAGAGAGCTTTAAAATGATATCCATCAAGCCATAGTTATATTGTATTACACAGGACGACACTTTCCCCAGTGTCAGCAGCTCCATTCTGCTGAATGCAGCTGCTGACTTTGACAAAAAGTCGCCCTGTGTAATACAATATAACTATGGAAAGATGGATATCATTTTAAAGCTCTCTTTCTCCTCTTTCTGACGACACCTAAATCGTTGCCCTACGCCTTTTAGTTTTCTCTATTTTCGCGATCGAAATCGCGGCCGCTGCAATTTCAATCGCGAAAATAGCGAAAACTAAAAGGCGTAGGGCGGCGGTTTATATATCATTGGAAAGAGGAGAAAGAGAGCTTTAAAATGATGTGCATCTTTCCATAGTTTCTGCACTGCTCGGAGTCCCTTTAATTCTTCCATGAAGAGAAATCATTGGCCCGGCGTTTTTCCAAGAAATAGCACCCCAGATCATCACAGAACCCTTCTATGTTTTACGGTTGGGAGAAGACAGTCTGGATGAAATGCTTCTTACGGCTGTCTTCAAACGTACACTCGGCCGGAGGTTGGAAATGAGGTAAACAATGATCCGTCTGAGAAAATCACATTTTTCCACTGCTCGAGGAACCAATTCTGGTGGTTTCTACACCACTCTAAATGCTTTGAAACATTTGTCTTTGAGAGCAGAGGTTTTTTAATTGCAGTTCTTCCATGGAATCCAGATTTGTGCAGCTCCCGACGAACATTTTTTGTGGAAACTGGGTTCTGTAGGTGTTCATTCAGCTCTGCAGTGATTTTAGAAGCCGTGGTCTTGCAAGCTTTTCTAACAATTCGATTTAGAGTCCGACGGTCTCTCTCAGACAACTTCGACATTCGGCCACAACTATGCTTTGCTGAGGACGTTTTTCCTTCTCTTTCAAAGGCAGTCATTACTTTTGAGACAGTACCTCTAGAAATGCCAAGCATTCGGGCAGTTTCTGTTACAGTAGTGCCTGCCATACGAGCACCAACAATTTGGCCTCTTTGAAAGTCTGAGAGATCTGCCATATTTATAAATTATAACCTACTTTGGTTTAAATATCTGTAAAAAACAATTATTTTAATTAAACATATCAAATAACAAAAATAATAAACAATTTTTTTTTACATATGTCAAGTTTTGATTGCTTAAAACAAGTTCAAAGATTATGATGCCAAAATGTTAGGTGTTTCCATTATTTTGTCCAACCCCTGTATATGCGCCAGCAAACATGTAGGGCAGGAACCTGAAAGAGGAGTGCGGACACAGCGCCAGACGGTGGCAGGTAAAGTATAACTGCGCAGGGGTACCGGGGGGGGGGGTTTACATGTACACTGGGGACGGCAGCCAGGGCGGAAAGGTGGCGTCTTGGGGGCCGAAAGATTTCATGCTAAAATCTGTCTGGAATCGGCCTGCGGTTTATGGTGGCTAACAGATCACTCTCCAACAGTGGCGCAGCTAAGGAGCTATGGGCCCCGATGCAAGTTTGACAATGGGGCCCCCCAAGCACTCTATACATAACAATTGATATGGCGCACCAAAATCTGCCAATGGCAACTACAGTGTCAGAGTTGCAAGAAGTGGATGGTGAACAGTTTGTTAATGATTACTACTCTTCAAAGTACCTATAGAAGTGATTATTATGTGTTTTAGACCACCAGCAAGCAAGAAAATACTCAAAGTAATTTTGATAGTACTTTTTCATCTACTTTTTGGCACTTTTTCTGTAGCAAAGTGCTGAAATTTTTTTTAAGAGAAGAAGAAAAATTATCTCCCAAGAGAAGTCAGGAGCAAAAATGAAATGCATATAGTCCTATGTCATTTTTCATTCTATGTATTTTAGATGACTCTAAAGATGAAATAACATGTGGATTGAAATGGATTGCTAGATAAAGTTTACGTTTTCTGGCAATGTAGTGGTGACATTTTTGCGTTTTCCCTAATGTGGCAAATCGCATGCGATTCAGACTTATGTGCTCCCAGGTTTTAAGCTTTTATTGTAGAGATAGGAACATTGGTTTTTCAAGCATGTGAGGTTTCAGTCTGAACGCCGTTTACAAAGCAGTAAGAATGGAATAAGACATAAAATTATCTACGTTGCATGCACAGATTTCGTTTATAAAGTTTTATCTCCCAGATGTATAAAATGTATCTTCTCCTGTGCAGCATGAGGCCTGCCTGCAAATAATTTACTGTTTAGATAGATTCTCACATTATAATACAGTGGAAGCAAGCATCATTTGTTCCAGAAACATGCTTGTAATGCAAAGCACACATATATCAGGCGATTCGTTCCACTATCCAAAAACATTTATATAAAATAATTTAATACAAAGTCACCTTTTCACTCTGGCCTACCACCCCTCACAATTGCTCTAAACCCACAGCTGAACTCTGGTCCCCTACCTTTCGTGTCCCTACCTCTCCCTCTAGATTGTAAGCCTTTGGGCAGGGTCCTCCTCCTTTTGTGTCCAACCTGATCATGCACCTCCATTACTGTAAACCCATCCTATGCATTTGAGTGAACCTAACTTGCTTAATCTCCATGCTCCATCCAGTGACTGACTAAGCATTACCTTCAGTGGCGTAGCTAAGTAACTGTGGGCCCTGATGCAAGTTTTACAATGGGGCCTCCCAAGCACTCTATACATAACAACTGATACGCCGCACCAAAACCTGCCAATGGCAACTACAGTGTCAGAGGTGTAAGAAGGGGATGGGGAACAGTGTGTTAAGGATTACCACTATTCAAATTATCTATAGAAGTGATTATTATGAGCACAGGACCAATAGAGAGCTAATACTGTAGTTGAGGGAGGGCCCTTCAGGGCCCCTCTGGCCCAAGGGCCCCGATGCGGTCGCTACCTCTGCACCCCCTATTGCTACGCCCCTGATTACCTTGTACTCATACTGTGCTGTGTGATCTGGTTTTCTTGTATTCCTGTATTGTCATATTGCTGTATGTCACCCCTAAATATTGTCTGTAACCTAAATTAATGTCCAGCGCTGCGTAATATGTTGGCGCTTTATAAATACAATAAATAAATAAATAAATAAATAAATACTGTACTTTATAAAGTACAGACTAACCAGCAAGCTTATGGTGACCCAGAACTCATTGGAGTGTGTAAGGGACTACAAGGGTACAATGGTTAATTTGCATATATTCAGCAGTGTTGCTCTGGGAGACATCTCAAGCTCACTCCAACCTGAATTATCGCAAATTCTTTCTGTTTTAGGAAAGCAAACTTTTGTTTTTCTTTATAAAGTAGAAATGTAAAAAAAAGACTTTCACTATAGCTAACAGAATCATTGCTATCTGTTGGTTTACCCCAACCTTTTTTTATGACAGTTGCTTTTGCCTACTTTTGAGGATTTCACAGAAATGTGACATTGTACACTCAAATTAAATACAATTAAGTACAATCCTGCAGCGTCAAATGGAAAAGAGCCATCAGCTCAGTTGTGATGACGTGGGGTGTTTAAACATTCTGTGCTTGTGTATTAAGACATTGCTTGCTTATCAATTTGAAACCAAATTACTTACAATCCAAGGTCTTACTGTATACAGTAGTTAAAGAGACACTGTAATAAAAAACAAAACAAAATACCCTCTGGGGGATACTTACTTAATGAGGCTTCTCCCATCCTTCTAAACCTCAGGAATCGGGCACTGGCTCCCCCAATAGCACAGCCGACAAAGGATGTCGGCTGTGGCGCAGGCGCAGTAGTGCCTGCAATGTTTACCTCCCCCGGCTCCAGCGCAGGTGCAGTAGCGGCTCTCCGCTCAGGCTCCAGCGAAAATAGCCAAGCCCAATTGGAGCAGCAGAGGGGAAACTATTTACCTCGCCGATGTTCAGGGGCTTCCAGTAATGGATCAACAAGGCTTAAAGGAATGCTGTAGGGGACAAGGGGGAAAAAGAGTTGAACTTACCTAGGGCTTCTGATAGTCCACTCTAGACGTCCTGTGCCCACTCAGCCACTCGCCGATGCTCATCTCCCCGGCCCGCCTCCACTCATCTCCCCGCCTCCAGTTCACTTCCGGAATCTGCGACCTTAAAATCGCAAACCCACTGCAACTGTGCAGCCACGTCCTTGTTCCTACTGACGTCACCGGGAGCGGACTGCGCAGGCGGAAAGGACCGGAGCGTTGGTGAGTGGCTGCATGGGCACAGGACGTCTGAGGGGGACCATTAGAAAACCCAGGTAAGTTCAAATATTTTTCCCCCTAGCCAACTACAGCAATCCTTTAACCTCTTGAGGACCAGCTAACGCCGATTGGCGTAAACTGGTCGTCTGCGGGTTACCATGGAAAGCGGCCTTTCCATGTCAGTTCACGGAGGGTGTCTCCGTGAACAGCCGGAGAGCCGCCGATCGCGGCTCGCCGGCAAAATGTAAACAGACGGGGAAGAAATCCCCGCTGTTTACATCATACGGCGCTGCTGCGCAGCAGCGCAGTAAGGCAGATCGGCGATCCCCGGCCTCTGATTGGCCGGGGATCGCCGGCATATGATAGGCTATCCTTCAATGCGCAGGACGGAAATCCGTCCTGTGCAGCTCACAGGGGGAGGGAGAGGGAGGGAGCGGCGAGACGGCGGAGAACGCTGCGGAGGGGGGTTTGAAGAGCCCCCCCCGCTAAGCAAATGCAGCCGGTGGCGATCAGACCCCCTCAGCAGTACATCCCCCTAGTGGGGAAAAAAGGGGGGTAGTCTGATCGCCCTGCTGCACTCCTGATCAGTGCTGCGGGCTGTAGAGCCCACGCAGCACCGATCACTGAAAAATCCCCTGGTTGGCAAGTGGTTAAGAGGACAGGGGAAGCCTAATTAGGATCCAGAGGCTTCCCGCTCCCGAGGTAAGTACCCCCCAGAGTGATTTTTTTTTTTTTCAGGATTTTAGCATAGCTCACAAATCAGATCTGAAATAGTTGTCTGCAGCCAACGTTAATAAAGAATCACATGTAGCAGCACTTCATCACTGATGTGGGGGATAATCCTATGTAAAATATATACAGACATTAAAGGACAACTATCAAAGAGGGAGTTTTAGCCACCACACCTCTAATATAAAGGAGCAGCAGAGGGGAGATAAATAGTAGTTGTCCTTTCTTTTTCTTTGTTTTTCTTGTATCACCTGCTGTCCCATTTAAACAAGGTCCCCTAGGAAGTAGAGTTAGCGTTGAAAAGCAGAAGACGCCAACTGCAAAAAGTTGGGTGGCATCATAAAATATGTGCTCCCCGCTCACCGCTGTGTGAAAGCTTCATACGCTCGCCCACCGATACACAGTTTTCTCCGGCTGGCATAGAGGCACTGTTTGCCATTGCTAAGCAACAGCAGACAGCCAATTGAAGAGTCCTAAGGGTGCACAGGCACTGGATGCAGAGTGTCTGCAGTACAGGGGTAGCGAGGTTGTCAGCTGTCAGAAGTAGCATCTTCTGCTTTTCAACGCCGACTCCACTTCCTTGTTTGAAAGGGACAGCAAGTAATAGAAGAGAGAAAAAAAAGAAAGAACAACTATTTATCTTCCCTCTGCTGCTCCTTTGTATGAGAGGTGTTGTGGTTAAAACAACACCTTTAATAGTTGTCCTTTAATACCGGAGCAAAACAGAAGTTTGCCTTCTGAAAACCTAGGGTATTTGTGAATATTCAGGTTGGAGTGAGCTCTGAGGTGTCTCACAATGCATCACTTCTGAATATGCAAATCATCCCTTTGTTTTTCCTAAATGCTAAACACCCCCCAGAACCATAGGAATGCAATGATGTGTCAGCTTGTTAATATTACAGAGCCAAACTAATCCAACATGCATACAGATTGTTTCGGATTGCTTGATGCACATTAGCGCATGGCATGGATAATTATGGCTCTATAGGGTAGGACTTGAAACACTCAGAGTTACAGATTGCCCAGCAAGCTCATAGTGAACAACAACTCCTAGGAGTGTGTAAGGAGCTGAAAGAAACCAAAAAGCCTCCTTACTAGTGCTATGCACAAGAGACGTTTGCCTTCTTAAAACAGAAGGTATTTGCGATTATTCAGGTTGGAGTGAGCTCTGAGGTGTCCCACAGTGCATCACTGCTATATATGCAAATCATCTTTCTTAAAAACCTTCTGTTTTAAAAGGGCAAATTTCTGTTTTGCATAGCATCTTAGTAAGGAGTCTTTCTGATCCCTTTCATCCTTTTACACACTCCTAGGAGTTCTGGTTTACTATGAACTTGCTGAGCAATCTGTAACTCTTATATGGGTGCACAGTACATCCTGCTAAGTCTGCCAAGAGGCAGATAAGAAATAACATTTCCCTTCCTTCACTGGTACACCCCCATTACCTGTGTACTGTTCTCATCACAGTTGTGAGTGTTAGCAAACCAGACAGGTCCCTGAGCACATTGGTCTATTCCCAGACTCATCAAACGCACATCCACACGCAAAGTTCCCCTATGAAACAAGACAGAAAGAAACACATCTTAATGAACATTTCTCTAACCAGTCAATAGGCTTCATAACAGAACAGTTTCAGTCAGACAAAAGCGTTTTGTATAATTTCTAAAAGCTCTTTAGATCTCTAATTATAACCTAGTAACAATTCTGCATTTATCGCTAAAGCTGGGAGTGTCACAAATATGCAAATTACAGAGTCTGAATAAAACATGTATAAATGTTAATCATCAGTGGCAGGCGATGAGGGCCATTACCACCTGTCACACTGATAACTGATGGGGAGGCTTTGATGGCGGAAGGAGAGGAGCTAGAGTTTATAATGAGGCCCCTTTCACACTATTACGTCGTAGTACACTCCATGCCAGTCCCATGTCGCAGTGGCCATTAGTCTCCATGAGACTGGCCACACTACCCGCTGTGCCACATGATGCGACGGAAGTGCTTTCGACAACGCAGAGGCGATGCAGACTCTACAGTGCATTGCCAAACGGTACTGCTGGACACGCAATTGCATTGGAGTCAATGGCACCGCAGCAATCTATTTAGAGTCAAATTGTTTTATTTTCATATTGCAAATGTTGGTTGTACAGCCATATTCATAAAACTGCAATATGTAAAACACAGTGGAGCACACGCTGAATATGAGGTCACTAGGACTCATACAAACAGCCCATGGGATACCCTGCATACAATGAAGGTGCACCACATGCATTCACAGTTCCATCCTCCTACCCATCCAGACTTCTATTATGACTTTCATCAATCTTTTCTGGACAGAGAATGGCGGCATACCCCTGGGTTTGGCTCCTCCCCCGAACCCGATTGGACAGGCCACATATTAAATCAAAGAAATCCGCCCCCTCCAGCCATTCTTTTTTTCTCTGTCCGTTTTTTCTTTTTTGGCCTATATTTTTTCTTTTTTATGGGCGTTCTATAGCAGGTTCAGCCTCTCCTGCTTAATTTGGGCTATTGCGGGCCCCTAATAATGGTCTATACATATGCCGCACACATATCGCTTTCCTTCCTTCCCATCCTTCGCTTGTGGGTGGTAGTTTTTGCCCGCTTGCTGCTTCCTGCCGCTGGAGCGCATAACCTTCTGTAGTCTCGCAGAGGTAGGCGCGACTACTGCTGAATGGCCGCCTCAATAAAACTTCCCGCGGACGCCTTCCAGAACACCAGAGCGGGTGTCAGCGTGGTGCTGGCGGTATCACTCGTTCCAGAGGGCACGCTCCTTCCTTTTGCTTCCTGCTCCATACCTTGCCTTCCAGCCAGGTTCAGGGGACATCTGACATCTGAAGCCTTGTTGATCTTCCACGGAGGTATGTTCTACAACAGGTTGCCTTATCTTTTGTTATTAGCATTGCATTCATTGCTTAGCCAGCATAACTTTCCAGGTACTAATAGTGCCTTTTCGTTTTATGTTTTGGATTTAAGGATGGAAAGTTCCAGGATTTAAGGATGGAAAGTTGTTTCAAAGGGAAGGTAATCACTTGATGTTATTATCAGGTGATAATTGCACGAGGTGTCTCTTTATCTCTATTATAGCACAAGTTTGTTTTTCCCTAGGTTTAAAAAGAGTGCTGTCTCTCTCTTTATTTCTATTTTTTCCTTTGCGGATTTTTTTAGTGTAACATATTTCTTTTTATGTCTCCACAGTCCGCGTGAGAGAGAGAAGAGACATACGGTGTCTAAAAGTCACCAGTCTGAAAGAGGTCGGTCACGATCGAGGTCAAGAAGGGAGCCTGCAGCTCACCATTCTTCCCACGGACCAAGTTCCTCATATAGAAGATCTTCCAAAAACCATAAGGATAAGAGACATTCTCCTGATAGACGTTCTGGGGATCGCCATAGGCGATCACCTAGCGGACATTATTCAAGAGGATATTATCGAAGTCGCTCACCTAGGCGCAGGCATAGATCAAGATCTCCAAGGAGTCATGACTATGCTTCCTACAGACATTCTCCAGTCTATCATAGTAGACGTAGATTTCCCCCATCTGAGGAGGAGGATAGTAGATTTCGTCAGCTTGAAAAGTCGTTATGTTGGTCTTGTGCTCAGCCTGCTATGCTTGATAAAATGTTGTGTGAAAACTGTTTCAGCGAGTTAGGAAGAGACAAAGAAGCTGATAATATGCAGGTTGTGTCCTTTATACAGCAAGCTGTACAGGATACATTTGATAAAATGTCTGCCCAGACCTCTTAGGCAGCTCCTTCAACCTCACACATACAAGGGGAAGAATCCTCTGCACAAGGTCCGGTACCTCCTGTAGGTTTCGACTTTGCCCTGGTGCCCGCATCTTTTACAGCTGTAAAGTCTGCCATTGGTTGGGAGGATGATAAGGAGGCAAGCCAAGAACCGGACAAATATTATCCGCACCTAGACAGACAACCTGTGGCATTTCCTCTTATGAAAGTGATTAAAGACATATTTTTGAAAGAGTGGAACAAAGTGGATCAGAAGCCCTTCTTAGTTAATCGTTTTTCAAAACTTTATCCTTTGAATTAACAAGATGCGAAGCTAATGGATTCTACTCTTATTGTAGATTCTTCTATAATGAGACTAGCAAAACATGTGACATTACCTATGGATGATGTGATATCTTTCAAGGATCCACTCGATAGAAAGATCGATTCAGACATCAAGAAAGCATTCCTTTCTGCTGGTGCTTATTGTAAGCCTGCCGTGGCTTTGACCTCCCTCGCTAAAGCCATAAAGGTCTGGGTTGAGAATATCGAGCTGGCCCTAAACTCTGACGCTGACAAGCAGGACATTATTAGAGCACTGGATGAGTTGAAACTCTCAAGTGATTTCATGGGTAAAGCCGCTATAGATGTGATAAGATCCTCAGCCCGAACAATGCTTAATACGGTCACGGCCAGAAGAGCGTTGTGGTTGAAACCGTGGTCAACAGACCAATCGTCCCACAATAATTGCTGCAAAATTCCTTTTGATGGCACGCATTTATTGAGGGAAACAATGGATAGCGCAATCGCCAAGGTTACTGGTGGAAAGTCTGGTCTGTTACCTCAAGATAGAAAACCCCGGCAAAATCGTCAACAGAATTGTAGGAAAACGTTTTTCAATCGTTTCCAGAAGGCAAAGTCTTACAAGCCAGGAAGAGCTTTTTCAAGGAATTGGAGGGGTAAATAAGTCAAAGACCACTCTAGGTTCCCAACAGTCTCAGAAGCCCTTTTGAAGGTACATCTACCCAGTCTGTTCTGGTGGGGGCAAGACTCCGCTTCTTCAGGAAATTCTGGATGGGAAAGATTCAGGATCCATGGGTACTGAGAACATTAAAGCACGGGTACTCGTGGAGATTCAAGAAAAGACCTCCTATGAAAAGATTTATACAGACAAAGATGCCATGCTCCAATCACAAACGTCAAGTTCTTCTGGAGTATGTAGAGTCATTAATTTAACTCAAGGCGGTAGTTCCAGTTCCAAAAAAGAAGAGGTTTCATGGAATGTATTCTCCGCTATTCTTAGTTCCCAAAAACTCAGGAGGTTGGAGGACCATTCTGTACCTCAAGTTTCTAAATCAGTTCATCAGAATTCAACACTTCAAGATGGAATCTTTACAAACCATAATAAAAATGATCTTAAAGGACGACTGGTTGTCGACAATAGACTTATCAGATGCATACCTTCATGTGCCAATCAGGAAGAAATTCTAAAAATATCTAAGGTTTGCAATAAAAGATCATCATTTTCAATTTCAATGTCTCCCATTTGGGCTTTCAACAGCCCCCCGGACTTTCTCCAAGGTTCTCTTGCCAGTGATTGCATCACTGCGTGTGAAGGGGCTCAGGGTTTTCCATTACTTGGATGAAATCTTGCTGGTGAATCAAGATCAGTCTACATTGCTCGTCCATCAGGAGATGTTGCTAAAAGAGTTATCAAGCCTGGGATGGCTGATCAACTTTCAGAAGAGTCAGTTGAGCCCCTCTCAGGACATGGTCTTCCGAAGAGCACGCTTCATGAGAACGGAGAACAAAGTTTGCTTACCCGAGGAGAAGATGGAGATGTTATGTCAGAAAGTGAAGAAAATCCTTGCTCAGCATGTTCTTACAGCCACGGAAGGTCTGAGCCTTTTGGGGTCCCTTTCCTCAACCATACCAATGAGAAAGTGGGCACACTGGAATCTGAGGAACTTTCAGTATGTCCTACTGCGAACTTGGAACAAGGTAGATCTGTTTCAGCAGATTGTCCTTCCACAGTCAGTGAAAGTCTCTCTCCTTTGATGGCTATGACCTCAGAATTTGCACAATTGTCATCAGATTAAACCAGATATCCCAATGGTAGTGACATCGGATGCCAGTCAAACGGGATGGGGAGCCCATTGCGAGGGTCAATGGGTGCAGAAAAAATGGAGATTTCCTCAGATTCATGTCCAATCAAATATTCTGGAACTAAGAGCGGCATTTATGGCATTGAGAGCCTTCCAGCACCTAGTCATGAACAAATCTGTTCTGTTGCAGATAGACAATACGACAGTGGTCTCTTATATCAGACGTCAAGGTGGGACAAGGAGTTATGTTCTCCTTCAAGAAACTAGTCATTTAATGTGCTGGGCGCAGAAGTTTTTATCCAGTCTGTCGGCATCTTATCTGCCGGGAGTTCAGAATGTAGTGGCAGATCACCTCAGCAGGAGCTTCTTCAATCCCCACGAGTGGGCACTGAACGAAGAAGTCTACCAGAAAATAGTACATCAGTGGGGTCTCCCTCAGATAGACCTTTGTGCTTCTCCATTGAATGCGAAAACTCACCGCTTTTTTTCAAGGTAGCACCATCCAAACTCAGAGGGAGTGGACTGTCTCTCCCAAATCTGGAATTTCAGCCTGGGATACGCCTTCCCTCCACTCCCATTAATAACGAGATTCTTGTAAAGGCTAAGCACAGAGTCCTGCACGATCATTGTTATCCTTCCTCACTGGCCACGGAGACCTTGGTTTACCATGGCACTGGATTTGAGTCAGGAAGAGCCGATCAAGCTTCCAGCGATCCACAACCTTCTAGTTCAAGGGAATCTGCTGTATCCAGAGGTCAACACATTAAAATTGACGGCATGGAAATTGAAAGGGAAAAATATTTGTCATTAGGTTGTTCAGCAGCTGTGGCCTCCACTTTGTTAAAAGCAAGAAAGATTTCTACAAATTGTACACTCGCTCAAACTCACTCTTATCAAACGAACGATAGTCTGTACACACGCCTGATTTAGCGGGCGAACGATGTAATGACGGGACGTTCAAACGACCCGTCGTTCGCGGAAATCTGACGTGTGTATGGGCCTTTAGATGTATTATCATCTCCTCCTTTTGATCCTATTGAGTCAGCCTCATTATCTAACATCTCTCTGAAGACAGTTTTCTTAGTAGCCATCTCTTCCGCTAAAAGGGTCTCAGACTTGCAATCTTTAGGGTGTTCTAACAACCTGTTAAGCCGCATCTACACGCGTAGATGCGGCTCCGATCCTCCTTATCAATCGAGCCGCTGATGCGGCTCGATTGATAAGATCCGACAGGACGGATCTTGCTTCTGCCGATTCCCTGCTCGCTCCCCGCGAGGGGACAATGGCAGGGAATCAAGTGGAAGATAAGTGGCGCGGGCGGGGACGAGCGGGGAATCGAATGCGGCGCATGCGCGGTGAGCGTGGGGCGCGGCGGGCACGCGCGGGGACGCGGAAGAGGCGATCCGGCGGCTAATCGAGCCGCCGGATCGCAGTCTCATCTACGTGTGTAGATGAGGCTTTCGAGTTTTTTCCGGATAGAGTTGTAATTAGACCCGTATTGGATCACATACCGAAAGTTTCATCAGCGTTTCATATCAATCAGGAGCTCGTTCTTCCAACTTTCAACTCTGGCAATGATCTTCATCCTTTAGATGTGGGCAGAAGTATTAGGGCCTATCTGAACTCCACAGATGATTTCAGGTCTTCAGATCGCTTATTTGTTAATATTCAGGGTCAGAGAAAAGGTCTTCCAGTTACCTCTCGAACTATAGCTAGCTGGCTAGTAAGGAGTATTCAGCAGTTACAAGCAAAAAGGTTTGCAAGTCCCTCAAGAAGTTCGTGCACATACGACAAGGGGGATGGCGGTTTCTTGGGCTTCTTTCTCTAAAGTCTCAGTTGATTGTATTTGTAAAGCTGCCAGTTGGTCTTCTGCTCACACTTTTTTGTCACATTACCATGTCAATCCTGCTGCTTTGACTACTGTGGATTTTGGCAAAGCTGTCTTCATTTTGAATTATTAAATATTTGTTTGCATTACCCTCCCTCATTGGTGATTTTTTTATGTCCCAGGGGTATGCCGCCATTATCTGTCCAGGAAACTGGAAAATTGTATACTCACCTTCGGTAATTTTCCTTTCCTGGATCAGATAATGGCGGCATGCGAATCCCTCCCTCTTGTCCATTCGAGGACTACTTTTTATCAGAATGGCTGGAGGGGGCAGATTTCTTTGATTTAATATGCGGCCTGTCCAATCGAGTTTGGGGGAGGAGCCAAACCCAGGGGTATGCCGCCATTATGTGATCCAGGAAAGGAAAATTACCGAAGGTGAGTATACAATTTTCCAGCTTCCAGTTACATCCAACCATCTAGAACCAGACTTCCATCCATACAGATTCATCAATCCAGACTAAGTTATAAAAATGCTGCCCCATTCAAACAGTTACTAGTATTTTCCTCAAATACATGTCAATGTAAATAGCAGACATCCAGTGCAGCCATTACTTTAATGAACACTCTATTCACCATTGTATTCTGAAATGCATGTCACAATATTCAAATGTTAGAACGTAAAATATCTCCAGCAGCTCCATTCTAACAATAATACTCATGAGCATTTTACCAAATACGTATGATCACCATATTTTAACCAAATGTTAAAGTAAAACATATACATTTAAAGAATTTACATTAGCAGCATTTTACCAACTACCTTGCATAGCAATAGCTAGATAGTAATATTTGGGCCCCCCATCAGAAATTTCAGGCCTGCATACCCCCTCCCCCCCAGGGCCAGCAGTCAGTGGGTGCTCCCAGTGTAGGTAGCCAGCTATAATTCCACCCCAGTATAGGTAGCCAGGCATAGGTGCCCCCAATATACAGTGATGTGAAAAACTATTTGCCCCCTTCCTGATTTCTTATTCTTTTGCATGTTTGTCACACTTACAGTGGGTTGCAAAAGTATTTTTGCAACCCACTTTTGCGCTTTGAGTCCGACAGGAGAAAGGCACTATACAAATACTGCCATTATTATTATTATTCAGCCCCCTTGAAGTTTTCCACATTTTGTCATATTACTGCCACAAGCATGAATCAATTTTATTGGAATTCCAGATGAAAGACCAACACAAAGTGGTGTACACATGAGAAGTGGAACGAAAATCATACATGATTCCAAACATTTTTTACAAATAATTAACTGCAAAGTGGTGTGTGCATAATTTTTTGGCCCCCTTTGATCTGAGTGCAGTCAGTTGCCTATAGACATTGCCTGATGAGTGCTAATGACTAATTAGAGTGCACCTGTGTGTAATCTAATGTCAGTACAAATACAGCTCCTCTGTGAGGACCTCAGAGGTTGTCTAAGAGAATATTGGGAGCAACAACACTGGGAAGTCCAAAGAACACACAAGACAGGTACAAGACAGGTCAGGGATTAAGTTATTGAGAAATTTAAAGCAGGCTTAGGCTACAAAAAGATTTCCAAAGCCTTGCACATCCCAAGGAGCACTGTTCAAGCGATCATTTAGAAATGGAAGTAGTATGGCACAATTGTAAACCTACCAAGACAAGGCCATCCACCTAAACTCACAGGCCGCACAAGGAGAGCGCTGATCAGAAATGCAGTCAAGAGGCCCATGGTGACTCTGGACGAGCTGCAGAGATCTACAGCTCAGGTGGGAGACTCAGTCCATAGGACAACTATTACTCATGCACTGCACAAAGTTGGCCTTTATGGAAGAGTGGCAAGAAGAAAGGCATTGTTAACAGAAAGCATAAGAAGTCCCGTTTGCAGTTTGCCACAAGCCATGTGGGGGACACAGCAACCATGTGGAAGAAGGTGCTCTGGTCAGATGAGACCAAAATTTTACTTTTTGGCCAAAATGCAAAACGCTATGTGTGGCAGAAAACAAACACTGCACATCACTCTGAACACACCATCCCCACTGTCAAATATGGTGGTGGCAGCATCATGCTCGGGGAGTGCATCTCTTCAGCAGGGACAGGGAAGCTGGTCAGAGTTGATGGGAAGATGGATGGAGCAAAATACAGGGCAAACTTGGAAGAAAACCTCTTGGAGACTGCAAAGACTTGAGACTGGGACGGAGGTTCACCTTCCAGCAGGACAATGACCCTAAACATAAAGCCAGGGCAACAATGGAACGGTTTAAAACACAACATATCTATGTGTTAGAATGGCCCAGTCAAAGTCCAGATCTAAATCCAATCGAGAATCTGTGGCAAGATCTGAAAACTGCTGTTCACAAACGCTGTCCATATAATCTGACTGAGCTGGAGTTGTTTTGCAAAGAAGAATGGGCAAGGATTTCAGTCTCTAGATGTGCAAAGCTGGTAGAGACATACCCTAAAAGACTGGCAGCTGTAATTGCAACAAAAGGTGGTTCTACAAAGTATTGACTCAGGGGGCCGAATAATTACGCACACCCCACTTTACAGTTATTTATTTGTAAAAAATGTTTGGAATGATATATGATTTTCGATCCACTTCTCACATGTACACCACTTTGTATTGGTCTTTCACGTGAAAATCTAATAAAATTGATGCATGTTTGTGGCAGTAATGTGACAAAATGTGGAAAACTTCAAGGGGGCCGAATACTTTTGCAATGCACTGTAAATGTTTCTGCTCATCAAAAACCGTTAACTATTAGTCAAAGATAACGTAATTGAACACAAAATGTAGTTTTAAATGATGGTTTTTATTATTTAGTGAGAAAAAAACTCCAAATCTACATGGCCCTGTGTGAAAAAGTGATTGCCCCCCTTGTTAAAAAATTACTTAGCTGTGGTTTATCACACCTGAGTTCAATTTCTGTAGTCACCCCCAGGCCTGATTACTGCCACACCTGTTTCAATCAAGAAATCACTTAAATAGGAGCTATTTGACACAGAGAAGTAGACCAAAAGCACCTCAAAAGCTAGACATCATGCCAAGAGCCAAAGAAATTCAGGAACAAATGAGAACAAAAGTAATTGAGATCTATCAGTCTGGTAAAGGTTATAAAGCCATTTCTAAAGCTTTGGGACTCCAGCGAACCACAGTGAGAGCCATTATCCACAAATGGCAAAAACATGGAACAGTGATGAACCTTCCCAGGAGTGGCCGGCCGACCAAAATTACCACAAGAGCGCAGAGAAAACTCATCCGAGAGGCCACAAAAGAACCCAGGACAACATCTAAAGAACTGCAGGCCTCACTTGCCTCAATTAAGGTCAGTGTTTACGACTCCACCATAAGAAAGAGACTGGGCAAAAATGGCCTGCTTGGCATCTATCCAAGGCGCAAACCACTTTTAAGCAAAAAGAACATTAAGGCTTGTCTCAATTTTGCTAAAAAACATCTCAATGATTGCCAAGACTTTTGGGAAAAGACCTTGTGGACCGACGAGACAAAAGTTGAACTTTTTGGAAGGTGCATGTCCCGTTACATCTGGCGTAGAAGTAACACAGCGTTTCAGCAAAAGAACATCATACCAACAGTAAAATATGATGGTGGTAGTGTGATGGTCTGGGGCTGTTTTGCTGCTTCAGGACCTGGAAGGCTTGCTGTGATAGATGGAACCATGAATTCTACTGTCTACCAAAAAATCCTGAAGGAGAATGTCCGGCCATCTGTTTGTCAACTCAAGCTGAAGCGATCTTGGGTGCTGCAGCAGGACAATGACCCAAAACACACCAGCAAATCCACCTCTGAATGGCTGAAGAAAAACAAAATGAAGACTTTGGAGTGGCCTAGTCAAAGTCCTGACCTGAATCCTATTGAGATGTTGTGGCATGACCTTAAAAAGGCGGTTCATGCTAGAAAACCCTCAAATAAAGCTGAATTACAACAATTCTGCAAAGATGAGTTGGCCAAAATTCCTCCAGAGCGCTGTAAAAGACTCGTTGCAAGTTATCGCAAACGCTTGATTGCAGTTATTGCTGCTAAGGGTGGCCCAACCAGTTATTAGGTTCAGGGGGCAATTTCTTTTTCACACAGGGCCATGTAGGTTTGGAGTTTTTTTTCTCACTAAATAATAAAAACTATCATTTAAAACTGCATTTTGTGTTCAATTATGTTATCTTTGACTAATAGTTAACGGTTTTTGATGAGCAGAAACATTTAAGTGTGACAAACATGCAAAAGAATAAGAAATCAGGAAGGGGGCAAATAGTTTTTCACATCACTGCAGTTGCCTCCAGTATAGGTAGCCAGTATAGTTGCCTCCAGTATAGGTTAGCTAGGTAGGTGCCTCCATTATAGGTAGCCAGTATAATCCCCCCCCCCATACACACACACACACACACACACACCTGTATAGATTAGCTAGGTAGGTGCCTTCAGTATAGGTAGCCAGTATAGTTGCCCCCAGTATAGGTTAGCTGGGTAGGTGCCTCCAGTATAGGTAGCCAGTATAATTACCCACAGTATAGGTTAGCTCGGTAGGTGCCTCCAGTATAGGTAGCCCGTATAGTTGCCTCCAGTATAGGCTAGGTGTGCCTCCAGTATAGGTAGCCAGTATAATTGTCACCAGCATAGGATAGCTAAGTAGGTGCCTCCAGTATAGGTAGCCAGTATAGTTGACCCCAGTATAAGTTAGCTAGGTAGGTGCCTTCGGATAATTGCCCCCAGTATAGGATAGCTAGGTGGGTGCCTCCAGTATAGGTAGCCAGTATAGGTGCCGCCAGTATAGGTTTAGGCGCAGCGGCCGGGGAGAGCGGGCTTAGTGCAGTAACTCACCTTCCGGGATCCCCCGCAGCATCTTTCTACTTCCTCTCTTAGGCGTCCCTCGCGTTAGTACCAGCGACCCTGTGATGACATGTGCTATGCCCACTCTCTCCCACCACTGCACCCCCTACCGCTCTGCCCGCTGCTCCGGGCCACCCGCAGAAACAGGCCTGAGGTAATGCCAGCATGTATGTGTGTGTGTGTGGGGGGGGGGGGGGTCCTTGGGGGCTCTGGGCTCCTCGTTCCAGTGTTAGTTGTCCCCCCCTCGATGGTGGCCCTGGTAGCCCCATCACATAAATTTACAGTGCTTCACCATGGTGGAGTGACAGTGACTGCACAATGACTATATGTATGCCCTTCGACAATATAGGATAAGGATCTATAGTCCAAAAATCCACTGTTCCCAAGTCAACACCCAGCAAGTTAGAGCCTTTACTGTGACGAGAAGAGTATCCATACAATATGAGCAAACCAATAATTAGAAGATATCTCCTTTATTCCATCACGAGCAGTAGTACAACTCCATATCACGCAGTAGTAGCACTCCAAGACTCCATCAAAAGAATGTACTGCAGTTCAGCTCACTCACAAATCCAGTACAATTCTGCCTCTAAAAACACAGCCGCCTGGCTCTTATGCTGGGTATACACTATGAGAGTAAATCGGCCAGAAAATCTCATACGGTGTACCCAGCATTATAGGCATTACACAGAAACTTCCAGCAAAGCCTAAGGTGCAACACACGCACTACGGAAGCCAACGACGGGTCTTTCAGCCGACAATAGTGCATGTGTACGCACTGTCGGCGGACTGATAAGGCTGTTCCTCAACGCTCAGCGGATCGTTCAGGAACAGCCTTATCAGTCTACCGACAGTGCGTACACCCGCACTACTGTCGGCTGAAAGTCCACCTAGTGGGAGGGTCTGACGTACCCGTCGTTGGCTTCCGTAGTGCGTGTGTACGCACCACAAGATCACAATAGATCTTATCGGAGTCTCCAAAAGCTTCTAGCAAGGCTGTTGTTTCAGTAAATAAACAAGTCCATAGACAACTCATCAGGTATCACCTGCAGCTATCTAAAGGGGCCCATACACTTATACTATTACCCGCCGATATACAGCAGATTCGATCACTGTGATCGAATCTGCTGTGAAATTGTTGCGCCAACTCTGACTGAACGATCGTTCCCATCGATCTGTCCGCACGGAAGATTTTGCTCGATCGACAGCGGGTCGGGAGTGCGTCGATAGCGGCGTTCGAATGTCCGATGACGACGCTAGCGGCAATACATTACCTGATCCAGCCGGCGCGTATCCCCGCTGTCACCGCTGTTCCTTCTCCGCTGGGCTCCGGCAGGCTTAACTTCTTCCTGTCCCGACAGGAAGTTTAAACAGTAGAGCGCCCTCTACTGTTTAAACTTCCCCAGACAGGAAGTAAAGTGAAGCTGGAGCCCAGAGCGGAGAAGAAGACAGCGGAGACCGGAGGACTCGCACCGGCCGGAATAAGGTAATGTATGCAGGGGGGCAGCGGCAACTCCACAGATTGTGAATCGGTTTCATAGTGAAATCGATTCAAAATCTGTTTGCAGTGTAGGCAGCCAATAGATCCCTCTTTGATCAGATTCGATCTGCTGGTCAATCTGGTGGCAATGGACTAGTGTATGGCAGCCTTAATTCAGCAACAACAGAAGCTCTTAATTAAATTAGCTGGTCTCCAAACAGAGTACACAGTACACATACAGAAACATTACATTTTACAATACACAGCATAGTAATGTTATAGGTTTTGCCACATCTACTGTGGGTATCTGACAGAGAAGGAAGTTGGGAAGTTCGAAGAGAAGTACCTATCTAGCTGGACAATGAAGAAAATAATCACTTTCTGCTTATGCACACACTTGCACACACTACACACAGTATCCATGTCCTGATAGGACAGCTACAACCTATGCAATATTCATTCCCAGCTGACAAATGATCCAGTAAAAATTATTCATTTGTTCATTGATTGTCAGTGAATTCCTCTGTCAATGTGTGCAAAACTACCTTTTTCTAGGCAGATTTAAATTGGATCTGCTGGTAAATATCATTTGGTCCTGCATTAATCCTGGCGTGTGTTTGTGCAGGACCCATTGATATGGTGCTGCTGTAGTCGTGATGCCAGATGTGGCGTGTAGGTGTGTGAAAGCAGGACATGGTTTGTACACAGCACGCGCCTGGTGCATGTAAGTCCTGCTCCTGCTCCCCCTTTCTACTTTGCCCCATGTCCTGGCTAGCCCATGCTCCCATCCCCTGCATGCATCCGAGAGGACATTAGGTCCAAAAGATCAGACATGTGATCCTTTGTACGTTAAACTTGGTTTGGCATTCTTCTTTGATCAATCAACCAAATTATTATCCAATGAACCCCTCATGGGGTTCATACCATACTGGTCCAATGTTGCTTGAAAAGTTGCCTTTTTTCAGGCATTTTGTAGCAGATCAACTTTTGCATAGATATCTGCTTTAATACTTTGCACCAGTACACATTCAATTAGATTTCAGCAGAAATATAGTTGAATATCAATATATATTTTGGCTCATAAGGCTCTAAGGAGTAAGGCTTCCCAATCTGAACTGAACGCCTGGTTCAGTAACTCCAGACTGCTGATACTAGTCACTGTCTTCTGAATTTAATACAGTGCAATAAGATGTGCTGCTATAACACTGCAAAGCATGATGGGAGTTGAGTTTCTAGAGACCATAACATGGAGCCTGAGTCCAGAAAATTTGTTTGCGAAGATAGTACAGGTAAAATTACCAAGCACTAACCCAGGGCCGGTTTTACTGCACAGGAGCCTATAGGCACAGATGTCCTGGCACCCTAGACCTCGCCCTCCCCGAACCTACAACCCCCCACCAAATCATACCACAAGTGTGCTGGCTCGCCCAGCTGTCACTTCTTCCTTACTTCCCTTGCTCGTCATAGGTAGCTACAGGTTCCCCTTAATATTGAGGGTACTTCTGGCTACCTAATACTAAGTAGCTAGAGGTACCCCCAAGTAGCTAGCTAGAGGAACCTCAGTAATAGGTAGCAAGAGAAACCCCAGACTGAAGTGAGATCTCATCAGTGGAATGCCGAGAGCAGGGTGAGTAACCTCTCATTTACACTCTCATAAAGACTGTGCATAGGGAAGGAGGGAGGTGCTTGGGGAGGGGAGTGAGCCACCTTTCCATCATCAGGCGCCTGAAGGCACAAGCCTACAGTGCCTTATGGTAAATCCAGCCCTGCACTCAGGGGTGCCTCTAGTCATTTTGTCACTCCAGAAAACCTGTGGCGCCCCCCCCCCCCAAAGCCCCTCCCCCCCAGGAAAATAATTATAATGCAGCATCATTTCACCAGAAAATAATCATAATGTGGCAGTGTTTCACCAGAAAATACACTTATTGCAGCAGCATTTCACCAGAAATTAATCATAGGGCAGCAGCGTTTCACCAGAAAATAATCGTAATGGGGCAGCGTTGTCAGAAAATAATCGTAATGTGGAAGCGTTTCACCAGAAAATACACGTAATCCGAGCAGAGGGAAAGAGTAGAGAGGGAGAGGCAGCATAAGATGTAAGAGGGAGGTAGAGGAACAGAGAGGGGGAGGGATAGACAGCATAAGATGGAAGAGGGTGCAGAGAAACAGAGGGGAGAGGGAGAGACAGCATAAGATGGAAGAGAGTGCAGAGGAACAGAGAGGGGTAGAGACAGCATAAGATGGAAGAGGGGAGAGGGAGAGACAGCACAGCACTAAAGCACAGGCTTACAGCTTTACCAGCCTACAGCCTAACCAGCTTTCAAAGAAAACTGTAGTAACAAAAGAGCAGGGCACATTCTAGCAGTTATAACAGTACTGGGAGTCTGCACACAGGACAGGAAGTGTTCTTAGCAGCCTGCCTGCATACCTTCTCTTCTGCCTGTGCATGCAGTTTATCATCTCTGGAGTAGTGATGGGTCGTTCGCGAACGAGCCGGCTCTTTGCTGCGAACGACAAGAGCCGGTTCTCAATTTTGAAAGAGCCGATGCCTCAGCCGCCCCACAGAGCTCTGCTTTGCTCTGCAATAAAGGGCGCTGAGGCATGTTGGGAGATGTAGTCCTCCTCTTGCAGCTTGTAGGAGTGTATGGGGCGGAGCAGAGCAGTAGCAGGAGGGATTGCCCCAGTCAGAGAAGCAGTCTGGAATTGTCATGGAGACGGGGGCGGGGCTTTTACTCCGATTCTGAGTGGTGTTTAGTGATATTTCGTGAAGAGCCGATTCAGAGCCGTAAGAGCCGGCTCTTTAATGGGAGCCGATTCAGAGGAGTCAATTCTCTGAAAAGAGCCGGAATTCCCATCACTACTCTGGAGCAGAAACTTCCCTTCTCCCGGGCTGTGTTGCTGTCTTGTGCGGGGGCGGGGCTCCAACACGGACACATCACATTCTTCTCTCTGTGACTGCATCTGTCCCCTGGCTGTCTCGCTCCAGTGTCTGTGTGCAGCCAGTAACACAGGTGGGGGGTCAGACTGTCAGGGGCATAAGCTGGCTGGCCGCTGGCTCCTGGTTTGACTGGCGTGGGGCGGAGTTAAAGGCTGGGCCACACGGGATAAACACTTTACCTGTGTGGCTACTGAGAAGAAGGGGCACGGCTTTAAAGAAGGAGCCTGGCAGAGAAGAGCAGTATTGATTGCTCTATTGGCTGGGGAGAAGTGGAGGTGGAGGCACTGCTGAGCACATGGTAGCGTGCCGAGCACCGGGGACTGAGTCGGGAGGTAATATAATATAAAAAAACAAAACAAAAACATGGTCACAGTAGCAGCGGTGGGGGAATGCGCCTCACCACCTCATGGCGCCTCATCACCTCATGG
Source organism: Hyperolius riggenbachi (assembly GCF_040937935.1). NCBI lineage: Eukaryota > Metazoa > Chordata > Amphibia > Anura > Hyperoliidae > Hyperolius > Hyperolius riggenbachi. The sequence goes on from NC_090657.1 coordinate 107,799,764, forward strand.
CGCCCCAGGCAACCGCCTATACTTGCCTGGTGGGTGAGACGCTCCTGCCTGCACTAACCCTAGGGAAGCAGTGTCTATTACAGAACATACATGCATCAGGCCCATGGCTCCTTATGAACCAGTCTTAGCTCAGCATCTCTACATTATTGGCTACATGTCCCATCCAATTACCAACCTGAGACAGATGCAGAGCTTGTTTGTTGCCTGCACACATATTTGTTCCCCACTTGAATCAAAAACAGGAGAATATTGATGATGTGACCAAATAAATAATCAATCAGTACAGGGTAGGTATGTGGCTGCTTTGTTACAAGTGAAATGTATTGCCATAGATTGGGGACTTGTCGAGATACCTACTAATGTTTTTTATAGCTTGCTTCAACTTAGCTTCTAAATAATTTGTCAACCTTAACCACTTGAGGACCCACCCTTTACCCCCCCTTAACGACCAGCACTGTTGTTGCTGATCTGTGCTGGGTGGGCTCTCCAGCCCCCAGCACAGATCAGCGTGCAGGCAGAGCGACCAGATCGCCCCCCTTTTTTCCCCACTAGGGGGACGATGTGCTGGGGGGGTCTGATCGCTCCTGCCTGCGGGTGTTGCGGGGGGGGGGGCACCTCAAAGCCCCCCTCCGCGGCGAAATCCTCCCCCTCCCTCTCCTACCTGGCCCCCCTGGTGTTCCGGGCTGCACAGGACGCTATCCGTCCTGTGCAGCCAGTGACGGGACGTCCCCTGTCACATGGCGGCGATCCCCGGCCGCTGATTGGCCGGGGATCGCCGATCTGCCTTACGGCGCTGCTGCGCAGCAGCGCCGTACAAATGTAAACAAAGCGGATTATTTCCGCTTGTGTTTACATTTAGCCTGCGAGCCGCCATCGGCGGCCCGCAGGCTATTCACGGAGCCCCCCGCCGTGAATTGACAGGAAGCAGCCGCTCGCACGAGCGGCTGCTTCCTGATTAATCAGCCTGCAGCTGGCGACGCAATACTGCGTCGCTGGTCCTGCAGCTGCCACTTTGCCGACGCGCGTTATGAGTGCGCGGTCGGCAAGTGGTTAAACAAGGCCATAAAAAGCCCAACAAAAGCCATCATTCTGGCGCAGGATGCATTTTTGGCACAGAGTTCAGCTTAAAGCCCACCTTCTCCCCACCCCACTGCCAGTCTGTTACTTTGGACTGCGGCTCTCCTCTCACAGCCATCTGGTCTAACCTCTGCACAGATTATCTGAAATGGCTGTAGATACATCATAATGCATGCGTTTTATTGGAGGCAAACATGCTTTAAAATGCACATATTTTGCAATGCATATATTAAAAATGGGTGTTAGATTATGCAGAGCTCAGACAACCCAGCAGTAAGAACAGAGCCATGGTCCTTGCTGCAAAGTTCCAGGAAAACAGTGAGGAGGCCACACACCATTACACTTCAGAAAACCTTATGTGAGGTGAGAACGCTAGGCCAATACTATAGTCATTGCTGATAGTTTTTACAATGTGCCTGTAGTTGGGCTTTAATTTTTTCTTGGCATAAGTTTTTTTGTTGATGGACTAAATACTAAAAACAATCATGTTAATATGTGGAAATAGTAGCTATCATCTTTGGAACTGATTTACTGAAAAACCCATTGTGCAGAACTGCTTGCCTCAAGCTGTGCACCTATCCATACAGTGGTAAAAGCTGACAATTGTTCAAAGGGCACCTGAACTGAGAGGAAAATGGTGACTGCCATACTTATTTCCTTATACCAGTTCTTATTTCCTAATACCAGTTGTCTGGCATCCTGCTGATCTCTTTGGTTGTAGTGGTATCTGGATCACACACCTGATACAAGCATGAGGCTAAACCAGTCAGACTTAAAGGGAATCTGAAGTGAAAATAAACGTATGATATAATGAATTGTATGTGTAGTACAACTAACAAATAAAACATTAGCAGCACAGATATTGTTTCCAGTACAGGAAGAGTCAGGCCCAATGCACACCAAAAACCTCTAGCAGATCCGCAAAACGCTAGAGGTTTTTAAAGCAGATTTTCAGAGCGATTCTAGGCATGTTTAGAGAGGTTTTCTAAATGGTTACAGTAAAGCTATTTCTGAACAGCTACTGTAACAAAAATGCCTGGAAAACCGCTCTGATCTAGCATTTTTTTAGAGCGGTTTGAGCTTTTCCTATAGTTTACATTGAGGCAGAAACGCATCTGCAAACCGCAAAAATGCTGCAGGACCCACGTTTGCGGTTTGTTAAAAACCTCAAACCGCTGGTGTGCACCATCCCATTGAGATACATTAGCCAAGCGTTTTCACAAGCCGCATCGTTTTTGAAAACGCTACCAAAAAAGCTTGGTGTGCACCAGGAGCTGTCAGCCATACTATCTCAGAAAAACAACAACACATACAGTGGGTTGCAAAAGTATTCGGCCCCCTTGAAGTTTTCCACATTTTGTCACATTACTGCCACAAACCTGCATCAATTTTATTGGAATTCCACGTGAAAGACCAATACAAAGTAGTGTACATGTGAGAAGTGGATCGAATATCATACATCATACCAAACATTTTTTACAAATAAATAACTGCAAAGTGGGGTGTGCGTAATTATTCGGCCCCCTGAGTCAATACTTTGTAGAACCACTTTTTGCTGCAATTACAGCTGCCAGTCTTTTAGGGTATGTCTCTACCAGCTTTGCACATCTAGAGACTGAAATCCTTGCCCATTCTTCTTTGCAAAACAGCTCCAGCTCAGTCAGATTAGATGGACAGCGTTTGTGAACAGCAGTTTTCAGATCTTGCCACAGATTCTCGATTGGATTTAGATCTGGACTTTGACTGGGCCATTCTAACACATAGATATGTTTTGTTTTAAACCATTCCATTGTTGCCCTGGCTTTATGTTTAGGATCATTGTCCTGCTGGAAGGTGAACCTCCGCCCCAGTCTCAAGTCTTTTGCAGTCTCCAAGAGGTTTTCTTCCAAGATTGCCCTGTATTTGGCTCCATCTATGTTCCCATCAACTCTGACCAGCTTCCCTGTCCCTGCTGAAGATATGCACCCCCCGAGCATGATGCTGCCACCACCATATTTGACAATGGGGATGGTGTGTTCAGAGTGATGTGCAGTGTTAGTTTTCCGCCACACATAGCGTCTTGCATTTTGGCCAAAAAGTTCCATTTTGGTCTCATCTGACCAGAGCACCTTCTTCCACATGGTTGCTGTGTCCCCCACATGGCTTGTGGCAAACTGCAAACTGGACTTTTTATGCTTTCTGTTAACAATGCCTTTCTTCTTGCCACTCTTCCATAAAGGCCAACTTTGTGCAGTGCATGACTAATAGTTGTCCTATGGACAGAGTCTCCCACCTGAGCTGTAGATCTCTGCAGCTCATCCAGAGTCACCATGGGCCTCTTGACTGCATTTCTGATCAGCGCTCTCCTTGTTCGGCCTGTGAGTTTAGGTGGACAGCCCTGTCTTGGTAGGTTTACAGTTGTGCCATATTCCTTCCATTTCTGAATGATCGCTTGAACAGTGCTCGTGGGATGTTCAAGGCTTTGGAAATCTTTTTGTAGCCTAAGCCTGCTTTAAATTTCTCAATAACTTTATCCCTGATCTGTCTGGTGTGTTCTTTGGACTTCATGGTGTTGTTGCTCCCAATATTCTCTTAGACGACCTCTGAGGCCGTCACAGAGCAGCTGTATTTGTACTGACATTAGATTACACACAGGTGCACTCTATTTAGTCATTAGCACTCATCAGGCAATGTCTATAGGCAACTGACTGCACTCAGATCAAAGGGGGCCGAATAATTATGCACACACCACTTTGCAGTTATTTCTTTGTAAAAAATGTTTGGAATCATGTATGATTTTCGTTCCACTTCTCATGTGTACACCACTTTGTGTTGGTCTTTCATGTGGAATTCCAATAAAATCAACCCACTGTATATAAGTAGATAAATAATTGCTCTGCTTACGTAACATATCTATTGCACTGTCCATGTTTTGATTTTAGTGATTTCTCTATAGTAAAAAAAGAGAATATCCTCCGTAAGATTCTCCATTTTAACTGTGTCTATCTTTAAGTCAATCCTGATGTCGTGTCCTCCCTTACTCTCCTCTGCCTGGTTGTGTATGCATTGCCCACCCTACTCCCAGTCTTCAGGCACTTCCACCCAGCTCTGCAATAGAAAGTGCATTCTCTCAGCATGAGAAATATTGGCCAATCAGAGAGGAACAGAGGAGTAGGCGGGGAAAACAGGAGGGAAACAGGCTTCAGCGAATCAGGCTGCATTAGTTAAGTCTGAGGGAAAAGTAAAGAAGCTAAAAAAAGACAACCCAGCATGCCCTGCAACTTTTGTGTGGCAATGTACCAATAAGAGTCAGGTAAAATGGAGAATGATCATTTATCATCAAAAAAAGTAATAGTGATTTTTTATTACTTGTTTACCAGATAAAAATAAAGTTATGCTAGGTACGCACGATACGTTCTTTGCGTTCGATAATTTCCGCCATGTCCGATATTACTTTCGATCGTTTTACCGTTCGATTTCTCATAGAAGTGATTGGAAATTGATAAGAAAAGAGAATAGAGCAGGAAATCGAGTGGAAAAACGAATCGAAAACACGATCAAACAGAAAAACGACCGGAAAAATGCATTATTTGTACCTAGCATTACACTTTAAAGGTAGCCATAAACTGGCCGATTTGCCATCAGATCGACCAACAGATAGATCCCTCTCTGATCGAATCTGATCAGAGAGGGATCGTATGGCTGCCTTTACTGCAAACAGATTGTGAATCGATTTCAGCCTGAAACCGATCACAATCTGTAAAGCTGCTGCCACCCCCTTCCCCCGCATACATTACCTGATCCGGCCGGCGCGTGTCCCCTGGTCTCCGCTGTCTTCTTCTCCGTGCTCGGCTCATCCAGCTTCACTGAACTTCATGCTGGGGAAGTTTAAACAATAGAGGGCACTCTACTGTTTAAACTTCCTGCCGGGACAGGAAGTTCAGTGAAGCAGGAGGAGCCAAGCACGGAGAAGGGACAGCGGAGACCAGGGGACTCGCGCCGGCCGGAGCAGGTAATGTATTGCCGCTAGCGACGGATCGAAGGGAATCGACAGGAACAATTGATTTTGGACGGATATCGATCTTTCTGTCAGCGTTTGCGCAACAATTTGAAGCTTTTATCTCAAATGTCTCTCATCTCAGTTTCTTGTTTGTTTATAGTTTCCCTGCAGAGGAAAGTTGAAAAGGTCATTTTCTCTGCTCTGTGAAATCATTTAAAATGCTGAGTATAATGTGTAAACTGCATATTTTAGAGAATGATACAAGGTTATAAAAAAAAGCTATATACCTGAAAATAAAAATATGAGACTCTTTTCTTTGCTACTAATGTTCTATTAATTATCCGTACTACACATTGAAATAATTAGATCGTAAGTTTTTTTTTTTCGCTTCAGTGTCACTTTAAGTAATAACCATCTGATCTGCATGCTTGTTCAGGGTTTATGTCTAAAATTATTACAGGCAGAAAATCAGCAGGACAGCCAGGAAATGTACATTGTTTAAAGGACACCTAACGGGAGAGAGATATGGAGGCAGCCTTATTGTTGTCTGGCTATCCTGCTGATCCTCTGCATATCATACTTTTAGCCGTAGACCCTGAACAAGCATGCAGCAGATCAGGTGTTTCTAACATTTTTGTCAAATATGACAAGATTAATTACGTTTGTTTCTGGTAGGATTCAGACACTACTGCAGCCAAATCGATCAGCAGTGCTGCCAGGCAGGGGCGTAGCAATAGGGGGTGCAGCGGTAGCGACTGCATCGGGGCCCTTGGGCCAGAGGGACCCCGAAGGGCCCTCCCTCAACTACAGTATTAGCTCTCTATTGGTCCTGTGCTCATAATAATCACTTCTATAGATAGCTTTGAATAGTGGTAATCATTTACAAGCTGTTCCCCATCCCCTTCTTGCTCCTCTGACATTGTAGTTACCATTGGCAGGTTTTGGTGCGCCGTATCAATTGTTATGTATAGAGTGCTTGAGGGGCCCCATTGTAAGACTTGCATCGGGGCCCACAGCTCCTTAGCTACGCCACTGCTGCCACGTAGCTGATATTGTTTAAAAGGAAATAAATACGGCAACCTCTATGTACTTATTGTTTCAGGTTCAATTTAAAAGCAGATAAATATGCCTCAGTTCAGGTGTCCTTTAATACCAATTCACATGATTCAATTGGTAAAACAGATTCCCAGAAGCAAAATTCCCAGCAGACCTCTGACTTGCTGTTGCTGCTGGGAATTTGTTGGTGGGGGATTTAATGTTTCTATTCTATATTGTTGTACGTTACACTATCTTTTTCCAACGAAGCCTTTCGGGGTGAAACATGTCGAAACTGGTGTCACTGTATATATTTGCCCCCTCTTATGTTATTCCATCAGTTTAGTGAGCAGTAGACTTTGTACAGGACCTTGTTGTGTCCAAATGGAGCAGTGATCTTTCAGCCATTGGTTACACTGACCTGCACCTGTCATTGCTCAGCCCTACATGTGTGTCAGATAGCTACACCCTCCCTACGATTCACAATTTAGGGAGGTGGGGGATCAGCGAGAACCCGAGCACACCTGTGGGGCATGTGATCCTCCCACACTGACTCATGTGGGGAGGTCTCTTTACATGTATTGTATATCAAATGTTGTGCACTTTACAACTGTTGACCTCTAGTACCTCATAGGGCTGTCCTTTGGACTTAGATTAGTAGTATTTTCCCTTGGTACTCCATTTGGAAATGTTTGAATTCATCTTTTTAATCAATCAAACATTATTTGTGCCTAATTCTACTTAATGTAGAAAAATTAGTGCAGTTGAATGTAACAATTACACCGGCTAGGTTGTATTATAATTATTTATTTATTTTTGTAACGCCAACATATTTTATGGCACTGTACAGAATATGATACAGACTGAAGTGGGAACCAGAGATACTGTACATAAATAATTCATGCAAATGAATGTTTCGTTAGTATTACACACCTGTCAGATTGCATAACTTCTACCCCACAGTTTCACCCGACTGTTTTAGGGGCTGTGGTACTATAAGTTCCCTGACCCATATATTTTGGGATTGCCAGCTGCATCTAGCTTCTGGACCTCCTGGCATGCCCTGTTTGAAGAGGTGTTTAAAATCCCCATCTCCCAGACTTCCTCCCAGACTCTTCTATATCTTCCTAATGACGATGTACCAGGCGCCTTTCGTATTATGTATAAGTATACCCTGCTATGAGCTTATTGGAGTATTGCTTTCAAATGGAAGGTGGCTGGCCTGGACATCAGTCTCGTGAAAAGTAGGTTAGATTTAATTATGCTAACTGATAGGATCTTTTACGCTAGCATAGAAAACCTAGTCCAACTTAATGTTATTTGGAAAGAGTGGTTGGCCTATAGGGGTTTGCTATGTGTTTAGTACTAATGGATGCCAGTTCTGCTTTATTACTATATATCATTACCGTAACTTTTTCCTTTCTTTTTTTTTTTCTTTCCCTTGTGTATATGGCAACCTGACTGCTTGTTTTGTTCTGTTTCTTGATTAATCTGTTTTTTTTTTATTGAGTTTTAACTTTGTTTCTTATTGGTATCATTTTTTCCTACATGTATGTACCAATATTATTGTCTCAATAAACTTTTACTCAATAGAAAAAAAAGTAAAGCACAGTACAATTTCAACATCCAGCAACACAAGTAGAAGATGCATGCATAGTTCATGTGTGGTATGGAAACATTCAGAAATTAATGTAAATGTTCTTTCGATAGAATACGTACAGCAAAATCAAAAGCACTAAGGGGAGCACCCTGCTTTTCCGGGCTTGTAGTCTAGAGGATGATGGGGTAGGGACACTAGGTAAGGTCACAAAGGGACTAGCAGAAGAGGTGGTAACCTTTGACATCTGTTGCAGATTCGAATGTGTCTCTGAAGGGGGACTATAATAATTTATAAGTTCATCTGAAAAGGTGTGTTTTGAGGGAGCTTCTGAAGGTTTCCAAGTTTGGGGCATGGCTGACACAGTGTGGAAGAGAGTTTAAAAGGAAGGGTGAAGCTAGTGGGAAATCCTGGATGTAAACACTGAGCAGAGGTGACCAAACTAGAGAACATGAGAGTTTCACAAGAATTGCAAAGATTGAAGGTGGGATGGGACATGGAAATTAGAGATGAAATGTGTGGAGGGGACAACTTCTGGAGAGATCTGTATGAGAGATCTTCTCTAGGCAATTGGCAGCCAGTGGAGAGATTGCCAAAGAGAGACAGCATTCCAGAAATGGGAGGAAATGTGAATGAGTAGCAGAGTTCAGTAGTGAAATGGTAATGCCCTAGCCTGTTAGGATGTTGCAGTATTCGAGGTGAGAGGTAATTAAGGCATGCACAAGCATTTTAGTAGCCTCTTGTGTAAGAAAGGGCGCACATTCTGGATATTTTTAAGATGTGGGTGGGTAATGAGGTCATATAAGGCTTATAGCAAAGCTCAGGCATTAGGGGTTTAGGTTACTGGGGTGTTCTCTATTATGCTACATTTATGGTGACTACAGGTAAGAGATTGGAAAGTGATCACAATTTCCGTTTTACACATAACTTTGTGTAGATGGGTTTGCATGAATGCAGCAACAACAGATATAAAGCTGGAGACTATATATAATAATAAAGGAAGATTAGGCGCTAAGAGGTAGATTTGGATGTCATTAGCATAGAGGTGATATTGAAAAGTGAATGAGTGTATTAACCCAGGTCATGAGTGTAGATGGAGAAGAGAAGGCTTTATGTCATAACACACATTGCTCATTTCAGAATGGAGCTTTTTATTTACAGTATAAATATTTTTAATGAATTTTTAATTTCTTTAAACTTTATTCTCTTTATATTCTTTTGCCCCATCTGGCTGGCATTGTCAAGAGCAAGCAACCTGCATGGTCTATGACATGGGGTAGTGGGGCTTTGCAAGGAGGAGGGGGGGAATCATTCCCTTCTCTTGCAAAGCCACCTTGTCTATGTTAAAGGGAGCCTGTACTGAGTAAAATTATTTTAAATAAACACATGAGGTATCTTCAAATGAACATTACATAGTTACCTTGCCACCAGTTCCTCTCAGAAGCTGACCATTTTCTTCTGACAATGATCCCTTCCAGTTCTGACAACATTTTGTCAGAACTGAAATATATCAGTTGCTGTCAGTTATTTATCAGTTGCTGTCAGTTATAGCTGAGAGGACAACTGATGTACCAAGTAATGTCTATGTTTCCCTATGGCTCAAGTAAGCGATGTTACAGTTTAACAGTGTGCTGACCAGAAAGCTGTTATGGGGTAATGGCCATTTTCAAAATGGAGGACAGAGAATTCCCTTGATCACAGTGGACAAACAGGACGCAGGAGAGGAGAAAGAGATTGAGGAGTAGACTACACGGGAGGTAAGTATGACTTGTGTGTATTTATTTTGACTTTTAATTTTCAGTTCAGGTTTTCTTTAAGGACAAGTGAATTGCCTCCACCTTGTGCTAGGAGTGGTGTACTAACCGCACAATTGTGAAGATAGATCAAGGAAGAAGGGGGGTGACTTATGCTGGAATTTTTGCTCACAGCAGGGCCAGAACTCCAATAGGGGCAAACTGGGCAATTCCCCCAAGTCTCCTTACTTACTGTTTCCCCGTCGATTTGTTGCATAGTACTCACTCACCTTTCCAGCCAGCACAGTCCTCATTCTAGCTTCAGCATCCTTCCGTCTCCATGGCTCCCTCTGGTGTCTCTGTCTCTGTGACGCGATGGCATGTTACGTGAGTATGTACCGTACATGCCTGCGGGGAACAGAGAAGAGGTGCAGACGGGGATGGAGACAGAAGGAGACTGAAAAGAGGAGGGATTGCAATGGCCAGGCAGGTGAGAACACTCCATTGTGTGTACTCTGCAGGTGCGGAGGGGATTATGGGTAGCACTTAACACAACTGTATTGGAGATGGGGGGGGGGGGGGTGTTTGTAGGCAGTGCATAATAGCACTGTTTTGGTAGGGTGGGGATGCAGACGTCACCTAATACCACTGTGTTGGGTGGTAGTGGCAGCAGGTAGCACTTAATACTGCTTTATGGGGGGGTTCATGGGGTACCAAGTTAACTTTTCCCCAAGGCTCCATTTTATGTAGAACCAGCTCACAGATATCCACTGCTGGGTTTGAAAGTGAGCAGGGGCGTATCAGTAACCCTTACCCATACACACAAAACACACAAGTTTGTGAGGAAAAAAAACAAAACATTAATTATAAATAAGATATGCAATATAAATAAAATACATTTGCTTGCTGCAACACTATAATCCTCATCTAATAAACTGTCCCTCTACTAATGAGAACACTTTACAGAAAGCCTCATTGGTCGAGTTAAGTAGACAATTAGTTAAGCAGACAGTAAAGAGACCCCAACGGGAGATTCAAAGATGCTTTTGCTGGGCTTGCCTGTATAGTCAGTCTAGCAGAGATATGCAGAGAAAGGGGAGCCCTGGCAAATAGCAACTTTGAATTTTCTGCCCACTATTACACTGATCTGACCAATGGGGAGCCCTGACGAGAGCTTTAAAGATGCTTATGCTGGGGTTGCCTTTTAGGATTGCAGGGGAACGTGGTAAAGGGGACTGTCAACAGGGAATCCTCAATCAAGACTGAGAGAAAATCCCAGAGGATTACAGCAATTTGGACAGCTCCTTAGATTTGAAATATGGCATGGGACATCAACAAATGTATTTTATTTTTACAGAACATTTAATTTTTAGGTATTTTATTGTATTTAGCTATTTGTGGTGTACTGATATTCCCCACAATAACTCTAATTCCTTGGAGGGGTGGGTGAGGGATACCTGTGAATTCCCTTACCAAAGGGGGCTTCCAGATTTCACCACAAGCCCCACTCTATCTCCACGGGGGGGGGGGGTCTTGGGGGGGAGGGGTGTAGATGAGGTAAGATGAACCCCTTGTCACTGGCATGGACAAGTGAACTGTGCAACAAGGTGAAACTCCAGAGTCCCCCTCCCTCATGTAATGGACCATGTGGGCTGTACACTGGACAGTTCAGCTGTTCTGTCAATCTGGGGGAAAATTAAATACAAAATATATGAATTTCTTAATAAGAAATAAATAAATGATAGTGAAGCAATGAGTCATTAGGTGATGAGTGCTGCTGAAGAAAGTTTAGCAAAATCAATACACTTTAAATCGCCCAGCAATTTGCCTAAAACACCTTTCTAATGCTTAGTGGACTCATTTAGCACCCCAGGCCATTTGAAATTAACTCAACAATTAAATTAGCCAGTAAACTAAGTGCAAATCAGGGCTGTAGACTTGCATGCCTATGGTTTACACTAGTGGTCCTCAAACTAAGGCTCGCGGGCCGAATGTGGCCCCCTGAGGCTTTTTTACCGGCCCCCCACACAGAAAATGTATTACTTATAGATGTGGTCAGCTACACCTTTAAATATTGGTGATCCGCATATGGAATAGCAGTGCTGGCACCACCCATCCACATGGAAGGCAGAAAGCAGTAATTCGCTGGTTTCCAATCTAATTCCACATCAGGTGACACTGCTGTCCAATTGGACTTCAGGTTTTCACCTAGGTATGCTTCACTGTCTGGCCCGCAAAGACTTCTACATCATTTTATGTATACTCCGCCCCCCAGCAGTCTGAAGTATGTTGACCCATCCCTCGACTCAAAACGTTTTGGGACCCCTGGTTTATACTGTAATGCAGAGAGTCTGGCAAATGCAGTCAGGCATCTTATGTTCTTCCTACTTCATATCACATGGTCACTGCTCTGATTGCCCCGCCAACCAGCTGCATCCAAAGATGAAAGGAAGTAGGCTGAGGAAGCACAAAAGATATTTTGTCTACCACTTTGCTTCTATATATCTTTTATGTTCACCTATCAACCTGATTACGTCACAGATTTGGTGTGTTAAGTCTTAGGTATAGATGGGCCATAACGTTTCTTTTAAGGGTTAAAGCTATGATAGAAGGGAAGGTTACTTTAATCAGCATGTATTGGAAAGTTAGTTCTCGGAGCTGATAGTTAAGGTTAGTGTTAGGCATTGACGAGAAGAGTTGGGGATATGGTAAGGTTAGGTTCGTTTTACTGTCAAAAATTTGACAGTTAGGAGCTGTTAAGAAGTGATATAGTTAAGGTGGCCACTAACGATCCAATTTCTAGCAGAAAATCGTTTGAGCGATCAGATAATTCTGATCGGAAGTTAAATATCGTAATACATCGTTCACTACAGCATCAATGAACCAATCTTTGCTTCCTAACTATCAAAACCAACAAGAAAATTCATATTTGTGTTCTACCAAAACACAATTAGACAACCGTTTTTTATAATCATTCGTAATTGATTGTGCCCATCAACTGAGATTATTTACAACAAATCCAATCCCATTTGATCAGAATTATATGAACGCTAGAATGATTTTTCGCTAGAAATTGGACCATTAGTGGCCACCTTTAGGATCCTTTTACAATGTATCAGTTGCTGTCAGTTGTAACTGAAAGGACAACTGATGTGCAATCCAGTGTCCATGTTTTTCGCTATGGCCACTTTCACACTATACACTGAAAAGCTGAAGCTTTTTCACAATCCACTATGGAGAAAAAAACAAAAAAACACATTAAAAAGCAACACATCGCAAAGCATTAAAACATATTAAGTGTAAAGGGGCCCTTAGGCTTTTTAGGCTTTGATAAGGAAGTTGAATGAGAGATATGCATGAGTAGGCCAGGTGTCAGTAAGGGGAGATGTGGAGAAATTAATATGACATGAGGATACTAACAAGAAAAGCCTGTTTTAGGGGAAAGATAATTATGAGTTAATGATATTAACACACTGATGGCAAATATTGAAGAGTACCTGAAGTGACATGTAGCCCTATAAAAACATGTATATATAGTACCATGCCTACTATTTACCCTGTATGGGTTGATAACCATCAATCCCATTTTCTCTGCAGTTGAATGGAGCTGGACAAATGAATTCTCACTGATACCTGATGAGGCCATAAAATGTGTGTGTAACTGTGGCAAACACTCCTGACAGGAGGAAACAGGAAAGAAGAGGAAATAAATGAGTTCAACAGGTCCTCATCATTATCGATGGCAGAGCAGCAGCAGATATCAGTAAGACAGTTTCATCTTCAAACTATGATTTTTAACCCTTAATTCCAAAATAATAATGTGGCATTCAGGGGATGCCCTATTTTTTATTATTTGTACAGACTCGATTGTTTATCGGGCTTGTTTATTTTAACTTCAAATTAACTTTAAAGCGGACCTGAACTCAGAACTTCCTCTCTGCTCTAAAAGATAAGCAACAGCATAATAACCTTTAAAGAAAAACATTTATTTGTTATAGCTGATACAAGTTTCTACTTCCTGCTTTCATGGAAGAAATTGTTAACATCCTGTGCTTTCAAAAGAGCGTATCTGTTGTGGCAGTCAGCTGACACAGGGGAGAGACCAAATTACAACTTGTGCTTAGTTACTGACGAGGGGGAATTAGCCAGGCTAAACTTTCTAAATACATACAGGGTGCATTTCTCTATGGTTTCTTTCTGTCTTGTGCAAGGTTCACTTTAATAGGTAGTTGTAAGGTATGAGATGCTGATGTCTGGAGAGAGGATCTGAAATTACAGGGTTAATAGTGCAGGTGACTACATTAGTGGGTAATCAACAAATCAGAAGATAACATAAATGAGTGAGAAGTGGAAGGTTACAAGAGTGAGCAGTGGAAGGTTACTGGTAAATGAGGGCAGATAAGGATCAGCTGTCAAAGATAAGCTTGTGTGTTGTCTAAATATGCTAAAAGGTAATGGAGGGGATCTAAGCTTTGCTGTATGTGTATACAAAAGCAAAGAAAGTATTTGTGGGGAAGGGCATCTAGGCCTGAAGCAGAAAAAAAAACAAAAAAAACTTATGATACAATGAATTGTTTGTGTAGTACAGATAACGAATAGAACATTAGTAGTAAAGAAATTAGTCTCATATCTTTATTTTGAGTTATATAGTTTTTTTTAATAACATTGCATCATTCTGTCATATCTGCAGTTTAAAAAATACACTCTGTCTTTTAAGCTTTAAACCAAAGTAGAAATAATGACCCTTTCAGCTTTCATGCAGTAAAACCTTATCTTAAGCTGTCTCTCACTGTTTCTTGACTGTTTAAGTGCTTCAGAAAACAGGACTGTATTGACCCTGTAGGTTGAATAGCTCATAGAAGCTCTTTTGCACAGTTAACAACTGAAGGTTTTTTTTTTTAACTCTTCCCATACTAAAAAAGCAACAGGATACATTTTTTCTTTGCTACTAATGTTCTATTTCTTAGCTGTACTACACATACAATTCAAAAAGATTATTTTTGCTTCAAGTTTACTTTAATAGAGCCTTCCCTACCACCACCGCCAACCAGTTTATAGATTTTAATTGTTTAATTGTATAAAGCAGCCGTGCCCAACCTACGGCCCGCGGGCCATTTGTGGCCCGCGAAGCCAGTTTCTGTGGCCCGCGCGGTGTCTGTCTGCGGAGGGGGAGAAGATCGGGTGGTATTGCGTAGTATCGGCACTCGGCAGGATGCGCATACACCAGCGTGTGCTCGTATTCAGCCCCATGTAGCCCTGGGATAGTCAGAAAGCCTCGCTCATTGGTTACTGCAGGAACCTTCCTCCAATAGGAATCAGCCTAATTCCTATTGGAGGAAGGTTCCTGCAGTAACCAATGAGCAAGGCTTTCTAACTATCCCAGCACTACCCGGGGCTGAATACGAGCACACGCTGGTGTATGCGCGTCCCGCCGAGTGCCATACTACGCAATACCACCCGATCCTCTCCTTCTCCGCAGGACACCGCGGGCAGACACTGGGGCACACGCTGTGACAGCCCCCTCAGCCCCACACAGAGCTGGCAGCCTCCTCAGCCCCACACAGAGCTGACAGCCTCCTCAGCCCCACACAGAGCTGACAGCCTCCTCAGCCCCACACAGAGCTGACAGCCTCCTCAGCCCCACACAGAGCTGACAGCCTCCTCAGCCAGCACACTACAGACCACGTCTGGGTAATTAGGCCTCTGTTCCTCCTCAGCAGAGTTGACAGCCTCCTCAGCCAGCACACTACAGGCCACGTGTGGGTAATTAGGCCTCTGTTCCTCCTCAGCAGAGCTGACAGCCTCCTCAGCCAGCACACTACAGGCCACTCTGATACCATTGCTGCATTAATCTGCCCTGTGCATACACCCAAACAGCCACAAACTTCTCATTAAGAAAATGTGCATCAAATGGTGAGTACAACAATTCTTATATTGTCGTTTTCTTTCCATTTCCAACACCATGTTAACTGTTACTAGAAAAACGTTAAACGTTTTACATCGAAATTTTGTATGCATGTGTTCCGGCCCTCAAGATTTTTCATGATTTGAAGTTCGGCCCTCGGGCCAAAAAAGGTTGAGCACCACTGGTATAAAGTATGTAGTTACATGACATAAACAGCTGTAAAGCAACATTTCACCCTTGATGACTGTAGAATTGCTTCCATCAAAATAAAGGCACATAAGGGCACCTGTCTCCCCCTGACAATTTGCTGCTCTAGGCAATGGCTTACAGTGGCTTTCAAAAGTATTCGGCCCCCTTGAAGTTTTCCATATTTTGTCACATTACTGCCACAAACATGAATCAATTTTATTGGAATTCCACATGAAAGATAAATACAAAGTGGTGTACAGTTGAGAAGTGGAATGAAAATCATACATGATTCCAAACATTTTTTTACAAATAAATAACTGCAAAGTGGGGTGTGCGTAATTATTCAGCCCCCTGAGTCAATACTTTGTAGAACCACCTTTTGCTGCAATTACAGCTGCCAGTCTTTTAGGGTATGTCTCTACCAGCTTTGCACATCTAGAGACTGAAATCCTTGCCCATTCTTCTTTGCAAAACAGCTCCAGCTCAGTCAGATTAGATGGACAGCGTTTGTGAACAGCAGTTTTCAGATCTTGCCACAGATTCTCGATTAGATTTAGATCTGGACTTTGACTGGGCCATTCTAACACATGGATATGTTTTGTTTTAAACCATTTCATTGTTGCAATGGCTTTATGTTTAGGGCCCTTGTCCTGCTGGAAGGTGAACCTCTGCCCCAGTCTCAAGTCTTTTGCAGACTCCAAGAGGTTTTCTTCCAAGATTGCCCGGTATTTGGCTCCATCCATCTTCCCATCAACTCTGAACAGCTTCCTTGTCCCTGCTGAAGAGAAGCACCCCCAGAGCATGATGCTGAAACCACATTTGACAGTGGGGATGGTGTGTTCAGAGTGATGTGCAGTGTTAGATTTCCGCCACACATAGCATTTTGCATTTGGGCCAAAAAGTTCAATTTTGGTCTCATCTGATCAGAGCACCTTCTTCCACATGTTTACTGTGTCCCCCACATGGCTTGTGGCAAACTGCAAACGGGACTTCTTATGCTTTTCTGTTAACAATGGCTTTCCTCTTGCCACTCTTCCATAAAGGCCAACTTTGTGCAGTTCACAACTAATAGTTGTCCTATGGACAGATTCCCCCACCTGAGCTGTAGATCTCTGCAGCTCATCCAGAGTCACCATGGGCCTCTTGACTGCATTTCTGATCAGCACTCTCCTTGTTCGGCCTGTGAGTTTAGGTGGACGGCCTTGAGTTGTGCCATACTCCTTCCATTTCTGAATGATTGCTTGAACAGTGCTCCGTGGGATGTTCAAGGCTTTGGAAATCTTTTTGTAGCCTAAGCCTGCTTTAAATTTCTCAATAGCTTTATCCCTGACCTGTCTGGTGTGTTCTTTGGACTTAGTGGTGTTGTTGCTCCCAATATTCTCTTAGATAACCTCTGAGGCCGTCACAGAGCAGCTGTATTTGTACTGACATTAGATTACACACAGGTGCACTCTATTTAGTCATTAGCACTCATCAGGCAATGTCTATGGGCAACTGACTGCACTCAGACCAAAGGGGGCTGAATAATTATGCACACCCCACTTTGTCGTTATTTATTTGTAAAAAATGTTTGGAATCATGTATGATTTTCGTTCCACTTCTCACATGTACACCACTTTGTATTGGTCTTTCATGTGGAATTCCAATAAAATTGATTCATGTTTGTGGCAGTAATATGACAAAATGTGGAAAACTTCGAGGGGGCCGAATACTTTTGCAAGCCACTGTATGTTGCCTATCCTCAGGTCTGGTCTTGGGTTTCACAACACCACCAGTACCACTTTTAGCACTATTCAGATTGAGATCATAATGACTTCCAAATTAAGTCCAAAAAGGTTTATGTTCCACAGGTATTTCAGTAACCATCTGATGCTGTCAGAATCACACATACTGAACATCTAACATCTATAGAAGTTAGAAACTCAGAGAGTCCGAAATATGAAGATAAAAGCAGATGAGAAAAGGCAGAGACAGGCATTTTTATTCTTTAAAATGTCAATCTTCTTCTTATATTTTTAGCTTCGTGCTCCTGAAGTGCTGGTAACAGTCTGTCACAGACACACTCAGCAAGAAGTAATCTAGGGATGTCACTTGTTGTGAGTTTTTACTCTGATACCTGACAGATATCTTAACCTGCTATTATGATAAAATGTACTCTTCCCAAGGAAGTCTGCTGATAGCGTTAGCCATTCATAAGTATGGCCAACAGACAACTTCATTACCGATTAAATCTTTTGAGGGCCAATACCCATTTATCACTCACAATGCAAGTTTCATATGTTTGCTGATTTGTTTCTATTAACCATCTATCTTTTAAGGACAACTATATTGATGATACTGCTATCACCCTTTAGAGAGACACTAAAGCGAAAAACTAAAATGATGATATAATGAATTGGTTGTGTAATACGGATAATTACTAGAATTTTAGTAGCAAAGAAAATATTCTAATATTTTTATTTTCAGTTATATAGTGTTTTTATAACATTGCATCATTCTCTAATATTTGCAGTTTAGACACTACTCAGCATTCTAAATGGGTTCAAAAGTTCACTAGCCTGCTCTGGAAAATCTTCCCTGCAGAGGGAAAAAAGATACATTGCCTTTTAAAGCTTATTATCTCAAGTGTGTGGCAGAGTTCTCTGCGACTTTGAAAGGCGTAGAGCTCAATGGCTTATTTGCATAGATAACAACTGGAGTTTCTTAGCTCTTCCTTTACTGGAAACAATATTAGACTTGTGTCTTTGCTGCTAATAATGTTTTTTTTTCTTAGCTGTACTACACATACAAATCATTACATCATATTTTTTTTTCGCTTCAGTGTATCTTTAATTATCCATGTTACTCAAAATGTACAATTCAGTTCCTTGCTGGTGGTTCCACTGGTGACCTTTTTAAAAAGGGTCAAAAGTCACTAGCTGAGAATTATTAGAAGGAGGAAGACTAGGAGAAGACTAGGAGATCCTGTTGCTCCCTAATATGTATATTTCTGGAACATAAAAAGAAAGGGTTTGTACAAGTTGTTGAGATCTAAGAGCATAAGCAGGTCATCTGAAGCTGAAAAACAGCATATGATTATGAGGATTACATGCCAGGTTTTGAACACTTAAAATTGGTCTTGCAAACATGCAAAATAAAAATAGCACAAAGAAAATGAATGATGTAAGATCACCTGTTGCTGAGGCATTGCCATCAGTGTACTAAGGGCATGAGGATGGTCACATGGGTAGCTAGCATTATATGGATTTGTTAATAAATAGGGGAATACTGAGATGGAAGGGCAGGGGTATGCACAGGCAGTCAGAACCTGGCATTCTAGGGCCATCTGCTCCCTGAGAGCTGGCGGATGGGAGATTTGCAGCTTAACAGCTGCTCAGTTTGAGGGCGGATGTGAGTGATACAGAAATCAGCGTGTGTGAGAGACTAATCTGAGGGGGGAGGGTAAAAATAAAAAAGGACAGGTGAGAGGCAGAATGCACACATAGCAATCACTATATAGAATGAGATTATTAACTGAAACGTACATGCATAACCAGTATAGTACAACATGACCCAGTTAGTATCATTCCCCTGAGAATATTAATCACACTGGATCATCATCAGATATATGTTCACAGTCAGACCCTCTTCCCCCTCCCATTCTGTTTCCTTCCCTCCTCCATGTTCCATGCTTTTCAAAGATTCCATCTGTCCCCTGCCCACACATTAATATGGAGTCTCACTTACTTAAACTCTGGACTCAGATCAGGTTTTAGTCCATAAAAGGCTGTGGACAATGAAATCATCCATCCTTGTGAAAAGTGACCCCCTTCGCACTCTAGAAATGGCTTTGACCATTGAACTTGGTTTGGGTCCACAGTGTAGCTGTCTCCACGGCTCCACTTAGGAGTCTCCAGACTCTGGAGGTCATTTAGTAAAATTGCTTTGGTAAGAGAAGGATTGGCTTGGAACCTGCTCCACAAACTGTAGTCCAATTTGTGTCTTATGCGGTGTAGAGATGAAGTGAGGTCTTGAAGCAGAATTTCATGACCATCCTTGGTGGCCTGAAGAAGCAGCTGCGGCTTGTAGGACATGGGGTGTGCAGTGAAGGAAAGCATGGCCCGACGTATGTGAGGATCACCTCCAGCCAGACTGCGAACCAAAGCATGATACCATTCCATATCTTCTCTTATGCTGGACTCTCGCATGTCACTTGCTTGGAATATCATGTTAAGAAAGTTGGTGGCATGCAGTAGATAGTCCAGTGGTCTCCTTGTATGATGGAAAAGAGACTCAGGTGGGGACCCCTGCAGGTCAGTTATCTCATACCTCTTGGTGCAGTTGGCTTCTGAAAGAAAAAGAAGGTCCCCTGAGTACAGGAATTGTAGAGCTGCCTTCTTGCCTTCTTCATCTGGCTGGTCTGGGACAAGAATGGTGGGCTCAGGAGAAGTTGGAGGAATAGAGGTTGTAGAAGATGGTGAAAAGGAAGACTGGGTGAATTCTGGATAGGTGGGATAAATGTTGGGTATAGAAGGAGAAGAGGAAAAAACTGAGGGAGAGGGCAGGGACGGTGAGGATGTTATAGCTGGAGGAGGTGTTGGAGTTGGTGTCCATTCATCAATGGAATTGCTCCAAGAAGGACTCTGGAAATCCTGGTTGGCATGGAGAAAATGCTGGGCATGATGGCACCACAACAGTGCCCACCAAAGCACCGCCATCTCTCCACGAGGAAGATATCATGCCAGGGATTCCCCTCCTGCCAGAAGTCTTGGCCCCTTCCCTTGTGTACACAGACACCCCATCGCACAGGAGGACCAAATGCCTGTCAGGGCATAAATCCTTAGTGCTCTGATGCCATCTACAGAGGAATCCCCTCCGCAGCAGATCTCTCAGCTACAATCTCACATGAGCAATGTGGATGTATCTGTTTTTCTATATCACACTAAGATTCCCATGCTTGCTTTCCACTCCCTCCTATCTCACCCCTCCCTCTCTATCTGTACATCTCTGTTCTGTGACTTCCCCTCTCCTCTCTCTTTTCCTCCTTTCTATCTTGTCTATTTTCCCAGTTATGTCTGTTGTTTTTATCTCCTCTCTCTTGTTTCCTCTATTACTCTCTCTATCTCATTCTTCCATGCAGCCCCCTCCCTCTCTCTCTCTAGCTCTAGTTATATATACGTCACTTGGTTCCCCAATCTGTGCCTGGAACTGCCGGATGCCCTGTGCCCACAACAGGGATGCCTAATCCTTGTGCTTGCTAATAGATGGAGGTGTGAGAGCAAAGAATGCTGGGGGACGAGTGAAAAGGATGAAAGGCGAGGGAGGAGAGTCTGAGAGATGCAGATGTTAGGAAAAGCTGGCAGCGGATCAGGGTACCACTCATTACATTGGGTTGATGCTAAATAATGAGTTTATGAATGTAGAGCTATGCATGCATTTGATCAGGATGAGATATGATAAACAGCACACATTGCTGTATGTAGTTTGTGCTATTCATTATTGGAGGCTTATTTCTGGGTGATCATGCTCATAGTAAAAGGTGCATTATGTGTACAGCTAAGAAGACAAGGGTACAGGAGTGCGAGTATTCATTGCAATGTGTGAAAAGAGTGTGGAAAAACAAGTTGACGCATGGCTGTCTAATGTCTGATCTGCCTGCATCAAAAAATGCCAAATGCAGACATTCACCAGAAGCCCACTACGCTGTGCTAGGAAGGAGGAAGCTCAGAATCAGAAAGTGATGGGTCATATTGAGACGTGGTATAAATATGTAAAGCAAGTGTATGATGGTGATGTGGTGGTATGATTGGGAGGAAGCTGTGTGGGATGCAGACAGTTTGTGTGGTGTTACTGTTGGGGGGAGCATTCTGTCTTTTTTTTTTCAACAGCTAGCCTAGGAGACGATGGTTGTGTCGTCACACCCTGGATGAAATTCCATGGCAACTGAGGCTGAATTGTGCCCCCTCCATCAGCAGCATCAGACAGTCTGCTCGGCAAAAGGAGTTAGTAGAACACAGGGCTACACTATCGAGACAGAAGAGGAGGGAGGGACAGACACAGAGAACAGGTGTAAGGCAACAGATAGGCAGGTGGACAGATAGCTAGAATACAGACGCACACATTTGTGAACATGTAAATACACAGAAATAGGTAAGGTTGAATCATAAATACAATAGATACAATAGATAGGATTGATTGATTGATTGATTGATTGATTGATTGATTGATGAATTAGTTGCAGCTGGGGAGCAAAGGAGAAGAGAGATTTTATGAAGATCTGTGCAAAGAAAACTGCATTAAATTTAAACTGTTCTGATTGGGGGTACTGCTCCACCAAACACTGCATTCTGCTTTATAGAGAGGGGAAGGTGGTGACAAGTGAGAGTGAGCCGCTGCCACCTGTGTCAACACATAACAATAGTGATAGACCATAGTTTTCCAGCATGCTTGTTGTTAATGAGCGATCATTGGATGACAGGGACACCTGAGCACACTTGGAAAAGGTGGCTGAAATTAGAGATGGCTCGAACCTCCGATTTTCGGTTCGCGAACCTCGAACGCGAACTTCCGCAAAAATAGACTTTGATGGGGATGCGAATTTTGAAAACTAGAAACATTTATGCTGGCCACAAAAGTGATGGAAAAGATGTTTCAAGGGATCTAACACCTGGAGGGGGCATGGATGAGTGAGACAGACGCCAAAAGTCCTGGGGAAAAATCTGGATTTGACGCAAAGCATCGTTTTAAGGGCAGAAATCACATTGAATGCTAAATTGCAGGACTAAAGTGCTTTAAAACATCTTGCATGTGTATACATCAATCAGGGAGTGTAATTAGAGTACTGCTTCACACTGACACACCAAACTCACTGTGTAACGCACCGCAAACAGCTGTTTGTGTAGTGACGGCCGTGCTGGACTGGTGCGCACCATGGCGAGAGTGCAGGCCGTGGCGGTTTTCAAGCCCATATGGTATGGTCGCCTGTGGTAGCTCAATGATAGAACAACAGTGACTGTCCAGCTGATCGAATTTGGTCTGTCCACAATGAAGCAACAACCTTATTATATTGGGTGTGTTCCCCCCCGAGACACTCATATAGCCGGCGGTCATTGCTTCATTGTGATACGCAAGCCCCTTCACCGCGGCAAGGTAACAATCACGAAGGGGAATTGACACATGTACATGCCTTTTGTTTTGTTGTTGCAGCTGCAGTGCAGGCAGAAAAATTAGGCAGGCATGTACACACCCCAAAAATTATTATGGCGGCCGCTGCTAGCAGCGGCCTTAAAAATTCAGGAATCCGCCTGGAGTCCTGGACCCTGTTGGTGGTGGCGGAGAACGCAGTCAAGCGGCCTGCAGGCAGAGATGCTGTGTGGGGACCGCCTTAGTCATGGGGCAGGCAGTCACACGGCGTGCAGGCAGAGATGCTGTGTGCGGGGACTGACTTAGTCTTCGGGCGGGCAGTAGCCCTCCGGGATCCATGCCTCATTCATTTTGTTAAAAGGTGAGGTACTGAACACTTTTGTGACTTAGGCGACTTCTCTTCTCAGTGACAATGCCTCCAGCTGTGCTGAAGGTCCTTTCTGACAGGACTCTTGAGGCAGGGCAAGACAGAAATTGGATGGCAAATTGTGACAGCTCTGGCCACAGGTCAAGCCTGCGCACCCAGTAGTCCAAGGGTTCATCGCTGCTCACGGTGTCTACATCCACACTTAAGGCCAGGTAGTCGGCTACCTGCTTGTCAAGGCGTTGGTGGAGGGTGGATCCGGAAGGGCTAAGGCGAGGCGTTGGACTAAAGAATGTCCACATGTCCGACATCACCATGAGATCGCTGGAGCGTCCTGTCCTCGCCTGCGTGGACATGGGAGAAGGATTACTGGCAGTGGTACCCTTATTGCGTTGTGCTGTGACATCACCCTTAAACGCATTGTAAAGCATAGTTGCCAGCTTGTTCTGCAAGTGCTGCATCCTTTCTGCCTTTATGTGATTTGGAAACATCTCCGCCACTTTGTGCCTATACCGAGGGTCTAGTAGCGTGGCCACCCAGTACAGCTCATTCCCCTTGAGTTTTTCATACCAGGGTCCCTCAACAGGCTGGACAGCATGGTCCCTCAACAGGCTGGACTGCACAAATTTGGATCCAGACGTACTATCCATCTCCTCTTGTGACGTCAGGTAAGTTCTTCTTCTCCCCCCAGCCACGAACAATACCACGGGAATGTTGAGCAGCACAAGCCCCCTGCGACACCTGCTGCAGTTGTTCTTCTGCCGCCGCCTCCTCCTCCAAAAAAAAAAAAAACACCTTCCTCATCATCCGAGTCTGACTCCTCTTCCCCACATGACTCTTCCTCCTCCTCCCCCCTCTGTGCTGCCGCAGGTGTTGAGGAAACATCTTGTTCTGATGAGAATTTATCCCACAACTCTTCCTCCTGTTCCTGTTCACGCTCCTCCACAGCTTGATCCACCACTCTACGCAGGGCACGCTCCAGGAAGAAAGCGTACGGGATCAAGTCGCTGATGGTGCTTTCACTGTGACTCACCAGGTTGGTCACCTCCTCAAACAGCCACATGAGCCTGCAGGCATTTCGCATGAGTGTCCGGTTCTTGGGCCAGAACATCCCCATCTCCCCAGAGTGTGTCCTTCTACTGTAGTTGTAGAGATACGGGGTGACGGCTTCCTGTTGTAGCAGGTGAGAGAACATGAGGGTCGAATTCCAGCGAGTCGGGCTATCGCAAATCAGGCGTCTCACCGGCAAGTTGTTTCTCCGCTGAATATCGGCAAAGCGTGCCATGGCCGTGTAAGACCGCCTGAAATGCCCACACAACTTCCTGGCCTGCTTCAGGACGTCCTGTAATCCTGGGTACTTAGACACAAATCTCTGAATTATGAGATTCAGCACATGTGCCATGCAGGGTACATGTGTCAGCTTTCCCAAATTCAAAGCGGAAATGAGATTGCTGCCATTGTCACACACCACGTTGCCGATCTCCAGTTGGTGTGGGGTCAGCCACAGATCCATCTGTTTGTTAAGAGCAGCCAGGAGAGCTGCTCCAGTGTGACTCTCCGTTTTGAGGCAAGACATGTCTAAGATGGCGTGACACCGTCGTACCTGGCATGCAGCATAGGCCCTGGGGAGCTGAGATCGCAGCACCAGTAGAATTGAACTGCCACTCAGCCAAGGAGGAGGCGGATGATGACAGCAAAGAGGATGTAGCAGGAGGAGAGGAGGTGGCAGGAGGCCTGCCTGCAAGCCGTGGAGGTGTCACAAGTTGGTCCGCTGCACAGCCACATACTCCCTGCTTGTCAGCGGTCACCAGGTTGACCCAATGGGCTGTGTAAGTACTGTACCTGCCCTGACCGTGCTTGGCAGACCAGGCATCCGTGGTCAGATGGACCCTTTTCCCTAACGCTGTGTGCCAGAGATGACACCACTTGCCTCTCAACTTCACAGTACAGTTTGGGTATCGCCTTTTTAGAGAAATAATTGCGGCCTGGCATCTTCCACTGCGGTGTCCCAATGGCCACAAATTTACGGAAGGCCTCAGAGCCCACCAGCTGGTATGGTAACAGCTGGCGAGCTAACAGTTCTGCCAAGCCAGCTGTCAGACGTCGGGCAAGAGGGTGACTGGCAGAAATTGGCTTCTTCCGTTTAAAGATTTCCCTCACGGACACCTGACTGCTGCTGTGGGCAGAGGAGCAGGAACCGCTCAAGATGAGAGGCGGAGTGGAGGGTGGCTGTGATTGTGAAGGTGCAAGGGAGAAAGAGGCTCAAGATGATGCACCTGAAGGAGGAAGAGGAGCAGGAGGGTGGCTTTTCTTTTGTGTGCTGCTTTTCCTCTGGTGCTCTTCCCATTGCTGTTTGTGCCTTTTCTCCATGTGCCTTTGTAAGGTAGTTGTCCCTACGTGGCTGTTGGCCTTTCCATGGCTCAATTTTTGGAGGCAGAGAGAACAGATGGCATTGCTCTGATCTAATTCAAAAAGGAGAAAAAGGTGTGTGTATGGCACATCCCATCAATTGGAAACCTCAAAGAGCAATAAAGTGTAATCACATAGCAAAACAATCTTTCCAGCGTCCTCAGTTATATGCTTGCTGTTAGGTCGCCCAATTCTGCCACTCAGACGTGTGCACAGCTCATCAAAGAAGAAACTCACATCAATATCTGATTCCAAGAAGAAAGCAAAGAGCATGCACCTTCCGTCTAAATAGTGTTGTTTAATGGCAGTGAAGACAACCTTAAAATTCTTGCAGGCATTTCATATCGATACAGTGTTGCATAAAGTATGCTTGTCAGACATCTCTTACGTGACCGGCAAAGAAACCTTCGGTGGCTGGTGCTGGAGGTGGGTGCCCGGCTAAGAGTGGGGAGGCTGCCATTAAACAACACTATTTAGACGGAAGGTGCATGCTCTTTGCTTTCTTCTTGGAATCAGATATTGCTCTGATCTAAGGCAGACACACTAAAACATTTCCAAACCGCTGAGGCCCCCTGGGGTGATGGCACTATGGTGGCATCAGCAGCTGACGTCGAAGGGCATGTTGGCTAGCTGTACATAGGTGGCGATACCTGGCGCCGGACACTACCACCAGCTGTTTCTAATGACGAGCTACTACTGCTTCTTTCAGGAACTCATCTCCTTCTACTCCTCTCTGACTCCCCCGCTGAACTGTCCCCTTGGTCATCTTGTCTCTTAGGATCCCACGTGACATCCGTATCATCATCATCATCATAATCATCCTGCCCAGCTTCACTTGCCTCAGACACCTCATAAACTGCACCAACAGCAGGTACTTCATCCTCCTCCTCACACATTACGTCCATAGTGTTGCCTAACTCAGACATATGAGGTGGTGTAACTTGCTTAGCGCCTTCATCTTGTTGTAACAGTAGTGGCTGCGAATGAGTTAATTCCCCATAAAATAACTCCTGTGAAGTGTCAAATGGAACAGATGTGGTGCTAGTAGTAGCGCTGGTGGCTGCGGAAGATGAGGTGTTCTGTGTTAAATAGTCAACCATGTCCTGACAATCTTGGGAGTTGATGGGATGTGCCTTCTTCTGAGCACTGTACTTTGGTCCAGGGCCGCACGAAATCACATCAGCACAACCTCGAACAGACCTGCCGGGTGGCCTTCCTCTGGGTCTACCTCTGCCTCTACCTGTTTTGTCCATATCAGGGGGGATGAAGTGAAAGGTATGCGCTGACTTGACTAATACAATGTGCAGTCACACAGGTGCAGTTAACAGGTATGCATGGAGTGGTATATCACACTGCGTGCTCTCACATAGGTAGGTGGGTGCACTGAACACAACAGGTAGGTATATGCAGTGATGGGTATTACAAATGTGCACCTGTCACACACACGTACCGTGAACAGGTACAGTGACTGGTGGTATTGAAAAGCACACTGCATGCGCTCACGTAGGTAGGTGGGTGCACTGAACAACAGGTAGGTATATGCAGTGCTACTGGGTATTATAAATGTGCAGCTGTCACACACACACACATACCGTGAACAGGTACAGTGACTGGTGGCATTAAATATCACACTGCGTGCGCTCACGTAGGTAGGTGGGTGCACTGAACAACAGGTAGGTATATGCAGTGATGGGTATTACAAATGTGCACCTGTCACACACACATGCCGTGAACAGGTACAGTGATTGGTGGTATTAAATATCACACTGTGTGTGCTCATGTAGGTAGGTGGGTGCACTGAACAACAGGTAGATACATGCAGTGCTGCTGGGTATTACAAATGTGCACCTGTCACACACACACACACACAGGTACCGTGAACAGGTGCAATGACTGGTGGTATTAACAATGCGTGCGCTCACGTAGGTAGGCAGGTAGGTAGGTGCACTGAACAGTGAACAGGTGCAGTGATTGGGATGGGATTACAAATGTGCAGCTGCCTGTCACACACACAGGTAGTCACTGAATGTGCTGGGCAGGGCAGTGGCACAGTAGGAATTAACACCAAGGGGCCAAAGGCCAGCTGCGACTGACTGACAGGGCTGGATATAATGCAAGTGGGCCAAAAAAAAAAAAATAGATTAGCTCTCAAAAGAGCTGTTGAGGGGTGCTTTTTTAGCAATAAGAATCAGCAACTAGCAAGCTAACAAGCCTACAAGAGCCTAACTAAGCTTTCCCTATGTGAGTCTGCAGCAGCTCCCCCTTCTGTAATTACTGCAGGCACACGAGCGAGTAAAATGCCTGATGCTGCCTGCCTTTTATAAGGGGTGGAGGGCCTCCAGGAGGGAGTGTAGCCTGATTGGCTACAATGTGCCTGCTGACTGTGATGTACAGGGTCAAAGTTTACCCTAATGATGTAGTATAGGAGGCGGGTCGAACCGCCATAAAGTTCGTGTTCGTTCGCGAGCGCGAGTAAGTTTGCGGTCGAACCGTTCGGGCCATTTCTAGCTGAAACAAACACTGGTACACACATCCAATATTGATTGGCCAATTTTACGGTAGCCATACATCAGAAGACTTGCCGGCCGATCGACCTTTCGATTACTATAATCGAATCGGATGAAAATTGGTGCCACCAAGTGCATGCCTGCCGGACAAAGCAGCCAATTTCGTGGCGGAATTGGCGCACTCCGTTCTCCATACACGCGCACCCCACGTGGTTGCCTAGTAAGGGCGCGCATGTGACTTAGACATCACATGTGCGGCCACGTTACTAGTCAACCACATGGTGCGCATGTATGGAGAACAGAGTGCACCCTGAGCCAGCAGAAGACAAGCTGAGGCAGCGGACAGGTAATGTTTCGCTTGCACTGGGCATGGGGGGACATTTAACATTAGGAGCGGCTGAAAGTGGCGTCACAAGGTCGATTCCAGCATAAAATTGATTGGGAATTGGCGTGCAGTGTAAAGGCAGCCAACAGATCTCTCTCTAATTGGATTTGATTACAGAGAGATTTGTCTCTTGGTCGAATCTGACCACCATCGCTAGATGTGTGGCTACCTTTACATGTAGTATGAGGTCCAACAGACTTTCAGTACACTGAACAGATTGTGTAGGTAAGCTGTCAATACTACATGGAAGTGGTAAAATTTGACAATTAAGATTGGATAAGTGTACACACCTTTAGTTGAAATTGTGTACAGTCCTTAAAGGGGGTTGTATCATCCAAAAATAAAATAGTTAGTGCCCCAAATGTATATGCAAACCCTTTTTTTTTTCTAAAATAGGTCACTAAATGTCCCCCGATTTTTTTTTTCTTTTTACCTGGTCTGTGTGCCTTTGCATAACCGTCAGGAATTGTGCAGTGCCAGCGGGATTGTGGGAAGTTTCTTAGCTACAGTATCAAGCATAAGCAGGCAAATAACAGAAAGCTAAGGACACTATGAAGGTAGAAGAAGGTAATTGCATTCCCCCTTCCTCTAAAGACTTTACACAGTGATGTAAGCCTAGGTGATGTTTGCTGTGGGAGGGACAGGAAGCTGTGGCAGTAGGGAGGGAAAATTAACAGTGAGCTGGGCTGAAAAAAAAAGAGAAAAGGGCAGAAGTGATGTCACTTTTGGCATCACAGAGAAACAGTACAGATGGAAACCAGCAGAAATATCATTTTCTTTTTTTTCACATCACATTTCTCCTAAATCTGACAGTGAACACTAAAAAACAGGATAGGTAGACTAAATAAGTAATTTCTCATTGGATGATTTGTATTTTAATTTTTCAGTTAATATGTGAGTTTTATCCCATTTTAAGTCCAAAGCTGATAATGTATATTGTTACAGGATACCAAAATAACTACAGGAACAAAGCCTGAGTAAGGCAGGTTAATATGAAATTATGCACTGTGCCATATTAGACTTTCTTCCTCACGCCGCACTTCTAGTAAAATGGACAATTTGACACATGGTGCAAAGGACAAGAACAAGTGCTAGCGACATGTTGCCCCTGTCCTCCTCAGGCATGCAGTGTATATAGTGGACAGGGTGACAGTAGCAGGGATAATCAATCTGTCTCTTTCCCCCTCCCGCAGGCCATGTATATAATGGACTCTCCGCCTGTGTCACTTTGTATTAGTGTTGTCTGAGTGGAGAGAGCAGAAGGACAGATGGCTGGATGGAGCCTGGGGAACCAGGGATGTGTCACAGATGTGTGAGGAAAGTGTCAAATACACTATACCTCCTCTGCAGTCTCCTCTCTCAGCTGTTTAATTCTTTATGTGAATCAATAAATGAAGGAACTTATAGACAAGGCTCAAATTCAATTTTTTAGAAGCCGTTGAGATAAAACGGGTAGCCAAAGAAACATTTGAAGCCTTAAAAAATAAATAGAATAAATAAAAGTATGTGAATTATGGTATAATGGTGCCCAAAGCAAGATAGCAGCTTTTTACTCTCTCTGAGGTGAGGTGGGGCATAAGGTTAGAGGAGCTGCACATCTATGAGGCCCTCAACACCTGCCTAGGTTGCCTTGTAGGTGATGTGGCTCTAACATAGGTGCTTTCTGAGAAGAGAATAAGTCTATGAGCTTGACCTGACATGTCATGTCATGCAGTTTCGAAATTAAGTTACCCTGACCTACATATAGGGGTGCTGTAAACCATAAAGCACAATGAGATCTATAGGGAGATGATGGCAGTTTAACATCAGTCAGCTTGCATGAGGAGCTTGTAGTTCTAGAGTCCTAGGGAAAACCTGCATCAGGTACACAGCTCCACCAAAACTATCAACTGCCACTGAGTGGAGTACTCCTTTAGAGACAAACTGTAGCTAAAACTTTTATTGAGTGAAGTAGCTACAGACCCCTAGGCCCTGATGCATAATTTGAACCTACCTCGACACTCACCCCCCCTACCCTAACACTGCTCCCCATCTCTTCATGGCACAGCTCAGCCATCTTCCCCTTCCAGCAAGTGAGCACTATTCTCAAGTAAAAAAATATACACAAGCTCTTAAGGTAATTTTCACATTAATAACACGGCAAAACTGATGTCACAAGAGAAGACAATGAGGAGACGGCAAAACAGGTTGGGATGAGAGTGGGAGGTATTTGTAGTGGAATATTTTTTCTATATCTATATTCATGTTTGTGTGTTGAGGTTTATGGGTCCTCTGAAGCCTAGGATCCGCAATGTGAATTATACATTGGGATGCGAAAGTTTTGGCAACCTTGTTATTAGTCATGATTTTCCTGCATAAATTGTTGGTTGTTACGATAAAAAATGTCAGTTAAATATATCATATAGGAGACACACACAGTGATATTTGAGAAGTGAAATGAAGTTTATTGGATTTACAGAAAGTGCGCAATAATTGTTTAAATTAAATTAGGCAAGTGCATAAATTTGGGCACTGTTGTCATTTTATTGATTCCAAAACCTTTAGAACTAATTATTGGAACTCACATTGGCTTGGTAAGCTCAGTGACCCCTGACCTACATACACAGGTGAATCCAATTATGAGAAAGAGTATTTAAGGGGGTCAATTGTAAGTTTCCCTCCTCTTTTAATTTTCTATGAAGTGTAGCAACATGGGGGTCTCAAAACATCTCTCAAATGACCTGAAGACAAAGATTGTTCACCATCATGGTTTAGGGGAAGGATACAGAAAGCTGTTTCAGAAATTTCAGCTGTCTGTTTCCACAGTTTCCACAGTTAGGAAAATATTGAGGAAGAACACAGGCCCAGTTCAAGCTAAGACTCGAAGTGGCAGACCAAGAAAAATCTTGGATAAAAAAAATGACGAATGGTGAGAACAGTCAGAGTCAACCCACAGACCAGCACCAAAGACCTACAACATCATTTTGCTGCAGATGGAGTCACTGTGCATCGTTCAACCATTCGGCGCACTTTATACAAGGAGATGCTGTGTGCATCTCACAGCATAGAGCAAAAACAATACAGCATTCCAAGAAAAACACCTGCTACATACAATAAAATATGGTGGTGGTTCCGTCATGCTGTGAAGCTGTGTGGCCAGTGCAGGGACTGGGAATCTTGTCAAAGTTGAGGGATGCATGGATTCCACTCAGTATCAGCAGATTCTGGAGACCAATGTCCAGGGATCAGTGACAAAGTTGCAGCTGTGCCAGGGCTGGATCTTTCAACAAGACAATGACCCTAAACACTGCTCAAAATCTACTAAGGCGTTCATGCCGAGGAACAAATACAACGTTCTGGAATGGCCATCTCTGTCCCCAGACCTGAATATAATTGAAAATCTGTCGAGTGAGTTAAAGAGAGCTGTCCATGCTCGGAAGCCATCAAACCTGAATGAACTAGAAATGTTTTGTAAAGAGGAATGGTCCAAAATACCTTCAACCAGAATCCAGACTCTCATTGGAACCTACAGGAAGTGTTTAGAGGCTGTGATTTCTGCAAAAGGCGGATCTACTAAATATTTATTTAATTTTTCAAATTTCAAATTTATGCACCTGCCTAATTTTGTTTAAACAATTCTTGCACACTTTCTGTAAATCCAATAAACTTAATTTCACTTCTCAAATATCACTGTGTGTGTCTCCTATATGAT
Source organism: Hyperolius riggenbachi (assembly GCF_040937935.1). Classification (NCBI taxonomy): domain Eukaryota; kingdom Metazoa; phylum Chordata; class Amphibia; order Anura; family Hyperoliidae; genus Hyperolius; species Hyperolius riggenbachi. The sequence goes on from NC_090657.1 coordinate 107,831,757, forward strand.
CTGACGGGAAATTTAATCATGTGTACCTAGATCTAAGATATTAGAATTAAGTAGCATTAACATAGAACAGGTTACGGTGCTCAAATATTAAAAAGAGCAGATACCCAAAATCTGCATAAAGATAAGTAAAAATGTAAACTTCAGTGGAAATGCTATAAATTTATTTAAAAGAAAAAAAAAAAAACTAAAAGTTGCATATTAAACGCTCACTTTTGTTTCTTGTTTCTGTGCAATTTATCAAATGAACATCGATCAGTGTTGGTGTTATTTAAACATCAATTGTGTGTATCTGTACTTGTGTCACTGGTTGTCCTGATTGTACAGTATGATTAACTGCTCATGTATCTATGCTCCCCATGTTCTATGTTTTGCACGTTGTACAGCGCTAAGGAGTATGTTGGTAAATAAATAATCAATAGCAAACAGATTACATATCATTAAAGGCACCCTGAGCTCCTTTTAAACTCGATATTTGGACTTACCTGGGGCTTCCTCCAGCCCACCGTAGCCCGCGAGGTCCCATGGCGTCCTCCTGGCTCCTCTTCCGGTCCTGCTAGCAGCTCCATTAATCTGTGACTTCAGTCCGTAGTCACCGATGCGCATCCCCTTTGCACATGCTACGCACAGGGGCGTAGCAATAGGGGGTGCAGAGGTAGCGACCGCATCGGGGCCCTTGGGCCAGGGGGGCCCCAAAGGACCCTCCCTCAACTACAGTATTAGCTCTATTTTGGTCCTGTGCTCATAATAATCACTTCTATACATGCTTTGAATAGTGGTAATCATTAACAAACTGTTCCCCATCTCCTTCCTGCACCTCTGACACTGTAGTTGCCATTGGCAGGTTTTTGGTGCGCCGTATCAATTGTTATGTATAGAGCACTAGGGGGGCCCCATTGTAAAACTTGCAACAGGGCCCACAGCTCCTTAGCTACGCCACTGGCTACGCATCATCACGCTGGCCGGTGTGAGAGTCCTGTGCATGCGCGGTTCAGTCTTAGAGAACCGGCCTGTAGTCACAAATTAATGGATCAGCCAGCGCGACCGGAAGAGGAGCCAGGAGGACGCTGGGGGACCTTGTGAGCTACGGTGGGCTGGAGAGGGCCTCCGGTAAGTCCAAATATTGATTTTAAAAGGAGCTTAGGGTCCCTTTAATTCAATCACCACATCCACACCCACGCTCAGGTATGGAGTTCCTATTTAATTAGTATGCTAATGAGGCCGACTTACCTCCCTTGGGGCTAGTTCACAGTTGCATAATTTGCGATTTTGTATGTTATTTCACTGCCTATATAATTCTAAGGGCCTGTTCACATCTCTGCATTGTAACAGATTGTGTTATTGTGGCTGGAATCACAGCGGATAGCAGGAACACAACGGAAAGCAGCGCTGCACCTTATCATACAGTGAAGCATACAGTCATTGAAAAGTATGCTTCACTGTACCATCAGCGCAAGCATTATGAGGCCAACACACTGCATGAAGTGTGTTGGGGTGCGGCACTCTGACTTTATGCACTGCAACGGCTGCAGTCCACATTACAATGTGGCTGTTATGAGCTAGCGCTAGTCTCCACTGTGATCCCAGCCTTAAAGTGAACCTGAGCCAAAGCTTGGGTTCAAGACAAGACCTTACCCTGAAGAGAGGGAAGCCTCAGGATCCTATTGACCCTACCTCCGCTGGTCTGAAGCCCCCCATTGCTGAGCACAACCCCCTTCCATATCGGGGTTGCACAGCTCCTCTTCCTGCATCATGGCCATGCAGTAGCTGCGCATGTGCAGTATCACGGAGCCCTGCGGCTCTGGCTTACTGTGCATGCGCTGGTGGTCTTGAGTGGCTACTGCGTGGCCACGATGAAGTGACAGGAGACATCAGACCAGTGAGGGAAGCCTCAGTGGGACCCTTAGGCTTCCCTTTCTTTAGCTAAGTATCACATTTTGTACCCGAGTTTCAGCTCGGGTACACTTTAAACTCACTGCTTGCAGGCTCTGAATTTATGTCTATGTCCGGTCTCCATTGCAGTTCACCCACATTTTAATGTGTGAGTCATGCAACACATCACTGTGAATCTAGCCTAAGGCCGTCTATTATATAGTTCTTAAGTGCGGTGATACTGCAGTGCACACACAGCGCACAACAATATTACCCTTCCTGCCAGGGGCGCCGCGAGGCATAAAGCGAACCAAGCGGTCGCTTGGGGCCTCAAGATCGTAGGGGCCTCGGCGGCTCAGTGACGTCGGCGTGACGTCACTGTTTTCCTGCAGCCCCGCGGGGCTGGCAGAGCAGAGTAGGGCAAGGCTACGGGAAGATGGCCGCCGCCGAAGCCCTGCTCTGGAGACTATGCCTCCAGTACAGGGCTTCGGGTGGCCATCTTCCCGTAGCCCTGATTCAATCAGCGCGGGAGATTGGAGGAGGGAGGGAGCTCCGTGGGAACTGCGCGCCTGAGGAGCCGGCCAGGAGAGGAGACGGGGAGAGAAGACTTCTGCCAGTGCCAGGTGAGTAAATTATTTTCTTTTTGCAGCTCTGAAAATGTGCCCTAATTGCGTTTGATATCTGCTGAACTGTTCCCTAATTGTGTTTGATTTCTGCTGAACTGTGCCCTAATTGCGTTTGATTTCTGCTGAACTGTTCCCTAATTGTGTTTGATTTCTGCTGAAAATGTGCCCTAATTGCGTTTGATATCTGCTGAAAATGTGCCCTAATTGCGTTTGATTTCTGCTGAACTGTGCCCTAATTGCGTTTGATTTATGCTGAACTGTGCCCTAATTGCATTTGATTTCTGCTGAAATGTGGCCCTAATTGCGTTTGATTTCTGCTGAAAATGTGCCATAATTGCGTTTGATTTCTGCTGAAAATGTGCCCAAATTGCGTTTGATTTCTGCTGAAATGTGGCCCAAATTGCGTTTGATTTCTGCTGAAAATGTGCCCAAATTGCGTTTGATTTCTGCTGAAAATGTGCCCTAATTTCGTTTGATTTCTGCTGAAAATGTGCCCAAATTGCGTTTGATTTCTGCTGAAATGTGGCCCTAATTGCGTTTGATTTCTGCTGAAAATGTGCCATAATTGCGTTTGATTTCTGCTGAAAATGTGCCATAATTGCGTTTGATTTCTGCTGAAAATGTGCCCAAATTGCGTTTGATTTCTGCTGAAATGTGGCCCAAATTGCGTTTCATTTCTGCTGAAATGTGGCCCAAATTGCGTTTCATTTCTGCTGAAATGTGGCCCAAATTGCGTTTGTTTTCTGCTGAAATGTTGCACAAATTGCGTTTTTATTTTCTGGTGTCTGGGGTAACTGTTGCTGCATTTATTATTTAATGGTCATAGTTGGCTATATTTGCTGTGCTACGGTTAAGCTCCACCCATACAATGTCATGGCCAAATCCATCTTTCGCAGCGGCGCGCTGCGTGCGCCTCAATCACCACCACATCCATTTTCCCCGCAAACAGCCCCGCCCCAATCCGCCCTCCAGCTCCACCCACATGTCATGGCCACGCCCACTTATGCGGGATAGCCACACCCATTTTACGCTTCGCGCGCCGCAGGATAGGGCCACTTCCTACAGTCCGCTTGGGGCCACAAAAACCTTAGCTGCACCCCTGCTTCCTGCTGACAGCAAATACAGTGAGTTACACTAGTAGCATGACCCATGGTTCTTGAGTAGCACTACCCATTGGTAATGTGCGTTACTGTACGGTCTCACACCGTGAATAATACGGGCCGCGCTAATAGCTTACCTCGCAGTACTTGCTGCCAGAAGCAAGGGTAATATTGTTGTGTGTGCATGGCAGTATCACCGCAGTTCTGTGCATCAGGCCTAATGTCCTTAGTTGCTCTCAATTGTTTGCTATTGATTCAATTTGACTTGTTGTGTTAATATGCAACTTTTGGTTTATTGATTTTTTTTATTTACAGTAATACATTTATAGAGCTTTCACTTGAAGTTTAATTTTTATAATTAAGCAGCCTCTGTGCCCCTCAGATAGTAGAATTAATTAGCCCCTGTGTAGCTCAGATAGTGGTATTAGGCAGTCTTTAAAGCAGTGATAAGGCAGAAAAAAAATGCATTTACCATTTGGGTTTTCTTAGTTTATCACTGTGTTTTGGTATTTGTAAAGCAAAGCCAACATTGCTGTCATATGATTTACTTGTGTAGCTCCTTGTCTCTGCTTTATCGCCATACTGTGCTTGAAAGGCCAGGTTTTTTGTATTTATAAATCAGTGATAAGTACTATCGCTGCCTGAATTACTCTGCATTAATACTGCCATCCTGATGATGAAGATATGAATGCATGTCAATGGCAGAAAGCATCACCTGGCAATCTTCCTGCTGGATCTGAATTATAGCTGACTTATCTCCGGTGGAATCCGGCGGATCGCTCAGAAACAGCCGTATCAGTCCGCCGACAGACTGTACACACGCCGGACTGTCGCTGGAACGCCCACCCAGCGGGAAGTGATGACGGACCCGTAGTTGCCTGCAGTCCGGCGTGTGTACGGACCTTAATGCTTTTGAATGTTTTTTTCTTTAAATTATCACTGCATTTCTGTGGTGAACCTTTGTTTATAGTGGTTTTATAAATAACCATAGATAAATGAAAAAGCAGCAGAGATATGCTGAGATAAATGATTTATCGCAGTTTTATAAATCAGTCCCAAAGTCACATTACTGCCCAGCTGATGAAGATGCATTCCTGATGTCCCTGAAAGCACATGCTCAGTGGCATAACAATAGGATATGCAGAGGTTGCAACTGCAGCAAGGACTTTATACCATGAGGGCTACTCCGTTCGCTGCATTAGCTCTTTATTGGTGCGGTGGTGGTGATGATCACCTGTCTATTTGCTTGGTAGTGAGGTAAGGGTTAGCAGTATTCCCAGAGGTTAGACTTAGGTGTGGGGGCAGTGAGGTTTAGGCGTAACAGCAGTGAGGTTAGCATTAGGTATAAAGACAGTTAGGTTAATGTTGGGTGTAATGGCAGTGAGGTTAGAGTTAGGTGTAGCGGCAGTGAGGTTAGTGGTAGGTGAAGTTGTAGGAAGGTTAGTGTTAGGTTTAGTGGCAGTGAGGTTAGGGTTAGGTGTAGTGGCAGTGAGGATAGTGTTAGGTGTAGCGGCATTGAGGGTAGTGTTAGGGTTCGGTGTAGCAGCAGTGAGGTTAGTGTTATCAGTAGCAGCAGTGAGGTTAGTGTTAGGTGTAGTGACAGTGAGGGTAGTGTTAAGTGTAGAAGCAGTGAGGTTAGTGTTAGGTGTAGTGGCAGTGGGGTTAGTGTTAGGTGTAGGAGCAGTGAGGTTATTGTTAAGTGTAGCGGCAGTGAGGGTAGTATTAGGTGTAGCAGCAGTGACACTAACCTTAGTGTTAGGTGTAGGGGCAGTGAGGTTAGTGTTAGGTGTATCGGCAGTGAGGATAGTGTTAGGTGTAGAAGCAGTAAGGTTAGGTGCTATGATTAAGGGCCACTGTCGGCCCGAAACATGTCAGCCGTACGGCTGTGCTGGTTTTACCTGATGCAATAAAGATTTGTATTTTCTACATGTCACTGTGGACATCGTGCGGTGTCTGCTGTTTGGGTTTGAAGCGCCCGGCTCCTGCACTGTCTCGGTGGGCTGGGTGAGCGGAGGTCATCACATTTTTTAGTAAGCTTAGGTGTAGTGGCAGTGAGGTTAGTGTTAGGTGTAGAAGCAGTGATGTTAGTGTTAGGTGTATGGGCAGTGAGGTTAGTGTTAAGTGTAGCGGCAGCGAGGGTAGTATTAGATGTAGCGGCAGTGAGGTTAGTGTTGGGTGTAGCAGCAGTGAGCTTAACCTGCTGGGCGGTCTGGACGAGCTCAGCTCGTCCAGTACCGCCGGAGCCTGCCGCTCAGGCCCTGCTGGGCCGACTTGGCTCAAATAAAAAGCAGCACACACAGCCGGCACTTTGCCAGCCGCGTGTGCTGCCTGATCGCCGCCGCTCTGCGGCGATCCACCGCGAGCAGCGGCGAAAGAGGGTCCCCCCAGCCGCCTGAGCCCAGCGTAGCCGGAACAAAAAGTTCCGGCCAGCGCTAAGGGCTGGATCGGAGGCGGCTGACGTCAGGACGTCGGCTGACGTCGATGACGTCACTCCGCTCGTCGCTATGGCGACGATGTAAGCAAAACAAGGAAGGCTGCTCATTGCGGCCTTCCTTGTTTATTCTGGGCGCCGGAGGCGTTTGGAAGAACGCCTCCGGAGCGCCCTCTAGTGGGCTTTCATGCAGCCAACTTTCAGTTGGCTGCATGAAATAGTTTTTTTTTATAAAAAAAAAACCCTCCCGCAGCCTGCCTGGCGATCTTAATAGAACGCCAGGCAGGTTAGTGTTAGGTGTAGGGGCAGTGAGGTTAGTGTTAGTTGTAGCAGCAGTGAGGTTAGTATTAGGTGTATAAGCAGTGAGCTTAGTGTTAGGTGTAGTGGCAATGAGGGTAGTGTTAAGTGTAGAAGTAGTGAGGTTAGTGTAAGGTATAGTGGAAATGAGGTTAGTGTTAGGTGTAGCTGCAGTGAGGTTAGTGTTAGGTGTAGTGGTAGTGAGGTTAGCGTTAGGTGTGGTCGACACAGAGGGTACTGTTATGTGTAGCAGCAGTGAGGTTAGGGTTAGGTGTACTGGCAGTGAGGTTTGTGTTAGGTATAGCGGCAGTGAGGGTAGTGTTAGGTGTAGCAGCGGTGAGCTTAGTGTTAGGTGTAGAAGAATTGAGGTTAGAGTTATGTGTAGTGGCAGTGAGCTTAGTGTTAGGTGTAGTGACAGTGAGGGTTGTGTTAGGTGTACAAGCATGGCGGTTAGGGTTAGGTGTAGTGGCAGTAAGGTTAGTGTTATAAATATCAGCAGTGAGCTTAGGGTTGGTGTAGTGGCAGTGAGGCTAGTGTTAGGTGTAGAAGCAGGTGTAGAAGGAGGATAGGGTTAGGTGTAGCAGCAGTGAGGTTAGTGTTGGGTGTACCAGCAGTGAGGGTAGTGTTAGGTGTAGCAGCAGTAAGGTTAGTGCTAGGTGTAGGAGCAGTGAGGTTAGAGTTAAGTGTAGTGGCAGTGAGGCTAGTGTTAGGTGTAGTGGCAGTGAGGGTAGTGTTAGGTGTAATAGCAGTGAGGTTAGGGTTAGGTGTAGCGGCAGTGAGGTTAGTGTTAGGTGTAGCGGCAGTGAGGTTAGTGTTAGGTGTTGTGGTAGTGAGGTTAGTGTTAGGTGTGGTGACACAGAGGGTACTGTTATGTGTAGCAGCAGTGAGGTTAGGGTTAGGTGTACTGGCAGTGAGGTTTGTGTTAGGTATAGCGGCAGTGAGGGTAGTGTTAGGTGTAGCAGCGGTGAGCTTAGTGTTAGGTGTAGAAGAATTGAGGTTAGAGTTATGTGTAGTGGCAGTGAGCTTAGTGTTAGGTGTAGTGACAGTGAGGGTTGTGTTAGGTGTACAAGCATGGCGGTTAGGGTTAGGTGTAGTGGCAGTAAGGTTAGTGTTATAAATATCAGCAGTGAGCTTAGGGTTGGTGTAGTGGCAGTGAGGCTAGTGTTAGGTGTAGAAGCAGGTGTAGAAGGAGGATAGGGTTAGGTGTAGCAGCAGTGAGGTTAGTGTTGGGTGTACCAGCAGTGAGGGTAGTGTTAGGTGTAGCAGCAGTAAGGTTAGTGCTAGGTGTAGGAGCAGTGAGGTTAGAGTTAAGTGTAGTGGCAGTGAGGCTAGTGTTAGGTGTAGTGGCAGTGAGGGTAGTGTTAGGTGTAATAGCAGTGAGGTTAGGGTTAGGTGTAGCGGCAGTGAGGTTAGTGTTAGGTGTAGCGGCAGTGAGGTTAGTGTTAGGTGTTGTGGTAGTGAGGTTAGTGTTAGGTGTGGTGACACAGAGGGTACTGTTATGTGTAGCAGCAGTGAGGTTAGGGTTAGGTGTAGTGGCAGTGAGGTTTGTATTAGGTATAGCGGCAGTGAGGTTAGTGTTAGGTGTAGCAGCGGTGAGCTTAGTGTTTGGTGTAGAAGAATTGAGGTTAGAGTTAGGTGTAGCGGCAGTGAGCTTAGTGTTAGGTGTAGAAGCAGTGAGCTTAGTGTTAGGTGTAGTGACAGTGAGGGTCATGTTAGGTGTAGAAGCATTGAGGTTAGGGTTAGGTGTAGTGGCAGTAAGGTTAGTGTTATAAATATCAGCAGTGAGCTTAGGGTTGGTGTAGTGGCAGTGAGGATAGTGTTAGGTGTACTGTAGAAGCAGGTGTAGAAGCAGGTTACGGTTAGGTGTAGCAGCAGTGAGGTTAGTGTTGGGTGTACCGGCAGTGAGGGTAGTGCAAGGTGTAGGAGCAGTGAGGTTAGTGTTAGGTGCAGAGGTAATGAGGCTAGTGTTAGGTGTAGTGGCAGTAAGAGTAGTGTAAGGTGTAGCGGCCAGTGAGGTTAGTGTTAGTTGCAGAAACAGTGAGTTTAGAGTTAGGTGTAGCGGTAGTGAGGTTAATGATAGTATAGAAGTAGTGAGGGTAGTGTTAGGTGTAGAAGCAGTGAGGTTAGAGTTAGGTGTAACAGCAGTGAGGTTATTGTTAGGTAAAGTGGCAGTGAGGTTAGAGTTAAGTGTAGCAGCAGTGAGGATAGTGTTAGGTGTGGAGGCAGTGAGGGTACTGTTATGTGTAGCAGCAATGCGGTGCGCATGCGCGGAAGTGTACTTTTTCAATACACTTCCCTAGAGAGCCTCACTTATAGTTTGGTTTGCTGTCAAAAATGACATAATTGTACACATATAGGTGTAAACAAAGCCTATTTTTAGTGCTGCGGTACGATGCGAACATCCGATCGTACCGCAACTAAAGAGCAGGCTGCTAATGTGAAACCGGCCTGATTCTCCTGTAGGCTGTGCAGTCAGGAGAAGGAAGAGACACCGTGGTGCAGGCTGCAGCTGCATGAGCCCTAGAGGCTAGTGGGCCCTTGTGCGGCTGCGTGGCCTGCACATCATGCATACAGTATGTCTGCCACTGAACCTAGGCCTTAGCCAAGAGCTATCTATATTACCGCACAGACTCAAATCAGATTTATACCTACACTGATATATGCTGGTATGCTTCATCCACCTGATTTTAATTCATCTTACAGGTGCCCATACACTCGATTGCCTCATTTGGTTCCTTGCAGATTCGATTCATCTATTGGGAATTGATTCCCTAAAATGTCAGATTAATCATCTTTTCATCGATTTTGACTAAAAATTGATCAAAAGTATCGATTGGCCAGGATGGAAAATATAAATCAATTGGGGGCAGGTCAAGAGCATTGGCAGATTGATGGCTTATAGCTTTGCACTGCATCAAACAGAGTAACGGAGACAAATCTCTCTCTGATCAAATCTGATTAGAGAGAGATCTGTTGGCTGCCTATACACCACAGGCCGATTCACGATCAATTTCAGAACGTAATTTCTCATGAATATGGGAGCCCCCCGCGTCTGCCCCCTCACCGCTTTTCTCCTGATGTATAAATGTGTGCATTTATACATAACCTGTCCTGTGTCGCGGTACCGGTGTGTCTTCTGAATCCGCCTCTCTTCAATTGACCCTATACACTCCGCTGGCGTGGCGTGTGTGTGACGTCACATGCACGCCGGTGTGCTATGGGTCGGAAGCATGTATGGGGCTAACCGCTATAGAGAAGAGGGACGGGCACCACGACACAGGACAGGTAATGTATAAATGCACACACATTTATACAGTAGGGGAACAGCGCGCGTGCGAACGAGGAGGGTAGGGTTTGTTCGCGTTTGTCTCTTGTCCCGATATCGCCGCGCACCTGATCAACTACGATGACCTGACATCTCGCAGCATGTCCGACTGATAAATGTGCCCAATTTCAGTACAAATTTGGTCAAATTGTTGATTGGGCAAGCACCGATTTTCTTCCGATTATAATAATTGAATCAGATTGTCAATCGGCCGCCAAATCGCCTGATGTATGGCTACCTGAACTCTGCAGTTCGATTGATTTTCAATAGATTTCCTGCTGGAATCTATTGGAAATTGATGTGCAGTGTATGGTAGGAATCGATTCTTTCAGAATCTATTATTTTCAGAAAGAATGGATTGTTTTGGAACATTTAGTGGAAATCTATACATGTATGGCCAGCTTAAATCTGTAATACTTTATGGGGTTTATGACTGATTTAATTTGTAAATGAGCACAACATTTAGCATTATGTGATTTTGAGCATACTTATATTTACTTTAGAAGTGCCTCTTCACATTTAATATATTTACCTTACAAATGCATCTTCACAGAAATCCCACAAATGTCTTCATCAGCTGCAAGTTAACAGCCGTTTATTATTTATTTTTTGTATTTATAAAGCGCCAACATATTACGCATTGCTGGACATTAGTTTAGGTTACAGACAATATTTAGGGGTGACGTTAGTGTTTCTTCAGCAAAACTCCTGTGTATATTTCTCTCTTAGGTCGGTGGCTCAAAGTTTTAACTACAGATATTGAGTAAAGAGGTATGACAGGGTCAGTTTAGCGAGTCAGGCAAAAGCGGCGCTGGAAATGTGGGCGGACCAGGCACCGCCATAGGCCGTAACAAGAATCATGGCTATAGCACCGCTCAGGCCATCATTTAGGTGCCCAAATTATGATAAAAACAGCGTAATTAGGCCACTAGCAATAGCTGGCAGCCAAATGACGTCCTACCCCACAGTCCACGGCAGCCCGGTGGGGGAATAGTAATTAACTCCGCCGGGACTTTTGCAGGAGCAGGGTGAGCCATTAATCGGCTTCACTCTGCACACAATTTTCCTTGCGCCTTAATTACATGTACACCAGTTCAGAACACTTTATCTTTAGGTTAATTTAAAGCCCCAGAGTCCTAATTCACCATATTCCCTTCATTGTTGGTTTGCATGTCATTAGCATTGTATCTATACATGCTGAAGCTTTAACAGAACCTGCTATTGAGACCTCTTTTCCACGGACTGTTCAACTGTGTGCTCAGTAAGCAGTTACCAGGCAGCAGCGAGCAGTTACCAGGCAGCAGTGAGCAGTTATTAGGCATCAACAAGCAGTCACCAGGCAGCAGTGAGCAGTTGTGAGAGTTTGAGAGGCATTTCACTACCTATCAACGGTCCGTGGAAAAGAGGCCTTAGTGAATGGCATTGATCTTCAGCAAATGTGGCCTAAAATGATAATTTGTGATGGTTTAGGATGAGATTTGGTACCATCACTGTACATACATGCTGCTTGGCTCCTGGTTGAGCAGAATGTTCTGTTCTGGTGTAGTAACTTCCAAGGTTTTATTGATTTAGTATGTAAGCACTAGGAATGTTTTGCCAAACTAATCACGCTAACCTAACACTTTGGTTGACAATGATGTCAAACTGAAGGTGCCTATTGGTTATTCAATCTTGAATATACAATCTTATCAAATCTACTGAGAGAATATACTTTAAATACATAATTTCCGCAGTCTCTCATATTACATAGAAGTGGTAAGATTGTATTAATGATGGGCCCCTAAAAAGAAATTCTCTGCCTCCATCGGATCATTGTAGCCAATGGAAAATATTTGCCGGCAGCCGTTACATTACACACACCTCCCATTAACCAAACAATCAGATACATCAGAATTATGGATGTACATCATTTTGTGTTGATGCAGAAGTATGCAAATTTTTATGTAGTTTGAAAATGGACCAATCCCAGCTCTTCATTCTTTTAGTCCATCTTTAAAGTGAACCAGAGACGAAGCACCCTCATGTATTTTACCAAATATATCAGTGGGAACATTAGAGAAAACACCTATCCTGCTCTCTGTTTCGTTCTTCACTGCTCAGCCTCCTTGTTATCAGCACTGATACAATCCCAGACTGAGCATTGAGTCTGGATTTGCTCAGGAATCATTATTGCTGAGTCTAACTTTTCTTATGTCTTTTCAAGCCCAAACCTGCCCCCTTCTAGCTCTGCTATAATGACTCAGCTGTAATGATTCCTGAGCAAAACCAGATTGAATGTTCAGTAGGGGATTTTATCAGGGCTGATAACAAGCAGGCTGAGCAGTGAAGGATAAAACAGAGAACAGGGTAGGTGTTTTCTCTAATGTTCCCACTGATATATATGGTAAAATACATGAGAGAGCTTTGTCTCTGGTTCACTTTAAACTGTAAAAATTGGAATTAAAAATTTGCATAATTCTGCATTGACTCAAAATTATTTGCATCTCATTGACCATCCCTAATCGGAAGTTCCTTAGCTATCTGTCCACCTTGTGTGGTAGCCTAAGCAGGGAAAAGTGAAGTAAAACTGGATGTGATAAGTCTAGAGCTCAAATATCAAACTTTGTACACAGGTTTTAATAAGGAAAAAATCCTTAATTCACCTTGCTTGGCCTGGGCCCTTAAAGGCCCATACACACGCAGCATGGATATTGCCCAACAGGAATTGGGACCCAATCTCTCAGGCAACATCTCTGGGTCGAGGCTGAACAGATACATAGTCAGTCTACAGGCTGACGGTGCTTTCTGTTGCTGTGTGTGTGTGTGGGGGGGGGCGAATACAAAGCTATCGGCGGTCATCCGACCGAGTTGTTCCGCCTAGCAGATTTAGGACAGGGTGGGATGTTATACACATGCGGATTATTGGCAGAAGCGGTTATTGTGGGCTGCCTCAGCCGACTCTAGCGTGTGTATGGGCCTGATGTGTTAAATTGAACACACCCTTTACTAATGCATGTATTAGTCAACTTTGCTAGTAGCGCTCATAAACAGTCCATAAAACTTTAGCACTGGTGCATAGGTTCCCCCCCCCCCCTTCATAAAGCAACTCACCGGATGGTGCGGCCTAAATCGGCCCGATATCGCTTCTGGGGTATAAGGCCACCCCACTGCCTCCAACCGGCAATCACCAATGGCTCACTGTTGTCTGTAAATATGAGGAGAGGCTTCCATAGCATAAAAGTGCTTATTTATTATAAAAAGTTTTGATAGGTTTACACCTTAAAGAGACACTGAAGCGAAAAAAAAATTATGTTATAATGATTTGTATGTGTAGTACAGCTAAGAAAAAAACATTAGCAGCAGAGACACTTTTTTCCAGTAAAGGAAGAGCTAAGAAACTCCAGTTGTTATCTATGCAAATTAGCCTTTGAGCTCCAGGACTTTCAAAGTCTCAGAAAACTCTGCCAGACACTTGAGATAATAAGCTTTAAAAGACAATGTATCTTTTTTCCCTCTGCACTGAAGATTGCACAGAGCAGGCTAGTGAACTTTTGAACCCATTTAAATGCTGAGTAGTGTCTAAACTTCAAGAATGACGCAATGTTTTTAAAAAAACACTATATAACTGAAAATAAAAAATATTAGAATATTTTCTTTGCTACTAAAATTTTAGTAATTATCCATACTACACAACCAATTCATTATATCATATATTTTTTTCGCTCCAGTGTCTCTTTAAAAATGGTCAGCAGACCAATAGGACAAAGTTGGTAACATACAACTTTAAAATGAGAAAATAAAAAATATTAAGAATACAAAGACCCGTCAGTATTATTACAGAGGTCACGGCGTGCGGCAGAGCTGTGCTTAGGCTTGAGGGGGTGTTGGTGTAAACACACTGCAGAAACCGCCGCTCACCGCCCGCTTGATAGCACAAAAAACCACTCCGCGCTCAATGGAGTTAGAAGGAAGGAAAGCTCAAAAAGCAGCACCACACTAGTATACGGTATCAAAAAATCAATTATATTTTATTTAAACATCATAATGTCCGATATCATAATATTAAAAACATCTAAAAACGACCAACCAAAATCTTCCACTAATAATACCTAATTATATCCATAATATCATTATCTCCATAGACATAAATATAAATAGCAGTCAATGCGGATCAGAATACGTGTGGGGTGCTCAATGATCTGAGCACACCAACACCCTATGAACCCGGGTTCAATACCTCCTGATGAAAGTGAAAACACATAAAATGAATGTACAACAATTCCTAAAGTGAACTCAGTGCAAATATAATAGCATGGGTGTCCATAAACCAGGACATGTGCAAATATAGGATATATAATGATAGACCAACAAAGTGCAAAGTATGCGTGTGACAGACAAGGTAAAGCATATAGAGGTGTAGGTCAGGGGGTATACTTAGACGGTAATAGAAGACCCAAGGAAGTGTGGAAGCTGGAGGGGAGCCCTTGGTGGACTACTCCACCGGTTCCGCGGCCGTCATGCCGCTTTGTCATAGAGTGCGAGGGAATCTCCATGTGGAGATTCCCTCCTTGGGTCTCCTTGGCAATCTCCATATCCCTCTCATTTCAGTTGTCCTATAAGGAGAAATAACTGATGAGAAAAGCTTAGTGCATCGAGGCATTGCAATGTATGCCTGTCTAAATCTACTCTTCTTCTGTCTTCCAGATTAACATTTTTTATTCACTCCCAGTTTAATGGCAATATTTACAACACTTATTTTTACCGCTTTCACGTGTCCTCCTTCAGTTTATAATGGAAGTCTATTGCCCTGACTCACAGGGATGGACACACACTTGACCCTGTGTTTACTCACCGCCTTATCCAATTTTTTCAAACTTAATTTTCTTTCACCACAACACCCTCAAATTTACCTTTGCCTCATCTCTATCCCGGAAAGGTTCACAGGCTAATGCCAAAATGTGGACAACTTAAGGTGCCCATACACTCGTCAGATTGGCAGCAGACAGATAAGAAATGCATCTGATGATCTATCTGATGCGTTTTTAGAACATTTTTTACCAGGATAGAATTCCAATAGATTTCAGTTTGAAATCTGTTGAAATTCGATCTGATGGCATTTTTTTGCCATCAGATTTCCATTAAGGCCAATGCAAACTGATAAGCAATCTCATCAGATCGACCTAAATTTTCCACCCTGCTAGTTCGATGGAAATCCATCGAAATCGATCGAAATCGGCCGTCGATCGGTCGATTGGCCAACCGATTTGCGATCGATCGATCGATCGATCGATCGCGATCGATCGATCGGCCAGAAAATCGGCTGAGTGTATGGGCTGCTTTAGACCTCCAAACCACTCACTGACCCTCCCACCACCTCTGCTCATTATGTACGCTGTCTGTGTCCTAGACTCAGTCACTCTCTTTTCCAACGACTGCAGTCACTGTGCCAAAGGTAATCCTGGCATAGCAGATGAATGGTGCTACCATAAAACCAATAAGAATGAAGGATTTGAGAAATACAAATGCATCTTGCATTTGATCTGGTAGTCCGAATCTCTTGCTGACACACCTAATGTACAGACACTAGATTCTCCTCAGAGGTGACTCAGAATGGCCATTTCATCTGAGAACCATCTAGCATGTGCACAAGGCTTTATACATTCCAAATTATTCCTATTTTTCATCCTTGTTCATACCTGCCCTTGTTGTACCTGCCCATAACCTCTGTTTTAATTTGTTCCACTCTAGAGGCATTTTTACCTCCCCATTCAAACATATAGTCATAAAACCAGTTCTTAATAAAACCCTCAAGCATCTCTAACTTCCGATCCCTCTCTCTCTCTAACTCTCTCCCTCGTTCCCTGCTCCAATAAACTACTTGAATGATGTGTTCACACAGACTTGGTTCACTACTTCTTAAATAACCCTCTGTTTCATAACCTCCAGATTGATTTTTCTACTTTCTGAATCTTTTGTGCTTCCTGAAATAAAAACCAATATCACCAGCAAACCAATAATGCCTTCTCCACATGTTTGTTGCTTAGAAGTAACTTATGATTTTGCTCTCTCCTTCAAACCAATAATACACTAACCAACTCCTGTCAACGTCAAATAAAAACATCTCCTTAATACCCCATTTCCTTGCACAAAGTGAAAAAAAATAACAACCAACAATGCTGTTAAACACCCTTAATCATATGGTATATACTGTATATAGCCTATGTGACACCATACCAATCAATCCTGAACAAAGAGCCTGTGACCC
Organism: Hyperolius riggenbachi; assembly: GCF_040937935.1. NCBI lineage: Eukaryota > Metazoa > Chordata > Amphibia > Anura > Hyperoliidae > Hyperolius > Hyperolius riggenbachi. The sequence continues at coordinate 107,847,649 of NC_090657.1, forward strand.
ACCCACCTCTGTTCTTGCCTCTCAAATTTCAGTCCCCTTTGTCATTCTCTCCACTGGCTATCAACCACGCAAAAAATACAATTCAAGTTTCTAACACTAACCTATAAAGCTTTCTGTAACAGGATCCCATCATCAAGCCAGCATATAATCTGACCTAGGACCTGTTCTCCAGTAACTGATCCAGCTACAGTTAGGTCCATAAATATTTGGACAGAGACAACTTTTTTTTTTCAAATTTTGGTTTTGTACATTACCACAATTAATTTTAAAGTGTACCAGAGACGTAAAATAAATAAATAAATAAAAATAAACATGCCTGGTGCTTCCTCTGACCCTCTTCAGACTAATCAGTCCTTCCCCGTCCTCCTCCGCCACCTGCATCCTCCACAGGCGCAGTACCGCACAGATGCAGAACGCTCCCGGCAACTGGAGCACAATGGGGTGCACGCTCACAGCCAGGCCGCACATGTGCAATATGGGGATCTAGGCGGCGGAGGAGGATGGCGAGGGACCAATTAGCCTGAAGGGAGCTGGAGGTAGCCCCAGGTATATATATTTTTTATTTTACGTGATCTCAGGTTTACTTTAAATGAAACAACGCAGATGTAGTTGAAGTGCAGACTTTCAGCATTAATTCACTGGCACTCAACTCATTTAAAGTAGTTTCAACATCAGTCCCAGGTTCTCCATCCACCACTGCACAGTTGAAGTGACTGGTATAATAAAGGAAACCTGAAATTATTAAAAAAAAATGATCCTCCGGTCCCCCGCCGCGGCTAAGTTTGATTACTGGCCCTGGCCCCGTGCGCCCTAGTTTGCTCTCATGTCACTGAGAACATCCTGCACTGGCACAGTACAAGCTTTTAAGATAGTGCCCCAGCGCTGCAAGGCAAGAGCGCTAAACATTACACCACCGCGCAGCTCACATACAGTGGTGTGAAAAACTATTTGCCCCCTTCCTGATTTCTTATTCTTTTGCATGTTTGTCACACTTAAATGTTTCTGCTCATCAAAAACCGTTAACTGTTAGTCAAAGATAACATAATTGAACACAAAATGTAGTTTTAAATGATGGTTTTTATTATTTAGTGAGAAAAAAAACTCCAAATCTACATGGCCCAGTGTGAAAAAGTGATTGCCCCCCCTTGTTAAAAAATAACTTAACTGTGGTTTATCACACCTGAGTTCAATTTCTGTAGTCACCCCCAGGCCTGATTACTGCCACACCTGTTTCAATCAAGAAATCACTTAAATAGGAGCTATCTGACACAGAGAAGTAGACCAAAAGCACCTCAAAAGCTAGACATCATGCCAATATCCAAAGAAATTCAGGAACAAATGAGAACAAAAGTACTGTAATTGAGATCTATCAGTCTGGTAAAGATTATAAAGCCATTTCTAAAGCTTTGGGACTCCAGCGAACCACAGTGAGAGCCATTATCCACAAATGGCAAAAACATGGAACAGTGATGAACTTTCCCAGGAGTGGCTGGCTGACCAAAATTACCCCAAGAGGGCAGAGAAAACTCATCCGAGAGGCCACAAAAGACCCCAGGACAACATCTAAAGAACTGCAGGCCTCACTTGCCTCAATTAAGGTCATTGTTCATGACTCCACCATAAGAAAGAGACTGGGCAAAAACGGTCTGCATGGCAGATATCCAAGGCGCAAACCACTTTTAAGCAAAAAGAACATTAAGGCTCGTCTCAATTTTGCTAAAAAAAATCTCAATGATTGGCAAGACTTTTGGTAAAATATCTTGTGGACTGACGAGACAAAAGTTGAACTTTTTGGAAGGTGCACCCGGAAATACATGACACAAAGTCATGTATTTCCGGGTGCATTTAATCATCTATATTTTATATAAGATCTCTAGGCTGCCTTCTATTAATACTGACAACATTAACAAGTTACAAAGCTGCCTCGTGTGATATTTTGGATTTCTAAGAGAGTAATGAGGAGGTTCTATCTTGACGTGGCAATCTCTATCATCAGATGAAAGAAAAATGGTTTCTTTTTTCAGTCCATAAGGCCACGAGTAATCCATTTTATAAAGAATGAAAGGTTCGTGAAAAACTCTTCTCGTCTCTGGATCTAGTACCGTAAATGCCAATGACCCTTTTCTAGAAATAAAAAACCTGTAAATTGTGTGATAAATGCCCTTGTTTAGGTTCTTTCAAGTATTTATGAATCATGAACTGTCTTATGAGGACATAAGATTCCTTAAAAACCCTGGATGCAAGTGGCAGCCATGACTTTCATCCCTGGGGCAATGTCTGCCTGTCTTGCCTGGACCTTAATGGTCTGGCTTTGCTAACTTAGAGGCCATATACGATTAGGAAAGAGTTATTGGTAAATCAAGAAGGGATCTATTTCACAGATGTCTCATCTTAGTCAATAGACTTATTGCCTGAACCGCAACAATTGTTATTGTGGCAAGATGACCCCTAACCACAGGACTTGACACTGCAGCATGCCCTCTACTGTAAGTCCAGACTCCATGTGTGTGATTGCTTTTTCCAAAGTATTTCGTACAGAAATGGATGCTATCCTCATGAGAATGGCTAGCAGGAAGAAGATATTTCGTAAAAATAAAAAGTCAGTAGTAAAAAGGCCTTTTCAGAAATGTAAGTGAAAACAGGGTAAGGTTGACCTAGTTTTTATATTTGTTTTGCTTGAAAACTGTAATGTCGCCTCTTAGACAAATGCATTTATGGTTGCATAAGAACTATGCTACTCCCATTCTCATTCTCAGTTCACCTGCCTCCTGAGTGGTTTCAAATCAGCCCCAAGAATCATTACAAAGGTTCTCAAGAAACCACTATTTCCTTTAACAGTTACGTCCACACAGATTATTCCATACCTGGATATTATGCTGATTCTAGGTGCAAAAGAACAGATACTGAGCCAATGTTTAATCTCCAATAGGAACCAAGCTCTTATTTAAATCTGGATCCTTGGGGTTCACATAAGCTGATGCTCCAGGGGTCCATTAGCACACGTGAAGCCTCTTCCTGCCTCTTTATTGTTGAAGTTGGGCAGTGGAACTTCTCTAGATTGCAGACTTCAAATGCCCCTGAAGAGGTTTTTATATCTCAGAAGATGGCTTGAGGTGAACTTGATGAAGACAAATCTGTAGAGGCACATCATTGAGTATGTTATGACCCCAGGTGAAAGCAGTTATGGTTTGGATGCTCATTTGAACCACTTAGCTTTTTGAGGTCAGTAATCCAGAGAGGAAGCAGCTTTACCCTACCAACTAAACTCACTTTAAGGTTTGAGCTCTATTTCAGTCTATCAGGGAGTCATGGTTAGTAATGGGTTTAAAGCTAAACTAACGTCATGATCATGAAGCATAAAAATATCAAATTATTAAATATTTATGGAAAGTAAATAATGTACATGTCTTTTAATAGTTAGCTTTACGCTCTATTTACATACATTATTGATATTATTTTCTGATGTGCTGCAGTATACCCTCAGGGCCTGTTCAGACTATGCGCGTTCCTAGACGTTTTCAGGGAACTTGTCTGAGTACCAAAAACGAACCAAAAAAGAAACGGCTCCTAATGCTTTTGAATGGGCTAGTTCACATGTATGCGTATGAGACGCATACGTTTCTCATCCGCATTGCTGCACGCAGTTCTGTGCGTCACGCATACAAACGGACGCAATGAAAGTCTATGGACGCGTATCAAAAACGCGTACTATTGCGTTTTTAGCAGGGCTGTGGAGTCGGTCCAAAAATCCACCGACTCCGACTCCTCAGTTTAGGTTTCCACCGACTCCGACTCCACGACTCCAACTCCTCTAATTTGCATATTACAATTTTATTGATTAAAAGTATGTGACATGAAATTCGTCTCTTAACTGCCAACGCTTAGGAATTTTACAAGACAACTGAAGTGAGAAGGATATGTAGACTACTATATTTATTCCCTTTAGACTAAAACTAGTCCTTGGTAAGAGTACTTGTAAAAGGTACAAACCGGAACAAAGAACATCTATCAGGCCCTAGGCAATGTAAGTGTGGGTGCATGTAAGAATGATGTGCAGGTACTCTGCAGGGGAATGAGGAGATTGTAAACAGACAATACCTCTGTGTTCAATGTGCACAGCATTCTCAGTGGATTCCCTGCAGCTCTGTGGGGAGTGCATATGTAGAGTATAGTACTACTGTGTAACAAAGTAAACCTGAGACAGATGAAATTAAAGTTTTATACATACCTGGGGCTTCCTCCAGCCGCCTTCAGGATAATCAGTCCCTCGTTGTCCTCCTCCACCACCTGGATCTTCTGCTATGAGTCCAGGTACTTGAGCCAGTCAGGCGTAGTGCGCATGCACACACTCCGCCGCCAGGAGCATACTACACCTGTGCAGCACTATTGCGCAGGTGCAGAATGTTCCTGGCTGTGGGAGCGGCATGCGGCCGGACAGCACTGACTGGCTGAATTACCAGGACTCATAGCAGAAGATCCGGGTGGTGCAGGACAGTGAGGGACTGATTAGCCTGAAGGGGGCTGGAGGAAGCCCCAGGTATGTATAAAACTTTACTTTTCATCCGTCTCAGTTACCCTTTAATTTGTAGTCACCAAACCAAATTTTAATAACATATCAAATTATTTTATTTCATCAGCAAAGGGAGTGCATACATTTGCATAAATCAGCATCAATGCAGAATTATTTCCATCTCGTTGACCATCTCTATTAGTGACATAGCTACACATCAGGCTTTATTCTTACAGCATAGATGTTATTTAGTATTTATAAGAGATTCCTGTGTACACATCATATATACAGTCACAATCAGATATGTATATCTGACCTTAAAAATACGGGGACTGCTTTATTGAAGCAGCACAAGTAACTAATTTTGATTGGTTTATTTCATTTTTGTGGACTAAGCACAGCTATTACTGTATATATACATTATTTTTAATGACTATTATCTGAGAAATAGAACATTTTATCATATTTTCTATTTTAATTACAGTTACAAATTCATTAGGAGTCGGAGTCGGTGCATTTTTTCCCGACTCCGACTCCAGGCACCCAAAATTGCCCGACTCCACGACTCCGACTCCACGACTCCGACTCCACAGCCCTGGTTTTTAGCGTCTGTTTTCCTCTGTGGTTCCCATAATTCTTTTTTTCCCCCTGGGTCACGTGTGTGTGCAAAACGCAATAGAATACGCATTAGAACGCAAAAAAAACGCATGCGTTTTTCAACTTGCGTTTCTTTGATTTTAAACGCATTCTTCATACGCAGATAGTCTGAACAGGCCCTTAATCTGGACAAGAGACATAAGTAAATGAGTGTAAAGCTTTGCGTGACAGTGTAGGAAAAAACCCTGTACAGACACACTGCTCCACTGTCTACAAAGCAGCCTGTTCTGTTCTAGGTTTACGCAAGGAAGAGAGTATTAGCAGGGGATGTTTTGCTTTCACAACTACAATAACAGTCAGCAGATATCAATCCACCATGGCTTATCGCTAAAGGGAATGACTACAATGTTGAGGGACACCTATATTGATGTTAACTTCTTACCCGAGACAATTATATGCAATGGTCCCAGCCTCAGACAATGACAATCTACTGGGTCTACCAGTGGTGTAGCTATGGAGCTTTGGTCCAAGTGTGAGTTTTACATTGAAAGAACACCTACGGGCAGCACGGTGGCGTAGTGGTTAGCTCTCTCGCCTTGCAGCGCTGGGTCCCTGGTTCGAGTCCCAGCCAGGGCACTATCTGCAAAGAGTTTGTATGTTCTCTCCGTGTCTGCGTGGGTTTCCTCCGGGCACTCCGGTTTCCTCCCACATTCCAAAAACATACGGATAAGTTAATTGGCTCCCCCTAAAAAAAAAAAAAAAAAAAAAAAAAAAAAAAAAATTGGCCCTAGACTACAGTACTTACACTACATAATATAGACATATGGCAATGGTAGGGATTAGATTGTGAGCTCCTTTGAGGGACAGTTAGTGACAATATATATATACACTGTACAGCGCTGCATAATATGTTGGCGCTATATAAATACTAAATAATAATAATAACACCTGAAATGCGAAATCGGGATGTGGAGGCTGCCATGATTTTTCCTTTTTAACAGTGCAAATTGTCTGGCTGTACACTGATGATCACCTTCTTCTAATAATTTTAGCCATGGACCCTGAACAAGCATGCAGATATTTGAAGTTTTACTGGATTTGCTGCATGCTTGTTTCACATGTGTGATTGACACTATTGATGCGTAAAAAATTCAAGAATATGCCAAGCAACTGGTTGGCAATTGTTTAAAAGGAAATAAACATGGCTGACTCCACTCTTATCCCTCTCACTTCAGTTGTCATTTAAAGGAAACTTGAAAGAGACTCTGTAACAAAATTTTGAGCCTTATTTCTTCTATCTTATATGTTCCTATAGCTGTTCGAATGTGCTCTATCTTACTGCGGCCTTTCCTACTTGCACAGTGGCTATATTATCTCTGCTATATGATCTAATCTTCTCTCCTCTGTCGGCTCTGTCGGGCTGAGGCAGTCAGGCTGGAATGTGCTGTGCTGCTTGTGATTGGATAGAAGCTATACACCAGGCCCCCTGCACACTCTGTATAACTCACACACTGAGCTACTCTTTTGTTTGTAAACACTGCATAAAAATGGCAATTACAAGCCAGGATTGCAGCAGGGAGAGGCAGAAACAGCACAGAGGGGCCCAGAAGAACATAATGAATAGAATGGTATGCTTTTTATTGTAAGAATTTTACAGTACAGATTCTCTTTAAGTCAGGGGTGTTAAACTCAATCACGTAAGCTCCTTACTCACATCAGATGGAAATCAGCTAAACTGGACATTTGTGGTCATCTGAAACGAAATGCCCTCCCCCCCCCCCCCCCCGCCAGCAAGTAAGCCACTCCATTGAGCACTGTGCAATTGTCCTTCCTCTCCTCCCCAATAGACTCACACTTACAAACTATGAGGAAACTTTCACAGAGCACAGTCAAGTGCAAATCATGGCGACCGGTGGAGTGAAGAGATGGTAACCTTGGTCTCTTTGTTCTCCAGGATCCTGATGAAGATACAGTCCTGAAGAATACAGAAGCTGGGCAGTGAGAAGCCATCACAAGCTCTAGAATCCTAATCCAAATAAAGCACAGGTGTCAAACTCAAGGCCCGGCTTGCCATTTTATGTGGTTCGCAAGAGCATCCAATACACATGATTGTCTTAAATAAGGTCTATGCTAATTTAAAGCGCACATTAGCCATAAACTACATCTCCCACAATGCACTTTGTTTTTGAGACCTGTGAAATGGCATCCCATCATTACAGTGCAGTGTTTCTTTCGCAGCTGGCTCTTCCAGGAGCAGAGATTAGAAATATCAACAATTATTCCCAAAATGTCAGAGAAGAGAACAGTTGATGCCCATGGAAGACAATTAAATGAAAGCTGGGAAAGCAAATATATGTTTGCGCTTTGCGAAGACAAACTGGTATGTATATATTTTGTGTTATGATGTAGTGCCTGTGATGAAGGAGTACAATGTATGTGGGCATTTTGGCTTCAAACATGGAGCTAAGTATGCTAAATATACCCAATTGCAGATTAAATCTTTACTAAAGCTACAGACAAAATGAATGCAGCAGTGAAAGCTAGCTATAACAAGGCAAAACAAATCCATAGAGCTTTAAAAATTTGAGACTGTTCAATAAATGTTAGATCATCCCCTACTTCTCCAGTCCCTCCAGTCCATTGGCAGTCACGAACTCACCCTGACCTGACTTTCATCCTACCTCTCCAACCACTCCTTCACAACCTCCTTCAATGAGTTCTCATCCACACCCATCCACCTCTCGGTGGAAGTCCCCCAAGGCTGAGTCCTTGGCCCCCTACTGTCCTCCCTATACACATTCTTCATTGGCGAGGTTATCTCCTCCATGGGTTATAACTATCATCTGTATGCAGATGACACCCAGATCTACCGCCACACCCCTGACATATCCACCACTACCATGGACAAGGTCTTCTCCTGTCTATCAGCCATCTCCTCCTGGATGTCCGCTAGGTTCCTGAAACTAAATCTAGACAAAACAAAATGTATGATCTTCCCACCCCGGCCATCCCTGAACCTCCCAGATGTGTATGTCACTGTTAACCACACTACCATTCGCCCTACCTCTCAAGCCCGCTGTCTGGGTGTCACACTGGACTCCGCACTCTCCTTTACTCCTCACATCCAAAACCTCACAAAGTCCTGCAACTTCCACCTTCGTAACATCTGCAAGCTCTGCCCTTTCCTGACCTCTGCCACCACCAAACTCCTCATCCATGACTTCATAATTTCCCACCCTGACTACTGCAATGCCCTTCTGTCCGGTCTCCCTTTGACCCGAATAGCCCTGCTGCAGTCCATCATGAATGCGGCAGCCAGAATTATCCACTCCTCCCATCTCTCCACCAAGGCAGCTCCCCGCCATGAATCCCTCCACTGGCTTCCTATCCAGTACAGAATCATATTCAAGATATTGTGTCTGACCTACAAATCTGTCCACAAAACCTGTCCAGCCTACATTTCCAATCTTACTCAGAGATACACACCTAGCCGCTCACTCCTCTCCTCCAATGAACTTCGCCTGACCCCCCCCCCCCTGCATCACCCAGTCCCATGCACGCCTCCAGGACTTCTCCAGAGCTGCTCCAACACTATGAGACTCCCTACCTCCACCCATTAGGGCAGCCCCCTCCTTCAATATCTTCAAGAAGGCCCTTAAAAACTCACCTTTTCACTCTGGCCTACCCCCCCCCCCCCACCTCACAAGTGCTCTAAACCCGCAGCTGAACTCTGCATAGGCAAACACAGGGGGGGGGGGGGATTACAGCTGCCCAGAATCCCCCCTCAGACCAGGGCCGGTGCAGTGTCTGGGGACAGGCACAAGTAGAGACACCAGAATATCTGCAGGTATCCTGCAGCTCACAGCACTGCCCCTTTCATTCCCTGCTACAGTTGACTTTGGATGGAGCACCAGCGTGTGTACAGAGCATACAGCAGCCCTGGGGAACTTAACAGAGTCAGGCATGAGAACTTTCCCCTTCATTCATTAGCAATGTCGGCTGTCCTTATTATTATCAGTATTCAAACTTTTCCTGATCGATCCCGTTGTTGATCGGGAGCAGATCGGACATTTAGGAAATAATTGTCAGATCCTGTCAGTTGGACAGGAAATTGCATTATGTGTACCCAGCATGATGTCCTGCCATATTATTATAATATATTGTGCGTGGCTGAGGGAGATCTTTTATGAATACCCCCCCTTGAAAATCCTGGGTTTGCCCCTGCTCTGGTCCCCTACCTTTTGTGTCCCTACCTTTCCCTCTAGATTGTAAGCCTTTGGGCAGGGTCCTCCTCCTTTTGTGTCCGCGCTGATCATGCACCTCCATTACTGAGCTGTGCATTTGCATGAACTCAAATTGCCTAATCTCCATGCTCCCATCCAGTGAATGACTAAGCATTAGAGATGGCTCGAACCTCCAATTTTAGGTTCACGAATCTCGACCGTAAACTTCCGCAAAAGTTCGGATTCGCGCAAACTTTGTGAACCGCAATAGACTTAAATGGGCAGGTGAACTTTCAAAACTACAAACACTAATTATGGCCACAAAAGTGATGGAAGAGATGTTTCAAGGGGTCTAACACCTGTAGGGGGGCATGGCGGAGTGGGATACATGCCAAAAGTCCCGGGGAAAATTATGGATTTGACGCAGAGCAGGGTTTTAAGGGCAGAAATCACATTGCATGCTAAATTGGAGGCATAAAGTGCTTTAAAACATCTTGCATGTCTATACATCAATAAGGCAGTGTAATTAGTGTACTGCTTCACACTGACAGACCAAACTCACTGTGTAACGCACCGCAAACAGCTGTTTGTGTGTGATGATCCGCTCAGCTGGCTGCACAGGCAGACAGCTGTTTGTCCATTCCTCTAGTCTGTGGGCTGCAGGTCTCTGGAACAGAGACCTGTCTTTCCATTGCAAGTTTCTGGTCTGTTCTCTTGCTGGGGAATTTGCATACATTCGTTATGCAAATCCCCTACCTGCCTTCTTTGATGACTGGCACTATAAGAGCTTTATGTTTCCCAGAAGGCTTTGCTGGGCATTTCCCTTCCATGGTTTGTTCCTGATGGACACTGCTGGAGTGTCAGCCATTGCTATCTAGTATAGTTAATTCCTGGGGGTTGCTTTAGGCTCCCCTTCTAGCCCAGTCAGGTTGTATTATCTGTATTGCCTGTTCTGTCGTGTCTTGCCTGTAGCCATTGTCCTGTCCCTATGGTGGTCGACAGGAAATGGTTCTGATCTCTGTTCTTGGAGTATAGCTGGTGCAGCGGTTGCTACCAGCTATCTCTTCTGTTCTGTCTCCTGGGATCGCGCTAGCTACTTTTCGCTAGCGCTGGGGATCCTTCTGTTCTGTCTCCTGGGATTGCGCTAGCCACTTTTCGCTAGCGCTAGGGATCCTTCTGTTCTGTCTTCTGGGATCACGCTGGCCACTTTTCGCTAGCGCTGGGGATCCTTCTGTTCTGCTACTCTGTACCTGGATCGCGCTAGCCACTTTTCGCTAGTGCTGTGGATCCTATCTCTCGCTTGTCCCTGTTTTCGTGTGTCTGTCTTGTCTGCTACGCTTGCTGGAGGCTCGGTGAGGTAACCGTTAAGCAAGCGCTCGCGTCCTCTGTTTGTCTGTTAATGGTTAGTTAGGCGTGCTTGTCTCTATTGTGCTTAACACGTGGAGACCGCGCATAACCGCGTGCACTGTTGCGAATGAGTGCGGTGTTCACGGTTAGCTAGCGTTTGTTATTTTCCGTATCTCCTCATTGTATTATTTGCTGTGCCTTTGCTAACCTCGTATTCTGTCCTGATCTGCCTTGTGTCACGTCTGGCGATCGCACCTCTCGCGATCGCGTTCCTATTTCATATCTGCTGTTGTGTGTGCGCGGTCGCGGGGAGGCGACTGGATTGGCGCACACACATACAACCTGTCCCTTTGCTCGTTCTCATTCGCAATCGCCTTACTTGCGATTGCGTTCAGCGCGTTTCGTACAATTCCTGTCTGGCATTTGTGGAGGTACAGAGGATTGGTTCCTCTGCACTCCTCAGCGCCATCTGCCGAAAGGAATTTCCCTCTACAGGTGCGTAGCACCTTTTGCTGGGTGCCTGCAAATATACGCTTGTGGAGGATTTCCGCTGTGTCAGCGCACGCGTTGTGCGCTGATCACGGAGAAAGTTCCACAATCGTTACATTGTGTAGTGATGGCTGTGCTGGACTGGTGCGCACCATGGCGAGAGTGCAGGCGATGGCGATTTTCAAGCCCATATGGTCGCCGGGCTGAGGTAGCTCAATGACAGAACAACAAAGACTGCCCAGCTGATTGAATGTGGTCTGTCCACAATGAAGCAACGACCTTATTATCTTGGGTGTGCCCCCCAACACACTCATATAGCCAGCGGTCATTGCTTCATTGTGATACGCAAGCCCCTTCACCGCAGGAAGGTAATGATCACAACGGAGAATTGACACATGTACATGCCTTTTGTTTTGTTGTTGCAGCCGCAGTGCAGCCAGAAAAATTAGGCAGGCATGTACACGCACCAGAAAAAAATATTATTGTTTTGGTTAGCGGCCACTGCTAGCAGCGGCCTTAAAAATTCAGGAATCCACCTGGAGTTCTGCACCCTGTTGGTGGTGGTGGAGAAGGCAGTCAAGCGGCCGGCAGGCATAGATGCTGTGTGGGGACCAGCTTAGTCTTGGGGGCAGACAGTCAAACGGCGTGCAGGCAGAGATGCTGTGTGTGGCGACTGACTTAGTCTTCGGGTGGGCAGTAGCCCTCTGGGATCCATGCCTCATTCATTTTGATAAAGGTAAGGGACTGAACACTTTTGTGACCTAGGCGACTTCTCTTCTCAGTGACAATGCCTCCATCTGCGCTGAAGGTCCGTTCTGATAGGACGCTTGAGGCAGGGCAAAACAGAAGTTGGATGGCAAATTGTGACAGCTCTGGCCACAGGTCAAGCCTGCGCACCCAGTAGTCCAGGGGTTCATCGCTGTTGTCTACATCTGCAGATAATGGCTACCTGTCGGTCGAGGCGTTGGTGGAGGGTGGATCCGAGGCGTCGCTGGAGCATCCTGTCTTTACCTGCGTGGACATAGGAGGTGGATTACTGGCAGTGACACCTTTATTCCGTTGTGCTGTGACATCACCCTGAAAACGCACTGTAAAGCATACTTGCCAACTTGTTTTGCAAGTGCTGCATCCTTTCTGCCTTCTGGTGATTTGGTAACATCTCCTCCACTTTGTGCTTATACCGAGGGTCTAGTAGCGTTGCCACCCAGTACAGGTAATTCCCCTTGAGGTTTTTTTATACGGGGGTCCCTCAACAGGCTGGACAGCATGAAAGCCCCCATCTGCACAAAGTTGGATGACGACCTACTATCCATCTCCTCTTGCTCTTCCTCAGTGATGTCAGGTAAGTTCTCCTCCTCCCCCCAGCCACGAACAATACCACAGGACTGGTGAGCAGCACTAGCCCCGTGCGATGCCTGCTGCGGTTGTTGTTCTTCTGCCTCCTCCTCAAAAAAACACCTTCCTCATCTGACTCCTCTTCCCCAGATGACTCTTCCTCCTCCTACCCCCTCATCTGTGCTGCCGCAGGTGTTGATGACAAATCATGTTCTGTTTGTGATGGTGGTTCCCACAACTCTTCCTCCTCTTCCTGTTCACGCTCGTCCACAGCTTGATCCACCACTCTACGCATGGCACGCTCCAGGAAGAAAACATATGGGATCAAGTCAATGATGGCGCTTTCACTGCGACTCACCAGGTTGGTCGCCTCCTCAAACGGACACATGAGCCTTCAGGCATTACGCATGAGTGTCAAGTACCTCGGCAAGAAAATGCCCAGCTCCCCAGAGCCTGACCTAGCACCGTAGCTGTACAGAAACTCGTTGATTTCTTTCTCCTGTTGTAGTAGGCGGTCAAAGATCGGGAGCATTGAATTCCAGTGAGTCGGGCTATTGCAAATCAAGCGCCTCACCGGCAAGTTGTTTCTCTTCTGAATATCGGCCAAGCGTGCCATGGTTCTGTAGGACCGCCTGAAATGCCCACACACCTTCCTGGACTGCATCAGGACCTCCTGTAAGCCTGGGTACTTACACACAAATCTTTGGATTATTAGATTCAGCACATGTGCAATGCAGGGTACATGTGTCAACTTTCCCAAACTCAAAGCCGAAATGAGATTGCTGCCGTTGTCACACACCACGTTGCCGATCTCCAGTTGGTGCGGGGTCAGCCACCGATCCACCTGTTTGTTCAGAGCAGCCAGGAGAGCTGCTCCAGTGTGACTCTTGGCTTTGAGGCAAGACATGACCAAGATGGCGTGGCACCGTCGTACCTGGCATGCAGCATAGGCCCTGGGGAGCTGGGGGAGTGTAGCTGGAGAGGAGATCGCAGCACCAGTAGAGTAGCACTGTTACTCAGCCAAGGAGGAGGAGGAGGATGACAGCGAAGAGGATCTAGCAGGAGGAGTAGGAGGAGAAGGAGAGGAGGTGGCAGCAAGCCTGCCTGCAAGCCATGGAGGTGTTACAACTAGGTCCGCTGCACAGCAACGTACTCCCTGCTTGCCAGCGGTCACCAGGTTGACCCAATGTGCTGTATAAGTAATGTACCTGCCCTGACCGTGCTTTGCAGACCAGGCATCCGTGGTCAGATGGACCCTTGACCCAAAGCTGTGTGCCAGAGATGACACCACTTGCCTTTCAACTTCATGGTACAGTTTAAGTATCGCCTTTTTTGAGAAATAATTGCGGCCTGGTATCTTCCACTGCGGTGTCCCAATCGCCACACATTTTCTGAAGGCCTCAGAGTCCACCAGCTGGTATGGTAACAGCTGGTGAGCTAACAGTTCCACCAAGCCAGTTGTCAGACACCGGGCAAGGGGGTGACTTGCAGACATTGGCTTCTTCCACTCAAAGATTTCCTTCACGGACACCTGGCTGTTGTGGGCAGAGGAGCAGGAACCACTCAAGGTGAGAGGCGGAGTGGAGGAGGGTGCCTGTGAAGGTGCAAGGGAGAAAGCAGCTGAAGATAATGCACCTGAAGGAGGAAGAGGAGAAGGAGGGTGGCTTTGCTTTTGTGTGCTGCTTTTCCTCAGGTGGTCTTCCCATTGCAGTTTGTGCTTTTTCATCATTTGCCTTCGTAAGGCAGTTGTAGTGTTGGGCGAACAGTGTTCACCACTGTTCGGGTTCTGCAGAACATCACCCTGTTCGGGTGATGTTCGAGTTCGGCCGAACACCTGTTGTTGTTCGGCCAAACCGTTTGGCCACATGGCCGAACTAAGAGCGCATGGCCGAACAATCCCCGAACGTTCTGCTAGCGCTGTGATTGGCCGAACGGGTCACGTGGTTCGGACCCGAACGTGCTCTGATTGGCCGAACTGTCATGTGGTTCGGGTAAATAAATACCCGAACCACGTCATATCTCCGCCATTTGTCTGTGGGTTTAGCTTTGGGTAGGCAGGCAGGGTAGTTCGCGCTCCAGCCACGCTAGCCAGGGTCCCCCCAGTCATTGTGTGTCGCTTCTGGGAACAGTAGTACACCGCTCGCTCAGCCACACTATATAGCATTGTGTTTACTGCCACTCTGTGTACCTCGCTCAGCCACACTATATAGCTGTAAGGAAGCGTGGAAGAGCCGCTGCCATGAGCCAGCGGTCGGCGGCTCTTCCCGCATACAGTGGCCGCACACACGGGGAGGCAGCCGCCTCCTCCCAGCGTGAGGCGGCTGTCCCCGTGGAGAGGCAGGCGGAACGCGGAGAAGCCGCCGCGTTAGACGCGGCGGCTGGTGCACACTTCCCCGCTGCGGAGACTCCGCAGAGCGGGGCTGGGACTCGTAGTCCCCCAGAGTTCAGAGTGACGCGCGCGCGCGCACTCAAGGGAAACTTATGACACTCTGAGGGGAGTCAGCTGACCAGGCTGGTCAGCTGACCCGGACTCTGCACCTCATTGGCCCAGCACTGAGGGAGGTGCTGGGGGAATACTTGAGTATATATACTGCCGGCTGGTCACTTCTCTGGCGTCTGGCGTTGCGATCACACACGTGGGAGCACAAAGATCCGTAGTTAGATCCTGAAGTGTGCCGGGACCAGCTGGAGCTGTAATCCTACACTTAGCTAGATATTTGATAGTCAAAGTACTAGTTTGATTGTGATTATATGTTATGACCTATTGCCTGTTTCGACCATTCTCCTGAACCCTGATCTTGTACCTCGATATTTCTGATTCTCTGTTGCCGAACCCCGGCTCATACCTAGACTCTGTTTTCTGCCTCCTGATTCTGTACCCCGATTATATCTGATACCCAGTTGCCGAACCCTGCCTGTACCTTGACTCCGCCTTTGCCTGCTGTACCTGTACCTTATCTGTCCGTGTGTTACAACCTGGCTTGTCCGACCTCGAGAACCGACCTCACGATTGGAGGCGGTTCCCTGTCCTGTTAGTGACACTTCTTCCTGAGTGTTACTCTTGGACTTTCCTTCCCATTGTCAGTCTGACTCCTCCCGTCTTGGAGAGCTCAGATCTGCGGAAGGTATTTGTGCAACACTCCTTGCTGCACTGAGGCTTGTCCTCTGTTACTGTTACACCAATCACTACACTCTACTCAGGTGAACAGAGGTTAGCTAGTATATTGGATTATCGGTGATACTGCAGATCACATATAGGGCTTGATTCACAAAGCGGTGCTAACTGTTAGCACGCCTGTGAAAACCCCCATAGCACGTCTAAACAAGCTTTTCGCGCATAAAACTTTACGCGTGCAAAACTTTATGCGCGTAAAACTTTACGCGCGTACTGCACAGAGCGCAGGGCGCTCCGCGCGAAGTGCCCATTAAAGCCTATGGGACTTAGCGCGCGTAAAACTTTGCGCGCGTAAAACTTTGCGCGCGCAAAGTTAGCGCGCGATCTGATTGAGAAATCTGGTGCTAATCTACTTAGCACCCTGGTTAGCGCGTCTAAAGACTTTAGACGTGCTAAGTAGGTTAGCACCGCTTTGTGAATCAAGCCCATAATCTGGTATACGTCTGTATTTCCCGTGACGCTGCAGGTCACCGGTAATCAGATCTCTCTGTGCTTCACCGATCGTTACAGAACGCCAGACCAAAAAATACTGATGGAACGCACTGATCCTCTGACTGTGCTTGCCACTTCGGTGGATAGCATTCATCAAGCACTAGGCCAGCACAAAGCCTTAATTGATGCCTTATCAGGCTCTGTGAGAACCCTCCAGACATCAGTTGATTCAGTGCGATCCCCTCCTAGTGATGACATCCGTATGCCTGTCCCTGATAAGTTTTCCGGCCACAAGTCTGACTTCCGGAATTTCAGGAGTAGAGTGTTGTCATATTTTGAGTTAAGGCCCCGATCCTCGGGGACTGAGACCCAACAGGTCATTTTCATTAAAACTTTGTTGACTGGAGACTCCCAGTCGTGGGCATACAACCTGCCCGCTACCGATACTGCCTTGACCTCAGTGGAGGAATTCTTAATAATCTACGACGACCCTGACCTTGCTGCATCCTCAGAGCGGAAGCTCAAACTCTTACGGCAAGGCAGAGGGTCGGTCGAGGATTATGCGGCAGAGTTCCGTAGGTGGTCGGTCACCTCGAGATTTGATAATTTTGCCCTCATGGACTACTTCCTGTCTGGGTTGTCGGAAGAGGTTTCCGACCTAATGTTGACCGTGCCCGAGCCCAAGACAGTTGACGAGGCCATATCGTCGGCCATTCGAGTAGATCGCAGGCTACGCCATCAGAGGCAGGCTAGGAGTAGTCACCGGGTCAG
Source organism: Hyperolius riggenbachi (assembly GCF_040937935.1). Taxonomy (NCBI): domain Eukaryota; kingdom Metazoa; phylum Chordata; class Amphibia; order Anura; family Hyperoliidae; genus Hyperolius; species Hyperolius riggenbachi. Next base: position 107,864,528 of record NC_090657.1, read on the forward strand.
GGTGACTTCGTACACAGTACCGGCTGTTGCATCCCCAGTAACAACAACTCCGCCTGTCTCGACCTCTCCGGCCTTGCCTCCACCAGAGCCAATGCAAATTGGTCGATCAAAACTGACCCAGGTGGAGCGGAGGAGGAGAATGACGGAACAACTGTGCCTATACTGTGCAGAGGCAGGGCATAGGGTGCGAAACTGTCCTAACAGGTCGGGAAATGGGTCTGCCTAGGAGTAGTGGGGGGTGACACCCTAGGCACACAATTTTCACCCCTTAAGGAGAAAAAACTGCTTCTCCCCTGTACGATTACATGGGAGAATAAGTCAGTAGCCACTGAAGCATTTATTGATTCCGGCTCAGCGGCTAATTTTATGAATCTTGCATTTGCTCAGAAGTTGGGTATTCCCCTCATTCCAGTGAATCCCCCCATTCAGGTCACGGCAGTGGACGATTCTCCGCTGCAACGGGAGCGCCCACTGTCACAGACTCCGGAGGTGAAAGTCACCATAGGGGTACTGCATGGGGAACTATTACGTTTTTTTGTGTTACACATGTCCACCTCCACCATTATCCTAGGCATGCCATGGTTGCAAACCCATTCGCCGCAAATAGACTGGGCCACGGGGCAGTTAACCTCCTGGTCACCGCATTGTTTCCAACAGTGTTTGGGAAAATTGACATTGGGGCAAACCAAAGTTCAGGTGGGAGGTGTGCCAGATCAGTACTCTGAATATGCCGACGTATTTTGTCCCAAGGCAGCTGACAAACTGCCCCCACATCGGCCATTCGACTGTCCCATCGATCTCCGTTCAGGTTGTGTACCTCCCCGGGGCCATCTGTATAATTTGTCGGGACCCGAGAAAGTGGCCATGGGAGAATATATTCGTGAGAACCTAGCCAAGGGCTTCATTCGGCCATCTCGGTCACCCGCCGGGGCAGGGTTCTTTTTTGTTAAGAAAAAAGATGGGGGCTTACGGCCATGTATCGACTACCGGGGGCTTAATAAGATCACAGTGAAGAATCGCTACCCGTTGCCCTTAATAGATGACCTTTTCACACAGGTCACGGAGGCTAGGATATTCTCGAAACTGGATTTAAGGGGGGCATACAATCTTGTGCGGATCAGAAAAGGTGACGAATGGAAAACGGCCTTCAATACTCCGGACGGGCATTACGAGTACCTGGTGATGCCCTTTGGGTTATGTAATGCCCCGGCCGTTTTTCAGGAACTTATTAATGAGGTCTTTAGAGAGGTGTTGGGGAAGTTCGTTTTGGTTTACCTCGACGACATTCTTATATTTTCTAACAATCTTTCTGATCACAGAACTCATGTCAGATGGGTATTGAACAAGCTGAGGCAGAATTTATTATATGCTAAGTTGGAAAAATGCATTTTCGAGGTCACGTCGGTAGCTTTCCTGGGATATATAATCTCTACCTCGGGCCTGTCTATGGACCCTGCTAAGGTCTCCGCGGTCTTGGAGTGTCCGCAGCCGGTGGGGTTAAAGTCCTTACAACGCTTCTTGGGGTTTGCAAACTACTATAGAAGGTTTATTAAGGGGTACTCAACAGTAGTTGCACCCCTCACCAGTCTTACAAAGAAGGGGGCAGACACCACTCACTGGTCTCCCGAGGCCGTACAGGCATTCACCACTCTAAAAAGATTGTTCTGTTCGGCACCCATATTGAGGCATGTGAACACTTCTTTTCCATTTATAGTTGAGGTAGACGCCTCAGAAGTTGGAGTGGGGGCTGTGCTGTCTCAACGTTCAGGTCTTCAGGGGAGATTACACCCGTGTGCCTATTTCTCCCGAAGGTTCTCTCCGGCAGAGAAAAACTATGATATAGGCAATAGGGAGCTCCTTGCCATCAAATTAGCCTTCGAAGAGTGGCGTCATTGGCTGGAAGGAGCAGAGCACACGATCATGGTTTATACCGACCACAAGAATCTCGAGTACATCGAGGGGGCTAAAAGATTAAGCCCCCGACAGGCTCGATGGTCGTTATTTTTTTCGAGGTTCACATTCTTGATTACATACACTCCTGGTAGTAAGAATACCAAGGCAGATGCACTCTCTAGGTGTTTTGAACCAGAAACAGCACAGCCCTCTGTTCCTGAGACCATTGTTCCACGGAAGTTGGTGCTAGCCGCTACCGAGACTTGGGAGAACTGGAAGGAAACTTTGGGTCCTTTCCAGCAGGATGTCCCAGAAGGAAAACCTGAAGGGGTTTTGTTTATCCCGCTGCCCTTTCGGCTCCAGATCTTGGAGTTTGTTCACTCACACAAGAATGCGGGACATCCTGGGGCGTCTAGGACGCAAGATCTCGTGGCAAGGTGTGCGTGGTGGCCCTCTCTGGCAGCCGACTGCAAGGAGTTTGTCAGGGAATGTGCGGTGTGCGCAAAAAGCAAGCCCTCCCGGCTGGCGTCTGTTGATACCCTACAGCCTTTGCCCACCCCGAGTGAGCCATGGACCCACTTGTCCATGGATTTTGTGGGGGAGCTTCCGAGGTCGGAGGGCATGTCGGTCATCTGGGTGGTAGTCGACCGCTTTAGTAAAATGGCCCATTTCGTGCCCTTGAAAGGACTCCCCTCGGCCCAGGAATTGGCCGACCTGTTCATCACTCATATTTTCCAGTTGCATGGCATTCTGGAGGACATAGTTTCCGATCGGGGAGTCCAGTTTGTCTCAAAATTTTGGAGGGCATTCTGTCACCAAATGGGCATGGGACTGTCATTTTCGTCGGGTTACCACCCACAGACTAATGGCCAAACTGAGAGGGTCAACCAGTCTTTAGAGCAATTCTTACGATGTTACGTGGCTGAAGCGCAGAATGATTGGGTTAAATTCTTACCTTACGCAGAATTTGCGCACAATAACTTAAAGAGTTCTTCCTCGGGGTTCTGTCCGTTCCAGATAGTGACCGGGAAGTTACCTAAGTTTTCTCCGTTGCCGGTTGCGTCCAGTCCGTTCCCAGCCTTGGAGGCCTGGCAGAGGACATTTAGGGTCATGTGGAGGACCATAAAAGACAACCTTGTGAGAGCATTTCAGAGTCAGAAAAGTCAGGCTGACAAGAGACGCTCGTTAGAGTGGAAATTCCAACCAGGAGATTTGGTATGGGTATCAACCCATCACCTGACCCTGAAACAACCCTCTGACAAACTTGGTCCCAGGTTCGTGGGTCCATTCCCAGTTACCAGGAAGATCAACAATGTCACATACACCGTTGATCTGCCCACCAGCATGCGCGGAGTAAGGTCTTTCCACGTATCACTTCTCAAACCCGCAGTCCAGGTGGGTCCCACGCCTCCTCCTCCTGTCTTAGTCGATGCCCAACCCGAGTATGAGGTGGAAAAAATCATAGATTCACGTACTGTACAGAACTCGGTGCAGTATCTCGTACATTGGAAAGGTTACGGCATTGAAGAGAGGCAATGGGTACCTGGGAACCGCATGCATGCGGATGAGTTAGTGAGGGAATTTCATACTGTACATCCAGAAAAGCCTGGAAGGAGTTGTCCGGAGTCCACTCCTCGGGGGGGGGGGGGTACTGTAAGGAAGCGTGGAAGAGCCGCCGCCATGAGCCAGCGGTCGGCGGCTCTTCCCGCATACAGTGGCCGCACACACGGGAAGGCAGCCGCCTCCTCCCAGCGTGAGGCGGCTGTCCCCGTGGAGAGGCAGGCGGAACGCGGAGAAGCCGCCGCGTTAGACGCGGCGGCTGGTGCACACTTCCCCGCTGCGGAGACTCCGCAGAGCGGGGCTGGGACTCGTAGTCCCCCAGAGTTCAGAGTGACGCGCGCGCACTCAAGGGAAACTTATGACACTCTGAGGGGAGTCAGCTGACCAGGCTGGTCAGCTGACCCGGACTCTGCACCTCATTGGCCCAGCACTGAGGGAGGTGCTGGGGGAATACTTGAGTATATATACTGCCGGCTGGTCACTTCTCTGGCGTCTGGCGTTGCGACCACACACGTGGGAGCACCCAGATCCGTAGTTAGATCCTGAAGTGTGCCGGGACCAGCTGGAGCTGTAATCCTACACTTAGCTAGATATTTGATAGCCAAAGTACTAGTTTGATTGTGATTATATGTTATGACCTATTGCCTGTTTCGACCATTCTCCTGAACCCTGATCTTGTACCTCGATATTTCTGATTCTCTGTTGCCGAACCCCGGCTCATACCTAGACTCTGTTTTCTGCCTCCTGATTCTGTACCCCGATTATATCTGATACCCAGTTGCCGAACCCTGCCTGTACCTTGACTCCGCCTTTGCCTGCTGTACCTGTACCTTATCTGTCCGTGTGTTACAACCTGGCTTGTCCGACCTCGAGAACCGACCTCACGATTGGAGGCGGTTCCCTGTCCTGTTAGTGACACTTCTTCCTGAGTGTCACTCTTGGACTTTCCTTCCCATTGTCAGTCTGACTCCTCCCGTCTTGGAGAGCTCAGATCTGCGGAAGGTATTTGTGCAACACTCCTTGCTGCACTGAGGCTTGTCCTCTGTTACTGTTACACCAATCACTACACTCTACTCAGGTGAACAGAGGTTAGCTAGTATATTGGATTATCGGTGATACTGCAGATCACATATAATCTGGTATACGTCTGTATTTCCCGTGACGCTGCAGGTCACCGGTAATCAGATCTCTCTGTGCTTCACCGATCGTTACAATAGCATTGTGTTTACTGCCACTCTGTGTCTGCTTGGAACAGTAGTACACTGCTCGCTCAGCCACACTATATAGCATTGTGTTTACTGCCACTCTGTGTACCTCGCTCAGCCACACTATATAGCATTGTGTTTACTGCCACTCTGTGTCTGCTGGGAACAGTAGTACACTGCTCGCTCAGCCAAACTATATAGCATTGTGTTTACTGCCACTCTGTGTACCTCGCTCAGCCACACTATATAGCATTGTGTTTACTGCCACTCTGTGTCTGCTGGGAACAGTAGTACACTGCTCGCTCAGCCACACTATATAGCATTGTGTTTACTGCCACTCTGTGTACCTCGCTCAGCCACACTATATAGCATTGTGTTTACTGCCACTCTGTGTCTGCTGGGAACAGTAGTACACTGCTCGCTCAGCCACACTATATAGCACACTATATGCTGCTGGGTTAGGGCCTGTACACACTGCTGCGCTTGCGTTACGTTTTTAAAAACGCATGCGTTTTTTAAAACGCAAGGTCTTTTGAAAAAGACTGAAAATCGTGATGACTTGTACACACTGGTGCGATGCGTTTTTAAAAAAACGCAAACGCAGTGCCTGCTGCGCTTTTTTAAGTGCAGCGCATTAAAAACGCATGCGCTTGCGTTTTTGCCTGCGTTTTTCAGAAGTCAGTATCCCAGAAGACTCTGCAATCTCCTGATTCCTGTTGAAATGTAAACTAGAAAAAAAACAAAGGATTCTTTAGCCAATCAGCAATTACAAGAAAAACGCAAACGCACAAAAAACGCAGGCAAAAGCGCATGCGTTTTTAAAACTACAGGCACTTTAAAAACGCATGCGCTTGCGTTTTTGCCTGCGTTTTTCAGTGTGTACAGGCCCTTAGCGTTGCCAGTCCCTGTTTATTGAACCTCTCATCTTTATTACATTTATGACTGCATGGCGGCAAAAAGCATTGCTATATCCGCACGCTATTTGTCCTCACGCAAGGCCTGGGATGTTGTGTCTCAAAAAGCGTGGCCTTCTCCTCCTGCGCCTCTTCCTGTTCCATCACGTGTGCTGCTGCTGCTGCTGCTGGGTTAGCGTTGCCGGTCCCTGTTTATTGAACCTCTCATCTTTATTACATTTATGACTGCATGGCGGCAAAAAGCATTGCTATATCCGCACGCTATTTGTCCTCATGCAAGGCCTGGGATGTTGTGTCTCAAAAAGCGTGGCCTTCTCCTCCTGCGCCTCCTCCTGTTCCATCACGTGTGCTGCTGCTGGGTTAGCGTTTCCAGTCCCTGTTTATTTATATAGCATTGTGTTTACTGCCACTCTGTGTACCTCGCTCAGCCACACTATATAGCATTGTGTTTACTGCCACTCTGTCTGCTGGGAACAGTAGTACACTGCTCGCTCAGCCACACTATATAGCACACTATATGCTGCTGGGTTAGCGTTGCCAGTCCCTGTTTATTGAACCTCTCATCTTTATTACATTTATGACTGCATGGCGGCAAAAAGCATTGCTATATCCGCACGCTATTTGTCCTCACGCAAGGCCTGGGATGTTGTGTCTCAAAAAGCGTGGCCTTCTCCTCCTGCGCCTCTTCCTGTTCCATCACGTGTGCTGCTGCTGCTGCTGCTGGGTTAGCGTTGCCGGTCCCTGTTTATTGAACCTCTCATCTTTATTACATTTATGACTGCATGGCGGCAAAAAGCATTGCTATATCCGCACGCTATTTGTCCTCATGCAAGGCCTGGGATGTTGTGTCTCAAAAAGCGTGGCCTTCTCCTCCTGCGCCTCCTCCTGTTCCATCACGTGTGCTGCTGCTGGGTTAGCGTTTCCAGTCCCTGTTTATTGAACCTCTCATCTTTATTACATTTATGACTGCATGGCGGCAAAAAGCATTGCTATATCCGCACGCTTTTTGTCTTCATGCAAGGCCTGGGTTGCGTCTCAAAAAGCGTCGCCTTCTCCTCCTGCGCCTCCTCCTGTTCCATCACGTGTGCTGCTGCTGCTGCTGCTGGGTTAGCGTTGCCGGTCCCTGTTTATTGAACCTCTCATCTTTATTACATTTATGACTGCATGGCGGCAAAAAGCATTGCTATATCCGCACGCTATTTGTCCTCATGCAAGGCCTGGGATGTTGTGTCTCAAAAAGCGTGGCCTTCTCCTCCTGCGCCTCCTCCTGTTCCATCACGTGTTCTGCTGCTTGTGCTGGGTTAGCGTTACCGGTCCCTTTTCCTGGAACTTCTTCTTTGTATTACATTTATGACTGCATGGCGACAAAAAGCATGTTACCTGTGCAAAGAAACATGACATTTTCCACATTTAAAAGACAGTTTTTCCTTTGAAACTTTACAATCAATTTTCTCAAAAACTATAAGCTCTTTTTCAAATATTTTTTTTCCTCTTGTACCCACTCCCAAGGTGCACATACCCTGCAAATTTGGGGTATGTAGCATGTAAGGAAGCTTTACAAAGCACGAAAGTTCGGGTCCCCATTGACTTCCATTATGTTCGGAGTTCGGCGCGAACACCCGAACATCGCGGCGATGTTCGGCGAACGTTCGCGAACCCGAACATCTAGGTGTTTGCCCAACATTAGGCAGTTGTCCCTACGCGGGTCTTGGTCTTTCCATGGCTCAATTTTTGGTGGCAGATGGCATTGCTCTCATCTGAGGTAGACACACAAAACAAATTTCCACACCACTGAGCCCTGAAATGATGGCACTGTGGTGGTGGCGGGAGCAGCTGATGTGGAAGGGCATGTTGGCTGGCTGTCCATAGGTGGCGATACATGCGGCCGGACACTGCCACAAGCTGTTTCTGATGACGAGCTCTCCCTGCTTCTTTCAGCAACTCGTCTCCTCCTACTCCTCTCTGACTCCCCCTCTGAATTGCCCCCCTGGTCATCATGTCTATTAGGATCCCACGTGACATCCATGGCAGTATCATCATCATTGTCATCATCATAATCATCCTCCACAGCTTTGCTTGTATCGGATACCTCATAAACTGCACCAAGAGCAGGTACTTCACCCTCCTCCTCACACCCTACGTCCATAGTGACGCCTAACTCAGACATATGAGGTGGTGTAACTTTCTTAGTGCCTTCATCTTGTTGTAACAGTAATGGCTGTGAATCAGTTAATTCCCCACCAAATAACTCCTGCGAAGTGTCAAATGGAGCGGATGGGGTGCTTGTAGTAGTGCTGGTGGCTGCGGAAGATGAGGTGTTCTGTGTTAAACAGTCAACTACGTCCTGACAATCTTGGGAGTTGATGGCACGTGCCTTCTTCTGAGCGCTGTACTTTGGTTCAGGGCCGCCCAAAATCACATCACCATGACCTCGAACAGACCTGCCGGGTGGCCTGCCTCTGTCAGTTGTTTTGTCTATATTGGGGGGGATGAAGTGAAAGGTATGCACTGACTTGACTAATACAATGTGCAGTCACACAGGTGCAGTGAAAAGGTATGCAGTGACTGCTGGTAGAACAATGTGCAGTCACACAGGTGCAATGAAAGGTATGCAGTGACTGGTATTACAATACAATATGCAGCTGTCACACAGGTGCAGTTAACAGGTATGCACGGACTGGTATATAAATCAGCGTGCGGTCACACAGGTGCAGTGAAAGGTATGCACGGACTGGTATTTCAATACAATGTGGAGCTGTCATACACACAGGTGCAGTGAACAGGTATGCAGTGACTGGTATATAAAACTGCGTGCAGTCACACAGGTGCAGTGAAAGGTATGCATGAACTATACAATGTGCAGCTGTCACACACACACATGTGCAGTGAACAGGTATGCACAGACTTGTATTAAAAATTTGCAGCTGTCACACACACAGGTACAGTGAACAGGTATGCAGTGACTGGTATATAAAACTGCGTGCTGTTACACAGGTGCAGTGAACAGGTATGCACGGACTGGTATCACAAATGTGCAGCTGTCACACACACAGGTACACTGAACAGGTATGCAGTGACTGGTATATAAAACTGCATGCTGTCACGCAGGTACAGTGAACAGGTATGCACGGACTGGTATTACAAATGTGCAGCTGTCACACACACCGTTGCAGTGAAAAGGTAGGCACTGAATGTGCTGGGCCTGGCACAGTATAGCAATTAGCAAAGGCCAGCTGGGACAGACAGGGCTGTATATGCAAGTGTCAGTGGGCCACACACACACAAAAAAAAAAAACGCATCACAAGAACATTAGCTCTCAAAAGAGCTGTTTTGGGGCGCTTTTTTAGTAATAAGTATCAGCAAGGAGCAAGCTAACAAGCCTAACAAGAGCCTAACTAAGCTTTCCCTATCTCTGCACCAACCTCTCTCCCTACTCTCGCTAATATCAGCAGCAGACTGAGTGAGAAAATGCCCACACTGCTGCCTTTTATAAAGGGGGGGGGGGGCTCCAGTAGGGAGTGCAGCTTGATTGGCTGCCATGTGTCTGCTGACTGTGATGTAGAGGGTCAAAGCTTAGCCCAATGATGATGGGGCAGGTCGAACTTGCATAAAGTTTGCGTTCGATCGCGAACCACCGATGTTTGCAGCAAATAAGTTTGCATGTGAACAGTTCGGGCCATCTCTACTAAGCATTACCTTGTACACATACTGTGCTGCGTGATCTGGTTTTTCTTGTATTCCTGTATTGTAATATTGCTGTATGTCACCCTAAATATTGTCTGTAACCTAAACTAATGTTCAATGCTGCGTAATATGTCAGCGGTTTATAAATACAATAAATAAATAAAATAAATGCAATATAGAGAATACAGAGGCGCCAATAGGGTAAAATCACAACGATAAAAAAATTAAAAATGCTTGGGAGGCAGTGGTTAAGCAGACACTGGAGACTGTCTATTTCAAGCAAAAATATTTTTTGGTACACTCCAAAGGGGCTGCAACGCGTTTCACAGGCATAAGCCCGCTTCCTCAGGCAATAAATTATCAGAGTACACAACTGAAGACAGAGGTAGAAATTGGTGTACATCCTCATACAACACATTGTGAGATAATACATAGTACCAGGTCATGTTATACATGGATTAAAAAGGTTATGTGTATGAGTAGATGGGGCATCAAAGTATGGGGGGGGGGGGATTTGGGTATGTAACAATTGTGATACATGTTGTGTCAAGTGCTAGATAATTACATGCTGGACTAAAAAGGCACTTGTATGTATGTATATTTCGGTGATATGTTATAGGGGAGGGGGGGGGGGGGGGTTTGCCAGATTGTAGGATGAATACATGCTGAGCTAGAAAAACACTCATATTCATTGGTAACCAGGTGTTATGGGGGATGGGGGGGAAGGGTTTTGGTGGTGTGCGTGGCCTGTATATATATGTATATATATTTTATATATATATATTTTTGCCTGGTTGGCATAGTGTTGTAAACATGGGAAGCATTGGGGGTGCGGAGTGGGGTCCTGTGGGAAACGAGGTAGGGGAAAAAGAGGGATCAGAAACATGCAGCAAGGGAAAATAGTTGCCATAACTTACCAGTATAAGTTCTGGGTAACACCTGGTGTTACAGGTGTTATATATACAGGCCACGCACACCACCAAAACCCTCCCCCCCCCCTCCATAATACCTGGTTACCAATAAATACGATATGTTTTTCTCGCTCAGCATATATTCATCCCACAATCTGGTAACCCCCCCCCCCCCCTCTTATAGCATATCACCGGAATATACATACATACATACAAGTGCCTTTTTAGCCCAGCATGTAATTATCATCTAGCATTTGACACAACACGTATCACGATTGTTACATACCCCACCCTGTACTTTGATGCCCCATCTACTCATACACATAACCTTTGTAATCCATATATAACATTACCTGATAATATGTATTATCTCACAATATGTTGTATGTGGTTCTGATGTACACCAATTTCTACCTCTGTCTTCAGTTGTGTACTCCGATAATTTATTGCCTGAGGAAGCGGGTGTATGCCTGTAAAACGCGTTGCAGCCCCTTTGGAGTGTACCAATAAAATCTTTTTGCTTGAAATTGACAGTTTCCAGTGTCTGCTTATAGGAGGTAAGCCCACCACTGCCTCCCAAGCATTTTTTAACTTTTTATTGTTTTGATTTTACCCTATTGGCGCCTCTGTATTCTCTATATTGCATTATTATCCACCCTTGGTGGAGGGGATCCCCCCTTTTTTCCTATCTACAGAGAGCGACTTCTTAATCCTGAGTGGGGACAGGACAATCTCCTCATCTGCCTATACAGTGGTAGCCTGGAGGTAACCCTGGTTTTTGAGTATATCTATTCTACTCTTTTCATTTATCCAACTACTACAGTACTTACTACACTATATTGGGCTCTCGGTCTGTACTTTTTCTCTAAATAAAATAAATGTTAATCTTAATAAATAATTTGGTCAACTTTGACTGTGTTTTCAATGTTGCCCCTTTATGTGATTAAGTTTGACAGCATTTAAAGAGAGTCTGAAGCGAGAATAAATCTCGCTTCAGACCTCATAGATAGCAGGGGCATGTGTGCCCCTGCTAAAACGCCGCTATCCTGCGGCTAAATGGGGGTCCCTGACCCCCCAAATCCCCTCTGTGCAGCTGGGAATTACTTCCTGTTTGAGGCAGGGCTAACCGGCGCAGCCCTGCCTCACGCTCGTCTATCAGACGCGTATCTCCGCCTCTCCCCCCCCTCTCAGTCTTCCTTCACTGAGAGGGGCGGGGGAGAGGCGGCGATGCGCCGCTGATAGACGCGACTGGAGCCAGGGCTGCGGCCGTTAGCTCTGCCTCCAGGAGGAGCAAAATCCACGACCAAGTTGGTCGTGGATTTTGCAAGGGGGGGGTTTGGGGGTGAAGGGACCCCCATTTAGCCACGGGATAGCGGCGTTTTAGCAGGGGCACACATGCCCCTGCTGAATATGAGCTCTGAAGCGAGATTTATTCTCGCTTCAGAGTCTCTTTACCTATAGCAAAAGTGGCTAGGACTACCACCTCTGCTACATTGCATTGTACCTTAGATCTTCCATCAGGCAGTATTCTACAAACATGATACTCAACATTTTGCATGTGAAATTACATTCATTGTTTTACTATGCTTGGATTTGTGTACTTGTCTGAGAGCCTGTTAGGAACTGTCCGTGGTACTGAAATGAAATGCTTATGCTAAGGATACCAGATGCAAAACAGGCGGCTGGCATTTATGGAGCAGGCATATACTGTCACCTGTCCTGATGCCTATCGCTCCCTCCCATTCTCCTTTCTGCCCCCGCATTATACCTGAATGTCCCTCCGGCAGCCTCTTCCAGGTCACCGGAGTTGGGCACTATTGCGCAGGCCAGTAGCGCATCGTAGGATGTGCACAGCACGACCAGTGCCTGCGCAGTAGTGCCCGACTCCAGGGACATTTAGGTATTATGTAGCATGTTTCGCATCTGGTATCCTTTAACCAAGGACAGAATTTCATTCCTATCAGCAGCTAATACCCCCTTTCCGACTAGAAATATTTACCTTTTCTCTAATAGATCATCAGTGGGTCTGCATGGCTGATATTGTGGAGAAACCCCTCACACAGTGTGATGTCATGACAGTTTGCTGTCTGTGAAACTTTTTGCATTGTGGGAAATAGCGTCTTTTTCCAACTGCCAAGCAAGTAATAGCTCCCTCTGTGCACAGAACTCTCAGTAATAACGAACATTCCGTACAGATCACCTAGCACAACTACAGATGTCACCACCAGTGATACATTTCAGAATGTAAATCAGGGAGGCAGAAGAAAGATTTTACAATGGGCAAACACTGAGTAAATAATTTATACATGAATATTGTAAAAATAAGCAATTTTATTAATTACTAGCTAACCTAAGCCCATTTAAAAACGGGCTCTAGGTCTGTCACCGCCGCATGTCTCTGCAAATGCCCATCGCGCGCACACGCCCGCCCATTGGCCCCGTCTGCCCATTGAAGCCGCGCGTCACTCTCTCTGCGTACATGTGCAGTTAGTTATGAGCAGGGACACACACACACACAGGGACACACACGGACGCAGAGACATTAGGGTCTTATTATATAGGATTTTATTTTCACTAGTTCCTCTAAAAGTTGATAGCTGTCCTTGGTCTACTGTATTTTGTTCTCATTTCAGATCTATTTACATATATGAGTTATTAGATAATATAGTAATAATATAATAATAATCTGAACATTTAATAATAATCTAAACATTTGTATAGCGCTTTTCTCCTGTCGGTCTCAAAGCGTTCAAGAGCTGCAGTCAGTGGGACGCGCTCAAGAGGCCACCCTGCAGTGTTAGGGAGTCTTGACTCCTTACTGAATAGGTACTGACCCTAGCCAGGATTCAAACGCTGGTCTGTGTCCTTAACAGTACACTATCCAATAATCATCTCAAAGTTTTGAACATAGCTCACATAGGGCTTGATTCACAAAGCTGTGCTAACTATTAGCACGCCTGTGAAAACCCCCTGAGCACGCCTAAAAGAGCTTTTCACACGCTAATTTGCGCGCGAACCACAAAACTTTACGCGCACTGCACTGCGCGAAGTGCCAATTAAAGCCTATGGGACTTTGCGTGCACAAAACTTTGCGCGTGGTACTTAGCGCGCGATCTAATTGAGAAAACCGGTGCTAACCTACTTAGCACCCTGGTTACCGCGCATAAAGACTTTAGACGTGCTCAGTAGGTTAGCACCGCATAGTGAATCAAGCCCATATTGCTTTCACTGAAGCTCTCAAGTTTTTTTTTTTTTTACTTTGATAAAAGATTTGTTATTCAAACAAACCACACAGTGGTTTATAAAAGTAAAGGTATGTTACCTACAGCAACCATTATTTAGTAAGCATTTCTGTTATAAATCGGGATGTATTTATACAATACCCCTTAACGAATGAAAACACTTGCAAATAAATTAATCTTGGTACAAGCATTAGATGGAAGTTTGACTCACAAAGTGCAGTTCTACTATCATCCTTTTGTCACATTTTTATTGTATTTTTTCTTAAATATTATATAAGCATAACTTAAAATTTCCTGTGAACCTACAAAACTAGTCCCTGGATCAGGAATTTTAATGCACCTAGTCAGGACTACATCAGCATCATTTTCCTGCTGCACACCATAACTTTCTTAAGGGGAAACCTTTTAAGCATGTCCAACACCCTTGCAATCTGACTACCAAGATAATGGGCTCTATTCTCAAAGAGCCAAATTTTCCGCAAAATTTTACCGCTATATTCCCGCCAGCGGTAAACTCCGCATTTTTTCAGCATTCACTAATATTTTCCGCATGTTTTCCGCATGCGGGAAAAAAGATGCGGAAACAGCCATTATTCATGCGGGAATCATGCGGTAAAAAGGTCGCATGAAAGAGTGTTTAAAAAAAAAAAGTTAAAGTCCAGCAAGCACAGCCCTTAAGCCACCAGACTTCATTTAAGTCAATGGGATGCGGAATATATCACCTACTACTTGTAGGTGATAAAAAATCGGTAATTAACGACGAAATGATGCGCCTGAACATTTTTGAGAATTGATGTTTTATTGCGGAAAATACCGACTTTTGCGGAAATTTTTCCTCATGAATCCCGCACTTTTACCACACTTTTTTTCGCATACGGAAAAAACATGCGGAACATTTTGAGAATGCAAACTTGACGGTATTTTGGGTGCAAACTTCCCGCATGTACTTTACCGCATGCGGGAAGTCTTTGAGAATAGAGCCCAATGCAAGCTATACTACAGCCCCTCCAAGAGTGGCTGGTGTTAACTCATTCGGGCTTGCTGCTTCAGGTCATGTGACCAAATATTTAAAACAGGATTTCTAGCTGCAGATCTCCCTTTTCTCCTCCAAGCGTAACAGGTGGACAGGTTGGTTACTAATCTAGGAGACATCCAGCTGTTTTACTACCAATTTCTACACCTCGAACTGCGCCAATTATTTTACATTCATTGATAAAAGGAAGCACTGACAACCACCAAAACAATGAGCGCTGCCTTACATGCGACAGTTCTTCGGAGAACCCTTCTTCCTGCCGCATATGACAAAGTGGTGGGCGGAGTGTATCTCTCGCTTTCGGAATGGGTCTCCGCGGCTGTCAGTCACCCATAAGGAAGTGACGCCGGGTAGCATCGGAAACAGAGGCGGGCTCCGATGAGGGAGCTGCCGGAGCTCGGGGAGCTGAGCTGGGAGAGGCCGTGGCTCGGGCCGGGGCCTGCGGGGCTACCGGGGACATGCGAGGGGCAGCGGCAGAAGAGGAGGCCGCGTCCTACCGGGTGCTGAGCCGGCTGCTGGGCTGCGGAGCGGTGGCCGGGGAGGAGGCCGCCAGACCCAGGCTCATGGTGTTCCGGAATACGCTACGCGGAGAGGAGGAGGAGGAGGTCGAGGCCTCCACGGAGCCGGGGGCCGGGGTAGACGTGGTGCCCGCAGAGGGGGTGCAGCCCGGGGAGGAGGGCCTGGAGCTGCAGCTGGGGGCGCTGGGCCTGCGGGGGGCCGGCTGTCCCTGTGAGGAGACCAGCGATGCGCTGCTGGTGCTGGAGGCGCCTGAGGCCCGCAGGCTGGAGGAGGAGGACGGGGAGACGGGACAGGCCGGGGCGGCGGCCAGGAAGGGAGCGGGGAGGAAGGGATCGCTCAGGATTCGCCTCTCCAGGATCTTCCGCACCAAAAGCTGCGCTGGAGCTGCGGGGGCCGCTGACAGGAGAGGAGCCGGAGAGCTGGGAGGATCCGGGGGCAGCCTGAGCGACATGTCCCGGGACAGAGAGCTGGAGCTGGCCAGGTAATACGGCTGCTCCCTGTATGTGGCACCTCACAAAAATGGAAAATGTCGGCAATCGATATTTGCTCATACGTTGTATTACTTTTTATTGTGCAAGAACTGGATTTATAGGGACCATCAGTAATTTGCAGGTGCCTAATTTTTAATTTGGAAATCTAATGCATTTGACTGCTGATTAATCAATCAAGTAGTTAGTTTATTATTAGAGTCCCTGTTACACGGACTGTAACGTAACTAAAGGCTCGTACACGAGTACATTTGAAATCGGCGCTGGTAGACTTGGGCGCAGGATACAGCCGGTATCTGGCTGATCCTGCTTCTGCACAAGTCCGGGCCGTTTTAATTACTATTCCCCCTCCAGGCCTAGCTAGCAGCGCTGAAAAGCACTGCTCCGCTCGTACACACGTCCAACAAACTGCACAACCAACTCCATTACTTCACCGACTACATGACTTGTATTGTCCATGCACCAACCAACTGAATGACCAACTCATTTGCTGCATGGAAGTGAAATGACGAACTGGAAGATATGACCACATTCAGAACAAGCGCACATCATTCAAGCGGCTTGTACACACATGGCCAACTGCATGATATCAGTCCAACAGTTGAGTTAGTCTGCTGGATGGATTGGGCAAACGTCTTGTTATCAGTTGCTCCTCTAGTCGTTTGCCATGCATACAAATACCCAATAGTTGTCCAACAGACCAAATTCAGACGGCAATCGGTTGAAGTTGTTGGACGTGTGTATGAGCCTTAACCAGCAGTCTCAACCAACCAGCACAAATTGCTGGCGTAGTGTCAGTATGCAGTGTTCTCCCCAGACTTTTAGCTGGGTGCTGCACCCAGCTAGTTTTGGTGAGCGCCTGGCTGTCATCAGCTCACCACCTCCTATTCTGTAAGCAGAGTTGCACACAAATGCACCGGCCCTGCATTCTCTCAACTTGCCCTACCCAGCTTCTATTTCATGCCACCCGGCTGAAAGAAAATTCTGGGGAAACACTGAGTATGTCCTAGATAGCCGTCCTCTAGAAGTATGCTGTAACAACGCGTCATCACACTAGAGCCGTATTAATTTATGCAAATGCACAATAGAACTTTAAGTCTTCAAAACAGCTTTAACAGATTAACAGCTAGTTTTGGAGATATGTGCAGTTGTCCTGTGCAAGAGTAATGCGGCGATAGCGTGATGATGGGTTATTGTTATATTATGACGTTAAGGGAATGCTGACTATGTAAGGCATATGTGGGCACCACATAGAACTCACAATTCTTAGGTTGTTTTGGGCTCTGCTGAGCTTAAAGGATACCAGAGCCCAAATTAAAATGAGAAACAGGGAGCAGGCATGTATGGTGAGGTGTCCTGATGCTCACAGCTTCCCCCTGTTCTCTATCCTGCCCCCTCCGCTGCCTGTAATTGCCATCTTGCACCTTCTTCCAGTCAGCCGGGCATCAGTGTACCTGCTCTGGCCTGGCTGCTCGCGCTCTGGCCGGAAGATCTGTGCATGGTGTCTTCATAACCTCATGTGCAGAGCACTTCCAGCCGCAGTTGCATACTTTAGAACGCGTGCAGCTGGGACGTGTTGTCAACTGGAAGAAGGTGCTGGATGGCAATTACAGGCAACAGAGGGGGCAAAATGGAGAATGCGAGGAGCGGTGAGCATCAGGACAGTTCACCATTCATGCCTGCTCCCTGCATTTCTCATATTAATTTGAGCTCTGGTTATCTTTAAAGACTGTCTCATGGCTCCTCCAAGGTTAATATACTTTAAATCACTCTATTTTAACATTTTAATATAGCGTTTATGGTAGGTATATAGAGTGGGGTATAGTACGTTATTGGCTAAGCCCCTGTTTTTAACATTGAGTCTCAAGTAACCATAAAGCACACTTAACCCTGGTTCACATTGTAAGAGCTTTTTTTAGCGCTAGTCATTTGAAAAGCTTGCTTATGCAATGCTATGGGTGAATTTTATAAATAAATGTTATCTTGTGTTTACTTAATTGTATCAAGTGGGAATGTCTCATTCCTCAGACTGTGCAGAAGCTCCTGGACACAGACACTGAGGCCCCGTTCACACTAGAGCGTTTTGCCGGTGATTTCGGCAAAACGCTATTGCTTTTAGCACTAGTGTAATAAACCCTATGGGCCCGTTCTTTCTTGGGCGATTTGCGCTAATCGCCGAAAATCAACGAAACGCGAACACGTAGCCTGCACCATTGTCAGGCGATTTCCCGGCGATCGTGTTTCAGGGCTATAGAAGCGCTAAACGCAATTGAGGAGAAAGCGTTGCACTGTCCAGAGATTTTGTTTTCTTACGTGAAATCGCAGAAAAATCACTTCTGCAAAACGCCGGCAAAAATCATGGGCGTTTTGCGCTTCTAAGTGTGAATGGGGCCTCAAAGCATTTCTGCCTTCAATACATAATGAATAAAACCAGTTATGAATAAAATGCAAAGTCAGCTCTTAAAGCAAAAAACTGTACTTTTGTGAACTTGTAATTTCTAAATGAATAATACTTAAGCACAAATGCAAATAGAAAAACATGTGTGTTGAATATTATGTCATGGTTTTATACCGCTTTTAAAGCAAACCCAAGGTGTCAGAAAACAGTTGCATACCTTTTGAAGAGGTAAGCCTTTGGATCCTGCAGAGGCTTCTCACATCTTCCTTGACCCCTCTGTTGCTGGCCGTGACTCTATATTGTAGTTTGGGCTATGCACCACTTGTGCATGAGCACAGCTGTACTGCGCAAGTATTGCTGTGCCTGCACAGTTGCACAAAGCAGCTCCTGAACAAGTGACTTTGGCTTACTGGGCAGATGCAATTGTACTTGTGTAGGCACAGCATGGACGTAATCTTGCACCCCGGGGAGCGCGGCCATGAGAACATATCCAATATGCTCTTGTTGGATACGCTCAGTGGGTCAGTGTGTGGCAATGGTTAAAACAAGGACACAGGAAGCTTTTGGACTATCCAGAGACTTCCCTCCACAATACCAGTTGCCTGGGTATCCAGCTGATTTTCTGCCTCTAATACTTCAACCATAAACCCTGAACAAGCATGCAGCGCACAGGATATTTCTGACAGTTTTGACAAATCTGACAAGATTAGCTGTGTGCATGTTTCTGGTGTAATTCAGACACCACTACAGCCAAATAAATCAGCAGGATAGCCAGGCAACTGGGATTGCTTAAAGGGGAACTGAAGAGAGAGGTATATGGAGGCTGTCATGTTTATTTCCTTTTAATCAATACCAGTTGCCTGGCAGCCCTGCTGGTCTATTTATCTGCAGTAGTATCTGATTAAAACCAGAAACAAGCATGCAGCTAGTCTTGTCAGATCAGACTTATAAGTCTGAAACACTGAAACACCTGATCTGCTGCATGCTTGTTCAGGGGCTATGGCTAATAGTATTAGAGGCAGAGGATCAGCAGGGCTGCCAGGCAACTGGTATTGTCTAAAAGGAAATAAACATGACAGCCTCCATATACCTCTCTCTTCAGTTCCCCTTTAAAATACAACTGAAGCGAAAGGGATATGGAGGCTTCCATATTTCCTTTTAAGCCATACTAGTGGCCTGGCAGCCCTGCTAATAATCTGTCACTTATTCCTTTTGCCATAGAACCTGAACAAGCATATGCAGATCAGGTGTTTCTGACATTGACAAATCTGACAACACTAGCTGCATGCTTGTTTCTGGTGGTGTTCAGACACTACTGCAGCCAGTTAAATCAGCAGGATAGCCTGGCAACTGGTATTGTTTAAAAAGAAGTAAATATGGCAGCCTGCATATACCTCTTACTTCAGTTGTTCTTTAAGTTAATTTTGTCTCTTGTTATCATTAAAGTGAACTTTAAGTGAGCACGTGGAGGCTGCCATCTTTAGTCCTTTTTAGAAATGTGCATCTAGTATGACAGACCTGTTCATCTTGAGTGTCTAAAATTATCTTGACCATTTTAATAACTGTTGCCTGAAGTGATTATTTCAGTTGATTTTTGTTTTTCTATTGGTAGAATTGGGCTTCGCTGTAAAAACAGGAACGGAATGAAAAAGTTGCAGATGTCATCTGCAAAATGTGTTGCATTCGGTGAAGCATATAGTCAATGTATGCTTCACTATTAACGCGAGCATTTGTTGTGCATTGGATGCCGCACACTTAGTCTGCAGTGCGCCTGCCACACCGTGAATGTCACATAAGTGTTGCATTGCAGTGTGTTGTTCTGCGTTACATTGTGTTTATGGAGTACATTTGAAATTGGCGCCGGTAGACTTGGGCGCAGGATACAGCCGGTATATAGCTGATCCTGCTTCTGCACAAGTCCGGGCCGCTTTAATTACTATTCCCCCTCCAGGCCGCCATGGATAGTGGGGGAATGAAATAATTCGGCTTCCAGCGATTGCTGGAGGCCGAATTATGTTTTTAAGCAACCTCGGCTCCGTCTTCTGACGGAGCCGACGTTACTGAGCGCTGCAATAGGAGTGATTCCTATTGTAGTCTATGGAGGCGCCGGCTGCGCCCAAATCTAGCAGCGCTGAAAAGCACTGCTCCGTGTTTATGTTGCATCGCAATGTCTGGCTGTGAACTGGGCCAAAGAAGTGGATGAGCAAGAGGTGTCTTGCTTCAGATACATTAGAAAATCAATCATAGTGTGTCATGAGGGTTCCTTATCACTGTTACAATGCATTGCTATACTTTAGATAGACCCAGATAGTGAAATGCATGGTAATCATGTTGTAAACCTTTTGCACACAAACATGCAAGAAAGAGAAATTCTGTTGATGCAGTGGCTTAAACACTTGCACAAGCATAACACATGAAATACAATTATCTAAACACTGCGCCACAATTCATCCAATATATCACCAAATCAACAGTCAATGGGATCGCTGCAGAAAGTCCAATTGCTGGATAAAAATTTCAAAGATGCTGCTGCGCTCTCCAGACCTGCAAAAAATAAATCTCCACATAGGGCAATATCGTTCAGTCTGAGTGGTACACTATTCCACGTGACCCGTGTCTTGTGCTCTCCCAGGTGCCAACCAACTCTGTATCCCTCGTCCCCACTCACTAAATGCTCACCAGATTATAGTCACCTCAATTCTCAGGTGGATCTTAAAGATAAACTCCAACCTAGAATTGAACGTTATCCCAATCAGTAGCTGATACTCCCTTTTACATGAGAAATATATTGCTTTTCACAAACGGACCATCAGGGGGTGCTGTATGACTGATTTTGTGCTGAAACCCCTCCCACAAGAAGCTCCCGGACCGCGGTACTTTTGGCAGTTTGTTACAATGTAACAAGGTTCACAGAAAGGAAATAGCTGTTTACAGCTGTCTCTAACAGTCAAACCAGCTAGGAGCAGCTACATAACCTGCCCACAGTAAAAATGTCACCATGTAATAAATATCAGAAAGTAAATCGGGGAGAGGAAAGATTTTACAATGAGCAAACACTGACTAAAGCATTTATACATAATTATGGTAAAAATGAAGCACTTTTTTTTTTTTTTTTTTACATTTTCACTGGAGTTCCTCTTTAAGCAGTGATATTAACCAATTTCACTCGACTTTGAAAAAAAAAAGAATCTCCACATAGGGTAATACAGTTCAGGTCCCCGCTCTCCCGTTTCGCCTCCGCACTTAGTCGCAGGGTAAAGATTCGTGCGCTGCTGTGACCGGCCGGTCCGTGCGCTTCCTGCTTCCGTGCGACGTCAGACGTACAACTTCACACTATGCACGTTTTGTCCTCACGCCAGACTGCTTCTGTGCGTATAATAAGTGGAGAAAATGTTAAGTAAAAAATAGTCCCTTGCCATTATCCCAAGCTGTTCCCCGCATCGGCTTAACACTGCATCGCGCTCCTTGAGGACGGAAACGTTCTGCACTTGCATGGTATGTTAAAATTGCTACTGCATATGTGCCAAATGCTCCCATTGAAAGGAGCGTGATGGAAGAGGCATGCGGCCTGTGCTGTGCATGCACATTGGCCATTGACTGACTGAGTTGACCAGCATTTGGAGAACAGCTGATAAAGGGAGCAGCAAGGAATGACGGTAAGGGGCCAGAAAGTCTACAGGAGGCTAGAAAAAGCCATAGGTAATTTAAACTGGAGGGGCTAGTTTTAAGGAAATGTCATACTTGTTCTGGGTTCAGTGATTTAGTAAGTATTAAGTTCACACTGCACGCGTTACCAGCCGCGTTTTGGAAACGCGTGCAGGTGGCCGACACGCACGACATCAGACATTGCATAGAGTGCAATGTCTGATGTTCACACTGCATGCGTTCCGGACCTGTGCGGTCCGAGAACGCATGCTGCATGCATTTTTTTTTTTTGTAAAAATGCGTGGCTGTCCCATTCACTTTTCAGTGATGGGATCAGCCACGCAACGCACACAAACGCGGATGGCGTGCGTTCGCATGCGTTGCGTTCCGCATGCGTGGCCATCCGCGTTTGTGATGTGAACGGGGCCTAAATGTAGCAAAACCCTAAATGGGGACTGGTTCAAACGAGCAACTGCTGGCGGTTGTGCATATAGTTTATCGCTGAGATCCATTGCATCCCGCTTTGAGATGGATGGTGGAGGTCATCTCCATGCCTTTACTGTTGCTTGCTGGCATTTGCTATGATCGATCCCTTTTTTTTTTTTTTTTTTTTTTTTTTTTTTTTTATGCATCTAATTTGGTGAATGTTAGGTCACCATGCATATCTTCAAATGTATCCATTCATACACTATGCTTATTATAATGCACGGTATAATTTTAGTGCATTTGCTGCATGCATTTTTCCTACATGTATTTTAGAGAAACTGCAATTATAGTATGATAGATTCATTAAACCGCACACCTCATATTGCAGTGTGAATGGACCCTGCTGTAGATTGTCCCAGTAGCGGCACAAATGCTCAGATTTTGGGAATAGCTATGCCATACTTCCAGTCTAGCCGTAGGAACAGTACGGAGTGGGGTCATGCAGATTTCCCTGTCGGCACAGTCTGCTGCAGGGACCAGTCTGCTTGTAATGGTGCGAACAATTGCGGTAGGCTCTTCCGTCGTGTGCAAGTGGCACCGCACTGTGTGTGAATCCAACCTGCTAGGCTAAGGCCACACACACATCAGACCATAGTCTTTTGAAAATGAAAGATCACAGACCAATTTTACCCCCTTCCATGTAGTATGAGAGCCATACCTTCAGTCTTTTCTATGGAGCTGAACTCCCCATCAGAAAAAAATCTTGCAAGATGCTGCACACACAGATGCTGTACAGACACAAAAGATCAGTATTTGCAAAAGATCAGTTCCTGCCAAAGATCCGTTCCTGCAAATTGTATTCATAGTCTGAGATCTGCAGATCATCATACACACCTTGTTTAACTGACATTTATCTGCAGATCAGACAATCATCTGCAGATCTGAAAATCTATCCTGGTGGATCTGATCTGCAGATGAATGTCTGTTAAACAAGGTGTGTATGATGATCTGCAGATATCATAGACTATAAATGCATTTTGCAGGAACGGATCTTTTGCAGATACTGATCTTTTGAATGTCTATAGCATCTTTGTGTGCAGCATCTTGCAAAGATTTTCTGCCTGATGGGGAGTTTAGCTCCATAGAATAGACCTGTAGGTATGGCTCTCATACTACATGGAAGGGGGTAAAATTGGTCTGTGATCTGTGATCTTTCATTTTCAAAAGACTATGGTCTGATGTGTGTATGAGCCTTTATTCAGAGGTCTGCTCCTTGCCACAGTAGCTGCTTTCTAGCCTGCAGCATCTCTTTATTTTCTTGCGTGTCTTCCAATGGTCCTGACTGCTGTAGATTTGTTAGGTGGCCATTAGTTTATGGTTGCAAAGACTTCTTTGGTTTTGGTTTTAGATGGAAATTGAAGGATGTGATTAGGCTCATAGACAATTAATTTTGTTTTCTAAAGAGAATGAAAATAGTAGCATCCATACACATAACATCACCTTTTAGCGCAAGAAAAAAAAATTGTGGGGTGATCATTGTTGGTGTCTTTCTGAGGACTTTAATACTTCAATCTGTGCCATGTCACAAAGTCACTTTGCAGTGACATTAGTTAGTATGTTTCATAAGTGTGCAAAGGAAACTGTGAACACTTTCTGTATCTTTGTAGTGTGTCATTTGTTTCAGTCATATCTGTGATCAGCTGTTTATTATAGGTTGCTGTGAATTTGTAGTAAGCAGATGTGACCAATATTCTATATATTACAGAGTACAATCTACTTGCAGGTGAGAGAAAGCCAACACAAGTGACTTGATTGTTGCAGCATTCTAATTGGGATCATGCAAAGTTCCACTTCAGCCCAGTTAAATGGGCTTCTTGTTAAAGGAAACCTGAAGTGAAAAGAATATGGAGGCTGTCATATTTATTACATTTTAGACAATGCCAGTTGCCTGGCTGATCCTTACTGAAATCTCACCTTCTTTCATTCTAAAAATATGTAAGTTGTAACAGTGAAATGTGCACAGCAACCATTTCAGTGTCATGTAAAATTTGGTTCATTCCGCTCCAAACTGAGGCCACATACACACATCAGACTATAGTCTTTGGAAAATGAAAGATCACAGACCAATCTTACCACCCTTCATGTAGTATGAGAGCCATACTCTACACAGTCTATTCTATGGAGCTGAACTCCACAACAGAAAAAAATCTTTGCTAGATGCTGCACACAAAGATGCTGTACAGACACAAAAGATAAGTGTCTGCAAAAGATCTGTTCCTGCCAAAAATCCATTCCTGCAAATTGCAATGATAGTCTATGAGATCTGCAGATCATCATACACACATGATTTAACTGACATTCATCTGCAGATCAAGCAATCATCCGCAGATCTGAAAATCCATCCTGGTGGATCTGATCTGCAGATGAATGTCAGTTAAATCATGTGTGTATGATGATCTGCAGATCTCATAGACTATCATTGCAATTTGCAGGAATGGATTTTTGGCAGGAACAGATCTTTTGCAGATACTGATCTTTTGTGTCTGTACAGCATCTGTGTGTGCAGCATCTTGCAAAGATTTTTTTTCTGATGTGGAGTTCAGCTCCATAGAAAAGACTGTGTAGAGTATGGCTCTCATACTACATGAAGGGTGGTAAGATTGGTCTGTGATCTTTCATTTTCCAAAGACTATAGTCTGATGTGTGTATGTGGCCTGAGTGGTTGAGCTTGAGAGTACTCTCTAATCAGGATTGTTTGTAAAGCCAAATAAGTGTTTTGTTACTGTTAAGTTTGCTAGAGAGCCCTGCTTCATTTTCATAAATAAACCACTGGTCCAATAACTCTTGCAATGGAAAAATGAAATTAGTCACCTGATTGGCTGTGGTGTGCCTGCCCCATACCTGCGTTGTGCCTGCTCTATACCATCTGTGCCTTGCTAAATACCACCTGTGCCTGCTCCACATCATCTGTGCCTGCTCCATACCATCTGTGCCTGCTTCATCTCTTGTGCTTAGCCTGTGCTGTGCTGCCCGCTCTTCCCCATCTATTTGTACCATAGACGGTGCTGTCTGTCTGTTCAATACCATCTAACTGTGCCATAGTCTGTGCCTCGGCCCCATATCATCTATCCGTGCCACAGTCTACGCTGTGCTGCCTGACTTCTCCACTCCATCTAAGTGGGCCCTGGACTGTGTTTTGCTCCCTGCCCCACACCATCGATACTGTGCCAGTGCCTGTGCTACGCTGCCTAAACCACGTACTGCCCACTCCACACCTTCTAGACATCTTGGGCTGCTTACTTACCGGGCTACGCGCACCAGACCATCTACCGTGCCACGCACCGGGCTGTGCCGTCTGCTCCAGTCCACCTATTTGTGCCCCACACCGGGACGTGCTGCCCGCCCCATACCATCCAACTGTTGTGCTGCCTGCTCCGTACCACAGACTGTTGTGCTGCCTGCTCCGTACCACAGACTGTTGTGCTGCCTGCTCCGTACCACAGACTGTTGTGCTGCCTGCTCCGTACCACAGACTGTTGTGCTGCCTGCTCCATACCACAGACTGTTGCGCTGCCTGCTCCATACCATTTGCACCATATCTGTGCCACAGTCTGCGACGTGCGGCCCACCCCACGCCCTCTGACTCGTGCCACGCACTGTGCCAGGCCGCTGCCTCTTTCCTACCTCCATCTTCTGGTAGCCTCTTCACTGTGCTGCCCGCTTATCCCACCTACCGGGGCCACACACTGTGCCACCTACTGAGGAAATTGGACCATGAGCGCGAAACGGACCGCCACCCTCTCCAGAGAAGCCCTTCTTGAATGGGAACCCCCGGACAGCCCCAACCCAACACCGGGCTCTCCCCTGTGGGATGCTGTCACTGCACACATCGAATACCTCTCCACCAAGCGAGCACCAAACAAGCGCCGCCACAGAGGAAGGAGGGCGGGGGCCCAGGTCCGACTGAAAAGGAAAGGCCTACGCTCGCCTGTCCCTGCCATCCTACTAGCAAACGTCTGCTCGCTCCCCAACAAACTGGACGAGCTGCTTCTCCTTCTCGACAGCAAACCCCAGATCAGCAAGAACACCCCTGTTCTCTGTTTTACCGAGACCTGGCTGTGCGAAAGCATCCCCGACGACTCCCTACAGGTACCAGGCTACAACCTCCTAAGAGCAGACCGTGATGCAGCCCTCTCTGGGAAAACGAGAGGCGGCGGAATCTGCTTTTACATAAACACCTCCTGGTGCTCCAACACCACCACTCTCCACAAGGCCTGCACCCCAGACGTTGAGCTCCTTGCCATAAACTGCAGGCCCCGGTACTCTCCGAGGGAATTCTCTTCCCTTGTCCTCGTTGGGGTCTATATTCCACCCGATGCATGCTCCAAGTCCGCCCTGCATGTACTCAGTGACTGTATCTCGCGGTGGGAAACAGCCCTCCCAGAGGCCCTGTTCATCATCTTGGGCGACTTCAATAAGGCGAACCTTCGGCACGTGAGGCCCCTCTACAAGCAGCACATCACCTGCCCTACCAGGAGCGGTAACACCCTGGATCACTGCTACACGGTTCACAAGAACGCCTACAAAGCCACCCAAGGAGCCCCCCTGGGAAACTCTGACCACAACACAGTACACCTGATCCCCTCCTACAGGAGGCTCCTAGAGACTTCAAAGCCCATCACCAAAACCGTCAAAAAATGGACTGCAGACGCCAAACTGCAGCTCCAAGCTTGCTTTGAAACCACCGACTGGACGGCTCTGGAGGCACCTACCCTTGATGAATGGGCCGAGAACATCTCCTCCTACATCACCTTCTGCGAAGAAGCGTGTATCCCGTCCAAGTCCTTCAGGGTCTACCCCAACAACAAGCCCTGGTTCAACGACAGGCTTCGCCGACTTCGGAAACGCAAAGAGAAGGCGCACAGGTCTGGCTCCTTAGAGGAATTCAGAGAAGCTAGGCTCGCCCTGAAAAGAGAACTGCGATCGGCAAAGAGGGCCTACGCTGAGAAGCTGGGGCTCTGCCTCCAGTCCACCAACACACGGGAAGTATGGAAGGGCCTGAGAGCAGCCACAAACTTCAAACCAACATCCCAAACGGCGACCCCGAGCCCTCGACTGGCGGAGGAGCTCAATGAGTTCTACTGCAGGTTCGAGCAACATTCCAACCAGCCCGTAGGCAAATCCACATCGACCTCTGACGTACTCGGCGCCCTGGCTCCTAGCGCTGTTCGGGAATCCGAGGTACTCCGGCACCTCCGGAAGCTGAATCCCAGGAAATCTTCCGGCCCGGACGGAGTGTCGTCTGTCTGCCTGCGAACCTGCGCCGATCAGCTAGCCCCTGTGCTCACCTCCTTGTTTAAGCAGTCATTATCTGATGGTACAGTCCCCTCCTGTTTCAAGAGGTCCATAATTGTACCAGTCCCAAAAAAAACAGGCAGTTCCGAGCACAATAACTTCCGCCCAGTGGCCCTAACCTCTAACATCATGAAGCTCCTCGAGCGGCTGGTCCTTGCCCACCTGAAGAGGTCCACAGACGCCCTTTTAGACCCGCTCCAATTTGCATATAGGGCAAACAGATCCGTGGAGGATGCCATCAATGTCAGCGTGGCACACATCACTGAGCACTTAGACAGGCCGGCCTCCTATGCCAGGATCCTGTTCCTAGACTTTAGCTAAGCGTTCAACACGATCTGCCCTGACATCCTGATCACCAATCTGACACAGCTCGGAGTTGATCCCACTCTCCGAGCATGGATCAAGGACTTCCTGACAAATAGAACACAACAGGTGAAGCTCGGCAACTATTACTCCAGCATTCGAACCACCAATACTGGGGCTCCACAAGGCTGTGTTCTGTCACCTCTACTGTTCTCCCTTTATACCAACGACTGTATCTCATCCGCTGACTCTGTGAAGGTCATCAAATTTGCGGATGACACCACCATTATTGGCCTAATTGGAAGCAACGGAGAGCATGAATACCGGAGCGAGGTCGAGAGAATATGCAATTGGTGCAGGGAGAACAACCTAGTTCTCAACACTGCAAAGACTGTTGAACTAGTTGTAGACTTCAGGAGGTACCCTCCCCCCCCCCCCCCCCCCCCTCGCCTGTCCTCATTGGAGGAACAGAAGTTTCTATAGTGTCATCGGTTCGGTTCCTTGGCACGACTCTCACCAATAATCTGAAATGGGGGCAGAACACCACTAAAATTCAAAAGAAATCCCAACAGAGGCTGTTCTTCCTGCGCCAACTGAAGAGATTTGGCATGCCACGGGAGCTGCTGGCCAGCTTCTATACCGCCACCATAGAATCCATCCTCTGCTCCTCAGTCATTGTTTGGTACGCGGGTGCATCGGCCAGTGATAAACATAAACTGCAGAGGGTCATAGCTGATGCAGAGAGAATCATCGGGTCTCCTCTTCCACCTCTTGATCTCCTCCACTCCGCTAGATTGAGTAAGAGGGCCACCATGATCTCCCGTGACCCCTCTCACCCTGGCAGCCACTACTTCAGGCTCCTCCCGTTGGGCCGCCGCTTCAGGACTATACCATCCAAAACCACCAGGCGGAAGAACACCTTCTTTCCCCAGGCCGTTCGGTCACTGAACTCTGACTTTCCCCAGTCCGGCCTGCACTCATAATTGCTGGGCCGACAGCTGGTCCCCGTCGCTGCCTCCTCTGTATATCTGATTACTGCATTTCAAATTGTATGTGCTGTTGTATCTGTCTATGCCATGTGTACCACAAATAATTCCGATTATGGCTCTTGCTGTACTTGGCAAAATAAAACTGATTCTGATTCTGATTCTGAGATACCTGATGCTTTAACATGAAAACTGGTAGTCCCACGGTCAGGATTAAGGATCAAGAGAAAATAGAAAGTTGTGCATTCTAAAGCCTGGTACACACATCCAAATTTAATTAATCACTTTTACTACTACTACGTACTGTGAGAGCCAACAGATTTTGAATACTTTGCACAGATTGTGCAGGTAAGCGCATTGACTACATGGAAGTGTTAAAATTAGCCAATCAAGATTGCATGTGTGTATGCAACTTAACGTTTACCTACTTTGCAGAAATGTGTATTGCTGTTTCCCGTTTCCTGTCTTGACAAAAAGGTAACGGAAATTTTGACAGATATGGAGACAGGACCACAATAAAAATCCAAAAGCGGTTTTGAACTTTTACCACATAGTCCAAAAGGAAAATGTGTTTCCTAAAACAGACCTCACATATGCCTATGCTAATCCTGATATCTTAACTTGTCTGATATAAAAAAAAATAAAAATAAAATGGGGAAGCTTGGATTTGTTAGAAGATAGCAGTGAGGCCAAAGCTATATACGGTATGCATTTGCAATATTTGTTACCCTAATTGTTTTGAGCTTCATTTTATTAACTGCTGCTTAAACACATTGGCTATCATTCATAAAGCTTTCCCTCATTCAGAAATGCTTAAAACAGCCGACTTTACCGAACACATAGCAAATTCTCCATTCATAAAGGCTCTTTCCGCATGAAAAGCTGACATTACCGGGCAGAGCGATAAATCACCGCCTTGTGCGGTGACTATCGTAACAAAATGTTAATTCATAAAGATATACGCAAGCGGTATGAGGACGGGAAATACCGCTCCCTTGGATGTGACGATAACCATGCTGAGTTAATGGAGACACAGACCTCCCAGGCAGCTGCAGTAGAGTGGAACACGGAGAAATGTATCAACTCGGCAGCTTCCTGTGTTTCCGCAAGCCTACCGCCAGCCTAGTTCGGGAAATCTCCGCACTGCTACCGCACCTGGCAACATTTTTATGAATGAGCAGCCAGAAGTCTAAAATACTGAAAGCTGTGTTTTTTCCTGCAGGAATTTACTTTACCGACCACACTTTCATGAATGATAGCCAAGGTCTGACCACTGACTAAGCCAAATGTACACCTCTGTGAGGGAGAGGGCAACGTGCATGACGGGAACTTCCTTTTTGTCTACACTTGTACGCGCTTAAAGCAGGGCTGTGGAGTCGGGCAATTTTGGGTGCCTGGAGTCGGAGTCGGGGAAAAAATGCACCGGCTCCGACTCCTAATGAATTTGTAACTGTAATTAAAATAGAAAACATGATAAAATGTTCTATTTCTCAGATAATAGTCATTAAAAATAATGTGTATATATACAGTAATAGCTGTGCTTAGTCCACAAAAATGAAATGAACTAATCAAAATTAGTTACTTGTGCTGCTTCAATAAAACAGTCCCCGTATTTTTAAGGTCAGATATACACATCTGATTGTGGCTGTATATATGATGTGTACACAGGAATCTCTTATATATATACTAAATAACATCTATGCTGTAAGAATAAAGCCTGATGTGTAGCTGTGTCACTAATAGAGATGGTCAATGAGATGGAAATAATTCTGCATTGATGCTGATTTATGCAAATGTATGCATTCCCTTTGCTGATGAAATCAAATAATTTTATGTTGTTAAAATTTGGTTTGGTGACTACAAATTAAAGGGTACCTGAGACGGATGAAAAGTAAAGTTTTTTTTTTTTTTTTTTTTTTTTTTTTTTTTAATTTTTTTTTTTATACATACCTGGGGCTTCCTCCAGCCCCCTTCAGGCTAATCAGTCCCTCGCTGTCCTCCACCACCCGGATCTTCTGCTATGAGTCCTGGTAATTCAGCCAGTCAGCGCTGTCCGGCCGCATGCCGCTCTCACCGCCAGGAACATTCTGCACCTGAGCAATAGTGCTGCACAGGTGTAGTATGCTCCTGGTGGCGGAGTGTGTGCATGCGCACTATGTCCGACTGGCTCAAGTACCTGGACTCATAGCAGAAGATTCAGGTGGTGGAGGAGGACAACGAGGGACTGATTATCCTGAAGGCGGCTGGAGGAAGCCCCAGGTATGTATAAAACTTTAATTTCATCTGTCTTAGGTTTACTTTGCTACACAGTAGTACTATACTCTACATATGCACTCCCCACAGAGCTGCAGGGAATCCACTGAGAATGCTGTGCACATTGAACACAGAGGTGTTGTCTGTCACCCATAAACCTTGTTCAGATTGTGCATGAAGAATGTGTAATAGAGGAAGAATCTCCTCATTCCCCTGCAGAGTACCTGCACATCATTCTTACATGTACCCACACTTACATTGCCTAGGGCCTGATAGATGTTCTTTGTTCCGGTTTGTACCTTTTACAAGTACTCTTACCAAGGACTAGTTTTAGTCTAAAGGGAATAAATATAGTAGTCTACATATCCTTCTCACTTCAGTTGTCTTGTAAAATTCCTAAACGTTGGCAGTTAAGAGACGAATTTCATGTTACATACTTTTAATCAACAAAATTGTAATATGCAAATTAGAGGAGTTGGAGTCGTGGAGTCGGAGTCGGTGGAAACCTAAACTGAGGAGTCGGAGTCGGTGGATTTTTGGACCGACTCCACAGCCCTGCTAAAAACGCAATAGTACGCGTTTTTGATACGCGTCCATAGACTTTCATTGCGTCCCAGTGTTCTCCCCAGGACTTATTAGGTGGGCGGGCCGCCCGGCTGTTTTGAAACCCCGCCCGCCTGTTTTAAAACCACGCCGGCGCCTTTTTTCAGAGTATTTACACTTTCTCTGAACGGCGATCCTCAAGAAAATGGCCGCCGCGAAGCCTTGAGCCGGGGACACTTTTCAAGCTCACAGTGTACTGGGCGGGATGAGTCAGCGTCTCCCACAAATCAATGTGCGTCCGCACCACCCACCGGCCAATAGGAGGCCTCGCCGACCCGACCCACGCAGCGGTCACGTGGTGATGTGATGTCACCAGGGTCCTAGCGCTGCCGTGCGGAGAACAACGGACTCACGGAGAATCCAGAGTCTGACCGCAGACATACTTGGAAAGTAAGTGTTCCATTTCCCCATTCATCAGCCGCCGGTTTCTTCACATCCTGAAGGAGTGAGGATCGGTCCGGCGCACAGAAGCCTCTGTTCCGTTCAATCACTGTCAAAGCAAGAACTGAGGTATCTGCTACTCTCTGGTGAACACGCTGTTGCAGGCGAGCTATGCTTACCGGTCTCTGGGCTTTTACTTTGACCGTGACGATGTGGCCTTGGCAAAGTTATCAAAGTTCTTCTGTGAGCGGTCTGAGAAGAAGCGAGACCATTCTGAAGACTTTATGAAGTTTCAGAACAAGCGTGGAGGCCAAATTGTGCTTCAGGATGTGAAGATACTTGGAAAGTAAGTTAAAAAAAATGCCCCGAATTCCGGTGTTATGTTTGTTTCATGTTTTATTCCATTGACATATTCAATCACATTAAGCCCCAACTCCAGCAACATATTTGTGACTGGTGGGGGTGTGCAGAGTCAGTTTGCATGTGTTTGTAGTTCCAAAAGAGTTTCCTGCACTTCTGTCCGGGTTATTCCCTATCAGGAGAGGAATATAATCATGGTATGATATTTTTTATTTCTGATCCTTCATTTTCTTTTGCTCTATAATTAGCTTTTTAGGGTTGATTCATTATTGTGTTTGGGGTTAATAAGATTCCGAAGGAGAGTTGACAGCTGATTAATCAGCTATTAGGTAATTAATTTTGTTTTTTAATATATAATCAATAATTCAAAGTTCTTATTCTGCATTGAGGATTTCTGCCTGTTGAGAAGCAAAATGTTACTTTGAGAATGAATCCATACAAATTCTAAGGTTTCTTTTACACTGTCTGTCGCATTCCTTTGCAATATAATCGCATCACATGGTATGTTTACATTGGGTGCAGTAAAGCTGGTTCCGTCAATGCAGTGCACAACGTGCGTTTACAGTGGCAGTGTAACGTATGTTTAATGTATGCTTCACATGACACTTCTACCGTGTGATGCAACTTTCCACTACCATTGTGATCTTTTCGCAACTCAGAGTATGGCGTGAAAGGACATAGGGCTAGTTTCCACTAGGGGTTATTTGCAGCATTACCCCGCATGCAAATGAATTTGCCTCGCCATGGACCCGCCCCACAGTGGTTGACACGCACGCCGCTGGCTGGCAGAGGAGGATGGAGGAATCTGGGCGATCAGCAGGGATGAGTACCGAGGTGGATGGAGGAATCCGGGTGATCAGCAGGAATGAGTACCACGGCCTGCGTCCTGTCTGACAGCGGGTGCTGAAGCTGGGGGAGACCTTCGGGAAGCAGCCGAGGATCAGATTTCACACCATACGATGTAAGGAGCAACCTGCTGCCATGCTATTCGAGAGGGAGGGACCTACCTACCCACCCACTAGCCTCCAGCCTGATCTTTTTACCCACTCACCCACCCCACTAGCCTGACCAACTTTGCAACCCACCCCACTAACCACCAGCCTGACCAACTTTGCAACCCCACCAGCGCGACCTACTTACCCACCCCACTAGCCACCACCCCACCCCACTTTACCCACCCCACTAGCCTGACCTACTTTCCTACCCACAGCACTAGCCACCCTAAAAATCAGGGCCATTTTGAGTTACATTACAGTTAGCTATGTCCATGTCATGATCACGCCCATTTTCCGGCACGTCATGGCCACGCCCATTTTACTCCACCCGGCTACTTTTTCATGCCACCCGGCTGGAAAAAAATTCTGGGGAGAACACTGCGTCCGTTTGTATGCCACAGCCCTGGCTTAAAGCAGACCTGTGATCAGAGGAGTGGTAAGATTTTGGTATTTATCTAGGCAGTGGGAAGCCCGTGGGTGGTCCAGAGGGTTTCCAGATCCTCCTTGAGTCCACCGTTGCTGCCCTGGACCCTCTTTTCCATGGCCATGCTCCCAACTTTGTAAGAGGACTTAAAGTATGGTCTGTAAATTCTCAGTACAGTAGTACAAAGATGCTCGTGCGTGTAGGAAAGAACCACGCTCAAGGCAGGATCGCTTTATTGGGCATATGCGGACTGTACTTGCACATGCCCAGTACAGAGAAGATCCTACATAAATGGGAGTGTGGCTTCGAGAACCTGTTCGACAAACTCTTTTCGAATATGTTGAGAGACCCAGCACTGTAAAAGTGGGCACCAGGAGGACCTGCTAAGCCTCTGGAGTATAGATCCTTCCCACTGCTTACTTAAGTATCTGTATTAATTTCTTTCAGGTAAGCACTTCTGGCTGAAACTATGAGGAACAGTCATTGTAAACTATTTAGTATTTATATTGGACCAACATCTTCCGCAACACTGTACAGAGTATATAGACTTGTCTATATCGTGTAGTCACTGTAGTGTATATATCGTAGGCTAGGGCCAATTTAGGGGGAAGCCAATTAACTTATCTGTATGTTTTTGGGATGTTGGGAGGAAACTGGATGTGCCCGAAGGAAGCACACACAAATTAAGTGTGTGCATTTCTTTAGGTTAGGTGTGATGAATAGGTATGTCAATGACATGAAAATAAGTTCGCCTAAAATTCAAATTTCATGTAAATATGCAGCTTGAAATTCTACAAACAAAGAAAATTGGCCAAATTTCAAGCTGAATGTTATTTAAATTCAATTTTTAAATTTTGGGCAAACTTATTTACATCTCATTGACCATCTCTAGTGAACACAGGATAATGGATTGTTATGTGACTGCATCCTGCAACCTGTTCAATTCCCCAAAAACGAATGGACACAACTAAACTAGCAGTACTTCAACCTGGTTTGGCATTACTGTTTTTTATGGAGTTTGATCTCTTTCTTTATAACTTTTCAAAACGAGTTCAGCTCATGAAAACGTCAAGTGCGCTGCAGACAAAATAAAATCCCTTTTGTGTATATACTACCAAACTCCATTGACATTAACGTGCAAGCTGCATCCATAGTATACTGATACATGCCGCTTCTTCTCTGGCTTATAATGTGGGCTATTAAATTCATGATTAACACATCCATACAGGTGGTGTCACAAAAGCAAGTATTAAAATGCAGCGTTTTTCCAGTAAAACCGTGTTAGGAAGCTTGTTTAATGAAAGTGCCACAGCTGCATCTTACTTTCCTGTGACAAGCAGACTTGGGAAAACACATTTACGGGTCTTTTTGTAACATAGTGAATGCTCTGTGTTCTCAATGTTTACCCTTTGTTTGCTGTGTATATGTACTGTCAGTCTCCATACTTGTGGAACATATCTGCAGTAGTCACTTAAATCCCCACATCCCTATTTTTTTGTTTTGTTTTTGTTTGTACATAAACGGGACACAAGCTGTTTGGAGTATGGGAAAAAAGGGCACCGCAGCTGCCTTGGAGAGGAGGAGGGGGGGGGGGGAGGGGGGGGGGGGGGGGAGGCGCCGCCATAGGCTTTCATCATAAAAGCTGCGATTTGCAGCAGTGGGAGGAAATTTGGGCGCCGAGTCTTCTTGCTGCAATTTGTATAGCAGGAAGACTCACCACCTACTGTTTTATTGGGCTTCCCCCTGCACCCAACTTTACTGTCTTTGCTGTAAATTGGGGGGAGGCTAAGGTTTAGATACCACCAGGGAAGGATGGTTAAGGGTTTGGTGA
This sequence comes from Hyperolius riggenbachi, assembly GCF_040937935.1. Lineage (NCBI taxonomy): Eukaryota > Metazoa > Chordata > Amphibia > Anura > Hyperoliidae > Hyperolius > Hyperolius riggenbachi. The sequence goes on from NC_090657.1 coordinate 107,899,938, forward strand.
CAGCGGGTGGGGGGTTTAAAGGTTAGGCATAGGTAGAGGGAGGGTTCTTTGAGAGAGTAAGGTTAGGTTTAGTCATGGGAATTCAATGGTAGAATATCGCTGATTTTAACAATATTAGTGGCAGTCTCCTGCATGTTTTTTTTTTTTTCTTATTTCTTTTTTTTTTCCTCCATGTATGCGCCGTAGGTATCCTTCCATATGATCTCCTTCCAGTGAGAGTTTATTGGAATCTTTGTGCCAGATCGATAACAGGTTCTTTTTGTTATTCTCCCTTCACCCTAGTACATTAATTTGTGTTGTCCAAGTCCTTCTGAGGAAGTGAGCTTTGCTTCATGAAATACATTGACTGTTTCTGAATTTGCTAATCCTTAATTGCATCGTTATACTGTATAATATATTTTCCATACCAGTTGGACATCAGAGTGGCAAATATCTTGCTGATCCAAAACTAATTTGGAGGTGTTTCAAATATGTTTTGTATAATAGAGCTATTTGCAAATCATTACAAACTAAATGGGGCATTATGTACACTTTTTTTTTCCTCACAATCCTTCAGGGCAAGGTGAGACGTCGCTCCTCCCAGACGCAGGAACAGACAGCACTTCCCCCTATAAAAAAAAATGTACACAACTGATTTAGGTCTTGTCTCCCCTTTAAAGTCCCAATTCAAGCCTGTTGGGTACAAAACTTTGCTTTAGAAGTTCACCTCACTTTGGTGCAACAACTTAAAAGGAACGTAAACATATGTTTTTTTTCCTTTTTAAAGTAATACTAGTTGCCTGACTCTCCTGCTGATCTTGTGTGTGTCTCCTAATACTTTTCACCGCAGCCCGTCAACAAGCATGCAGATCAGGTGCTCTGACTGGAGTCAGACTGGAATATTCCCATGCTTGTTTCAGGTGTGTGTGATTCAGCCACTACTGCAACTGCAGAGATCAGCAGAGTAGTCAGGCAACTGGTATTGCTTAAAAGGAAACATCCATATCCCTCTCAGTTAAGGTTTCCTTTAATTATCTTTCCATCATTATTGCTGTTTAAACTGACTCAACAAAGCTTTGGGTCAAACAATATTGGGTGGTGAGCGGATGATTGCTGTTCAGAGTTTGAGAATCTGAAGTGAGAGGAATATGGAGGCTGCAATTTATATACTCTAATAAACCACGACGGTTGCCTGATCTCTGTGCTACCTCTAATTCATAGTCACTGGCCCAGAATTAGCATGCAGATCAGATGCTTTGACTATGGTCTGACTCCAACTGCATGCTTGTTGTCGGTGTGTAACTCTGAAGCAACTAAATCCTAAAGCTCAGTATAACAGCCAGGCAACTACCATGGTTTAAGGGAATGAAGATGGCAACCTCTATATTTTTGTCACTTTAGGCTCACATTAAGCAGACTCTCTCTCAAAATATAGATAGGATAGTATATTTTTTTCCATTAGCCTGCATAGAACCAGGGCTGTGGAGTCGGTACAAAAATCTTCCAACTCCGACTCCTCAGTTTATGAAACCACGACTCCAACTCCGACTCCGGGTAACCAAAATGACTCCGACTGCTTAGTCTAATATTTAACAGGGCTGTGGATTTTGTACAAAAATCACCCGACTCCGACTCCTCAGTTTGTGTAACTCCGACTCCGACTCCCAACTCCGACTTCACAGCCCTGCATAGAACTTAGACTGGGGTTGCAGAGGTGAGCCTCTAGATATTATCCAGTATCAAATGTGCAAGTTTGACGGTAATCACTTGATTAATGATCCACAAATATTTTTTGTGGTCCAAAGGACATTGGTGAAAGGTAATTTTATTGCTGAGTGTACTGTGCACTATCTGCATCCCAGCTACTGCTGCACCTGATATTGACCCTAGCATTTATCCCATGATAAAAACTGTAGTCTGTGTCCCAGTTAAGTTGATCTCTACAGCACCACTGTGATTAGATAAGGTAGTGAACCTATTCCTTACCACAATATTTAATACAGGTAGATTGTGATGGGGAATGTGAAATTAAAATGTAGGGTGTTCTGTTTACATTTTGTTCAGGGAAGCAACCAATCAGGGTAAAGTATACCTGAACTGATGTGAAACGCCTTCTTCTTTCCTCTAAATCAAGATATCCCCCAAAAGTAAGCCCTAGGAAGAATTTCAAGCCTGCTTGAAATATGACTTCCGCCGAAAGTAAGCCCTAGCGGCAGTAAGGGTAAAAAGTATGGCAACTTGTGTTACTGGAGCCCAGAAACACAAGTTGCCATACTTCTTCCTCATTGGCTGAAGCTCAAGGACACAGAGGCTTGGAGCTGAGGGAAAGAGGATGAAGGGGGAACGTCAGGGGGAACGTCTGAGGACACGGGACAGCACGGCATGGAGCTGGTGCTAAGAGGATGCAGGGGGACACTGGAGGACATGGGACACAGGAGGATGGGATAGAGGAAGACACGAGTACAGAGGGGGACATAGGACGCAAAAGGTACAAGGGTGACACAGGCACACGAGGTGGATCCAGCAGAGTAAGAGGCGGGACAGTGGGGAAGGCAGGACGATACACAACACAGGGACTTGTGAGTTCATAGAAATAGAAGACATCCCCTGAAAATAAGCCCTAGCACATCTTTTGGTGGAGACATTGACACTGAGGGCATGTTTAATACAGGGCATCGGAGTCGAGGAGTCTGAGTCCGAGCAATTTTGGGTGCCTGGAGTCGAGTTGGGGAAAAAATGTAATTAAAAACTGTAATTAAAATAGAAAATATTATAAAATGTTAAAATGTTCTATTTCTCAAATAGTCATCATAAATTATACATACAGTAATAGCTGTGCTTAGTCCACAAAATGAAATAAACCAATCAAAATTAGTTACTTGTGTTGCTTTAATAAAGCAGTCCCCGTATTTTTAAAGTCAGATATACATATCTGATTGTGACAGTATATATGATGTGTACACTGTAATCTCTAATACTAAATAACCTCTACGCTGTAAGAATAAAGCCTGATTTGTAGCTGTGTCACTAATAGAGATGGTCAATGAGATGGAAATAGTTCTGCGTTTGATGCTGATTTATGCAAATGTATGCACTCCCTTTGACCATGAAATCAAATAATTTGATATGTTGTTAAAATTTGGTTTGGTGACTATGAATTAAAGGGTACCTGAGATGGATGAATTTTTTTTTTTTTTTTTTTTTTTATATACATACCTGGGGCTTCCTCCAGCCCCCTTCAGGCCAATCAGTCCCTTGCTGTCCTCCTCCACCACCTGGATCTTCTGCTGTCCCGCTAATTCAGCCAGTCAGCGCAGTACGGCCACATGCCGCTCCTACAGCCAGGAGCATTCTGCACCTGCGCAATAGTGCTGCGCAGGTGTAGTACACTCCCGGCGGCGTGTATGCATGCGCACTAGCATGACTGGCTCAAGTACCTGGACTCATAGCAGAAGATCCAGTTGGCGGAGGAGGACAGTGAGGGACTCATTGGCTTAAAGGGGGCTGGAGGAAGCCCCAGGCATGTGTAAAACGTTAATTTCATCACTCAGGTTTACTTTGTTATACAGTAGTACTATCCTTTACATATGCACTCCCCACAGAGCTGCAGGGAATCCACTGACAATGTTGTGCACATTGAATACAGAGGTGTTGTCTATCGCCCATAAACCTGGTTGATTGTTCCTGAAGAATGTGTAACAGAGGAAGAATCCCCTCATTCCCCTGCAGAGTACCTGCACATCACTCTTGTATGTACCCACAGTTACATTGCCTAGGGCCTGATAGATGTTCTTTGTTCTGGTCTGTACCTATTACAAGTACTCTTACCAAGGACTAGTTCTAGTCTGACTAAAGGGAATACATATGGCAGCCTCCATATCCTTCTCACTTCAGTTGTCTTAAAATTCCTAAGCATTGGCAGTTAAGAGACAAATTTTATGTTGCATATTTTCAATCAACAAGATTGTAATATGCAAATTAGAGGAGTCTGAGTCGGTGGAATCCTAAACTGAGGAGTCTGAGTCGGTGGATTTTTGTACCGACTCCACAGCCCTGGTTTAATATACTGTAATGGGCCTGGTGTCTACTAATATTTTGCTACAGGGAGGAAAATTGCTTTAAAGGGCACCTAAAGCGAGTTTTCCTTATTTATTTTCTTTTATGCAATACCAGTGGCCTGGTTATCCTGCTTATCTCTTTGGCTGCAAAAGAGCCTGAATCACACACCTGAAACAAGTATGCAGCTAATCCAGTCAGTCTTCAGGGCTCGTTTCCACTATCGCGAATCTGCATGCGTCCAACGCATGCAGATTCGCACATGTAATGCAAGTGGATGGGCCTGTTTCCACTGTAGCGTTGTTGAGGTGCGTTTTTTTCAGCGGTGAAAAAACGCACAAAAGAGCCAACGAATTCGCCTGAGAGTGGAACGCATGCGAATCGCCGCTAATGTATTTAATAGGAAATTCGCATGCTGTTTTGGTATGCGAATTTTCATGCGAATTCGCATGCGAATTCGCATGAAATCAATGGAAAAGCACACCGGCATTGCCATGGTTAAATTCGCATGCATCATCATCCGTGCGAATTCGCATGCGAATTCGCACGAAAATTCGCATGCACACGCATGCAAAATTCGCATCTGCATGCGAATTTTGCCGCAGCTATTTCGCAACGCAATAGTGGAAACGAGCCCTTAGTTAGAGCATCTGATCTGCATGCTTGTGCAGGGTCTATGGCTAAAATGATTAAAGGCAGAGGATCAGCAGGACAGTCGGGCAATATGCAGTGTTCAAAAGGAAAAAAATATGGCAGCTTCTATATCCCTCTCTTTGTTTCCTTTTGAAGGTCATTTTGTAGCCGTCTTTTTTTTTTTTTTTTTTTTTTTTTTTTTTTTTTATAACCGTTTGCCAAGCAGTTTCTAGTCAGACGTCTGAGCGGTGTCCATGATCCAGTGGAGTAGGAGGAAAAGCTGGAAACTTCCTGCTACAGGCCGGAACAAAAACTTCCAACCTACCTATTTGGTAGTCACCCAAGTTACAACCATCATGTCTAATTATGTCTGTGTAGTTATTCTGATAATTTTGGTTGTCATGCTTTGTTAATCACCTGTTGTATGTACAGGATCTTCTAAAAAAATGTAATGTACTGATAAACATTAGACTTTCATATATTTTAGATTCAAATACACACAACTGAAGTAGTTCAAGCCTTTTTATTGTTTTAATATTGATGATTTTGGCATACAGCTCATGAAAACCCAAATTTCCTATCTCAAAAAATTAGCATATTTCATCCGAGCAATAAAAGAAAAGTGTTTTTAAAACAAAAAAGTCAACCTTCAAATAATTATGTTCAGTTATGCACTCAATACTTGGTTGGGAATCCTTTTGCAGAAATGACTGCTTCAATGCGGCGTGGCATGGAGGCAATCAGCCTGTGGCACTGCTCAGGTGTTATGGAGGCCCAGGATGCTTCGATAGCGGCCTTAAGCTCATTCAGAGTGTTGGGTCTTGCATCTCTCCTTTCTTTTCACAATATGCCACAGATTCCCTATGGGGTTCAGGTCAGGAGAGCTGGCAGGCCAATTGAGCACAGTAATACCATGGTCAGTAAACCATTTACCAGTGGTTTTGGCACTGTGAGCAGGTGCCAGGTCGTGCTGAAAAATGAAATCTTCATCTCCATAAAGGTTTTCAGCAGCTGGAAGCTTGAAGTGCTCCAAAATCTCCTGATAGCTAGCTGCATTGACCCTGCCCTTGATAAAACACAGTGGACCAACACCAGCAGCTGACATGGCACCCCAGACCATCACTGACTGTGGGTACTTGACACTGGACTTCAGGCATTTTGGCATTTCCCTCTCACCAGTCTTCCTCAAGACCCTGGCACCTTGATTTCCGAATGACATGTAAAAGTTGCTTTTATCCGAAAAAAGTACTTTGGACCACTGAGCAACAGTCCAGTGCTGCTTCTCTGTTGCCCAGGTCAGGTGCTTCTGCTGCTGTTTCTGGTTTAAAAGTGGGTTCATGCTTCCATCTGCAGAAAAGCTTTATGGAGATTTCATTTTTAAGCACGACCACAGTTTACTGACCATGGTATTACTGTGCTCAATTGGCCTGCCACCTCTCCTGACCTGAACCCCATAGAGAATTTGTGGGATATTGTGAAGAGAAAGGAGAGATGCAAGACCCAACACTCTGGATGAGCTTAAGGCCGCTATCGAAGCATCCTGGGCCTCCATAACACCTGAGCAGTGCCACAGGCTGATTGCCTCCATGCCACGCCGCATTGAAGCAGTCATTTCTGCAAAAGGATTCCCAACCAAGTATTGAGTGCATAACTGAACATAATTATTTGACGGTTGACTTTTTTTGTTTTAAAAAACACTTTTCTTTTATTGGTCGGATGAAATATGCTAATTTTTTGAGATAGGAAATTTGGGTTTTCATGAGCTGTATGCCAAAATCATCAATATTAAAACAATAAAAGGCTTGAACTACTTCAGTTGTGTGCATTTGAATCTAAAATATATGAAAGTCTAATGTTTATCAGTACATAACAGAAAATAATGAACTTTATCACAATATGCTAATTTTTTTTAGAAGATCCTGTATATCTGAAATTCACAGGAAAGGTCCACACTCTTGAGTGTCTATATTATAGCTGATTCAGCTTCCATTCAGGAACCTAGCAGTGGCAGGCTTCATGTTTCCCCCCATTCTTCTCCAAGTCATCTTCTAGGATAGCTGCACCAGACATGACCCTCTTCCCCCCCCATGGAAACACAAGTGAGCAAGTTGACCTTCTCTTTGGCCCTGTTTCTTTCCTCAAGAAGCAAGTGTAGATTCTTTATTGGTCTGTTTCTTTTCTGCTCAATGTAGTGCAAAGCTACTGGAATGTTGATTGCGCACTCCTGTATTCATAATAAACATTTAACACATCCTTATTTTTTTTTAAATGTTTTCTTATTTGATCAAATGTTTATATTGTGTTTCTGATACATTAACCACGTCAGCCCATAGGGTTGTTCATTTTTTGCATCTGAGCAACTTTTACCTCCAATTCATTTGTCAATAACTTTATCACTACTCCTCACAATGAATTGATCTATTTCTTTTTTTCCGCCACTAATTAGGTTTTCTTTAGGTGGTACATTTTGCCAAGAATTATTTTATTCTAAATCAATTTTAACAGTAATATTAAGAAAGAAATGGAAAAAATTCATTATCCTCAGTTTTTGTCCATTATAGTTTGAAATTAATACATGCTACCGTAATTAAAACAGATTTATTTTATTTGCCCATTTGTCCCGCTTATTAGACCATTTAAATTATGTCCCTATCACAATGTATGGCGCTGATATTTTATTTGGAAATAAAGGTGCATTTTTTTCAGTTTGCTTATATCACTATTAGGGCTGCACGATTTTCCGGTTTTAAACTGAAACCGCGGTTCCTGTAAAGACGATCTGGGGATCGTCAGTATCCGGCGGTTTTCGGTTTTTAGTGCCCGCTGTGCCCATGCTTGGCCGCATGGTCCGCCTACCGCTACGCGCCGAGGAGAGACACCGTAGTGCATATTTTATATGTTAATGAGCCGGGGAGGGGGGGGGCGAGTCCAGTCCAGAGCGGCACGGGGCTTCTCCAATTGCTGGAAAGCAATGGAATGACGGAGACGGTAGGCGGAGCTGTACGCTCTGTACAGCTCTGCCTACCGCTGCCGTCATACCATCGCTATCCAGTGATTGGTGAAGTCGCGTGTGCTGCTCCGGACTGGATTCGCCCGCCCCCCCCCCCCCCCCCCCCCCCCCCCCCGCCGCCGGCTCATTACCAATCATGAATATGCAGTGCTTCTGTGGACTGGATTCGCCCCCCGCTGCCCGGCTCGTAAGAGTCCCGTACACTGCACATAAGTACTACTGCACGCACACTTAAGTGAACTAAATAAATTGCGTTTTACTCACCTGGGGCTTACCTCAGCCCCCTGCAGCTGATCTGTGCCCACGACGAGTCGCTCTGATGCTCCGAGTCCCACCGGCGGCCACTTCCGGTTTCGCTGTCAGGACCCGAGGTAAGCCCCAGGTGAAGGGCTTCAGGCTTTATAAATGTGCATTGCCTGAAATGCAATGCAAATGCACGGCAAATTTTTCTGACAGAGCCTGCCATAGCTAGGCTCCTGACCCCGCCCCCCGCTAAAGCTTGGTTTGAAAAAAAAAATCGTGAATAAATCGATCTCAATTTCTAAGAAATATCGCAATTTCGATTTTTACCCAAAATCGTGCAGCCGTAATCACTATTTACAAGCCTATAATTAAAAAAACATTCATATACTCATTTGACATGCATATTTAAAAAGTTCAGACTACAAGGGCCTGTACACACTGCTGCGCTTTTCAAATCGCATGCGCTTTATAATCGCAAGGTCTTTTGAAAAATAATGAAAATCGCGGAGACCTGTACACACTGCTGCGATGCGCTTTTCCTATTCTCATGAAGGCTTGCGCTTTTAAAAATCGCATTCGATTTTAAAAGCACAGCAGTGTGTACAGGCCCTTAGGCAACTTTTTTTTTACTTGGGTAATTTTTGGTGTGGGAGGTATACAGCTACTTTTTAAATGTAAAATAATGAATTTAAAAAAAAATGGATGTGGTGTAGTTTTACTATTTGGCCACTGTCAAAAAGTCCTGGGAGCAATCAATCTCGCTTCCAGGAACAAGAATGAGGGTGGGAAACTTAATATGCGGAGGAGGTTGTGGTGGACTTACCACAGTTCTGTGTCTGCTTTGGGATGGTAAGTCCACCACAGCCTCCTCTGCATATTTTAAACATATTAGCTTGGTTTATTCTTTTGGTGCCTCTGTTCTCTATATACAATATGTGTCCACCCCTGGTGGAGGAGTACTATACCCCCTTCTTCTGATCTACAGAGAGTGTCTTCTTGATCCTGAGTGAGGACAGGTCTGATCTCCCTACCTGCATATACAGTGGTTACCTATGAGGTAACCTTGGTTTGTGAGTATTAATTTATGGACTTTATCATTCTTCCCATACCATACCATACTTACAACACTATATTGGCCTCTGTGTCCCATTTTTGTGTTTACCAGTCATGCAGAACTTAAAGCCTCATGTACAAGTAAAAGAACTATTCCCCGCAGGGATTGGGATTAGACCCCTCAGGGACAGTTTGGGGTTGAGTGCTGTACAGACTTGTCTCCAGCCTGCGGGGAATTCAATTCTGTTGCTATGTAAGGTGGTTGAGGGACGTTGGAATGGGTGGAGTAATGAAAACAGTGGATCTGGCCCATGCTCAGAGTAGATGTTCTGGCAGTCGAGATCTTATTGATGCATCAGAGCTCGATATGCTAGATTGTAAGCGGAAGTGGCCCTGAATTGCCGCTTTCCCTGAGAATCATTTAGGGTGTATACAATGTTGGAGAATATTTTTGTAAAATCAGAAGAGAAAGCAAAAAAAAAAATTCTGGGTAAAAGGAAAAAAGTAGAATAAATAGGCAGATTTTGCAAGTAAAAATGGATCCCAAGAAAAACTGGATCTTCAGTATGAACAGGGAACATGGGGGGCTTTGCCCTGAAAAACCCAAGAGCCCCCAAGGAAAGGGAATTACAAAACTCTGGCCTGTTATTGATGGAAATAAGCGTTTCAGCCTCTCCTGAAAGTTCATTATGTTTTTCCCTAAGGATGCTATCAAAGCTGTATCCCTCAGATTCCGCTGCACGTCTATGGCAGCTGGAAGCACCTCAAATCTCAGGAACCCCAAATACAATGTTTTAATGTACAATAATTTTGGATTATGCAAATAAGAGTGGACATGTAGTGTGTGTTTGTTTACACGAAAACTGGATTAAAAAAAAGAATTAAAAGAAAATCATAACTTCAATGTTTGTAATAAAGTTCAAAATTGAATTGATCTGTGTCTGCATTGCAATTGTTTTTGGAAGCTTTCACTACCTGCCTGAATCCTCAAGATGCTTCTCTTGATATATATTGAATTTTCTAGGGCATGAGAAGGTTGTTTGCTGCCAAAGAAACGAGTAGTGTTCAGTCTTCCAGTTTAAAGCACTCTTTCAGACTGGTGGTAGCTTATCACATTTTATCAGAATTATGGCTGAATCAATAACCAGTCTCTGTTAGGAAAATCCATCTCCTGCTGTTCCTGGAAAGTGTCCTGCTTAGTGGAAAAACAGCAGAAATTCTGTAAAAAGATCTTACAGTGACTCAGATATTAAATGACTTAGAATGCATGGTCAATAAAGAATTGTCAAATCTCTAACAATTTTAGGAAATCTCGATTAAATACTTGCTAGATTCTCTCAGCGGCTACCATGACTATAGCCAAAAACTGGAAGAAACCTTCCGTCAATATTAATGAGGTGATAGTCCAGAGTTAACTCTTTCATGATTAATGAAAAGCTGACTAGCATCTTGAAAGATACCCATAGAACATTTACAAAGATTTGGAATCCCTGGATCCAGCTCGAACATCCTTCACTGGAGAGTTCAATTATCATGAGGCTATGAGTCGGGACTGTCACAGGACCCCTAGTGGCCGGACCGCAAAAAGCCTTCCAATCTGTTTCAGCACACAGACCATGCAAGCTGTGGTCGCAATCGGTGCGCAGAAACCGCTGGAATTTTGGCAGCAGACCGACTAGAAGGGAGCCTGTGAGTTATGGTAATTACAAATTGCACGCTATTTCAGGGTGTAACTGCCACAACCTCTGTTACCATGGGACAGAGGAGCCCACTGACTGGCTGAGTCTAGACCTGCAAATAAAACGGTTAAACACACTCTATTCTGTCTAGCTAGCAACAATAGTAGCGACTCTTCAGAAGTCCCGGTTCAGTGTGTGCGGCTGAGTAGCATAGTAGCTCAATAAACCAATTACGTTAGCGTTGTTTATGAAAACGCAACATAAATAATATATACAGAAAATTATTAAAATCAACAATTTATAGAAACATTAATAGCTAGTATTAAAATAAAAGGGAGAAAATACTTAGAGTTCGTGGAAATATGTCCTTCTGGGAAAACTCATAAAGTTCTTAGTTTCAGTTCAGTAGCAAAGTCCAAACAAACCAGGTGCCAGCATGTCCTCAAGCTGGCAAGGATGTAATCAGGATGATGTTCAAAGTGGAGGACTGAGGTCCGGCTTCTGGCAATGTGCTTTTGATGAAGCTGGTTCGGGGGTGTGGCAATGCCTGCCCTCTCTAAATTACAAACCAATCACAGTTCAAGTACTTGGAGAGAGATTTAGGGTTAAACCTATAAAACGCTGTAACTCAAAACCGATAAATGCCACATTTGCGCTGATAACAGATTAATATTCCTCAGATGATAATTCCTATGACCTCAGACTTGATTAGGGTAAAGGGTCCAGTTCCTGAGAAGTTTAATAACTTGGTTGTAGAAGACCCCTTGCCCCTTTAGACTGGTATCAAGATTCAGCAAGACTCTTCAAACCCATTGATACTGCTCTCCTAACGATCCTATTTACGGTATTCTGTAAATATGCAAAAAATCATAAACTCCATGTACTTCTAAACTTGCCCCCTGGCTCCGGCCAGTCTGTGGGAAGCAGTTCTTTGAACAGGCTCACCAAATGGTGGAGCAATTGATACCTATCTGAAGTTCTGCCAGAGTGCAGAATCCTGTGTCCCTAGGTAATTAAAAATAAACACTAGTCTCTTGAACACGAGTTTGTTCCTAGTTCATTGGGAAATCAACAGAGCCATTCTGCACTTAAATGGAACCAGAGATGAATGTTTCACACAAAATAAACATATCAGTCGATAGCTTGTAAAGAATAAATGCTCTACCTGATAATTTTGCAGCTCTGGTGTGCCTTTTTTAGTGTTTTTTTTTTTTTATCCATTATTGCCCCAGGAAAAATCAAATCTGGCCGCCGGCTCATATCCCTTCTGCTTCCTGGTTGTGAGTTGTTCTGGATGTCCTGTCTAGGCTATATAAGAAAGGCTGATGCAGCCTTTCATCTGTGTGCTTTCATTTTAGTATGATGTGCAGCTGCCTGTAGGAAGTGTCTCTCATAGGAATGAAACTGCAATCACCATCATTCTCTATGCAGACAGAGTGCACACAGAGCACACAGATCATATTGCAGCCACACTTGTCTGTTTCAGAGATTCTCTCTCAGCAGCAGCAGCCCCTCCCATGTTATCACAGCTCTCCGTATGCAAAGCAGGAAATCTGAGCCGGGAGGTGGCAGGATTGGGCTTGAAAAGACTCCCACAGAAGAGTGACTCAGCTATAATGATTCCAGGTCAAACCTAGACTGAGCCAGTCGGGGATTCTTATCACAGCTGCTAATAGACTAATTAAGCAGATAAAAATGAAACTAAAAGCAGGGTAGGTGTTCACTGTCATGTTCCCACTGATAAATGTAATAAAATACATGAGGGTGCTTCGTCTCTGGTTCTCTTTAAGCTAACGCTATCTCTCTGCTGAACAGAAAGAGAGAGCCCAGATTGACTGCAGATAGCCACAGACAGCCAATTCAGATTCTATCTTAATCGCAATTGGTGCAGAACATCGATTGCGATAGCATTTTTTTCACGGGCGGTTCACGGACGCCATCTGCGGCCACGCAACCGTCCGTGACAGGGACCACTCACTTTTTCTTTTCTTTCCTTTTTCTTTCTTCTTTCTACCTTCTTTCTTCCTATACTTGCCTCACCAGTTTTGCTTACAGTAGCGACCTCTATGGGATCACCCGTCTATCGCTGGACGACGGGCTCCAGAGGTCATAATTTTTCCTGGCTTTAGGCCAGGATCCCCTTCCCTGCTCACTTAATGCATGCCCCAGATAGTTGGGCATAGTCCTCTGGGTCGCACAACCAGCAAACTGCAGAAATAATCTCCCCCATTGTTTACGGTTATCTTGTCACTTTGATATGACATTAACCAAATGTTCAACGTTATATTGTCTGTTGATATTGTTATGCTTTTTCTGAAACTGTTGTACCTCTTTCAAAGTTTTTATTGAGTTTTTAAAATTTTAAACACAAATACTTGCTAGATTCCTAGAAATCCTTGCCACGTGTATATATATATATATATATATATATATATATATATATATATATAATTTCAACAGAACAATACCAGTAATAAAGTCCCTTTATTTGGTCCTTCTGCTTCAGTTCTCTTACAACTGACAATCTTAAGAGATTTGAGGTCTTGAAATGTAGGTCTATGGGCTGCATTGTAAATAGCATCTCTCTGCGATTTACGTGTTTTAAAATCACACAGCATGTAGTTTCTTCCCGTATACTTTATGGAGAGTTAACTACCTGTGGATGTGCTGGTTTTCTCTCTTCCTCCTAATTCTGGCTATCATGAACTTTGAAAAGAGCCATTACAGTTCTGTAAGCAATGTAAGTAAGGATGCACTATTCTTTTCTATAACTGGTGAGTTGCATCACAAAATTTCTACTTTTTTTTTTTTTTTTTTTTTTTTTTTTTTTTTTTTTGGTGAGTCTGCTTTAAAGGAACCAGAGAAGAAAAAAATGTTTATACATACCTGGGGTTTTCTCCAGCCGCATCCGCACAGATTGCTCTCACGCCGTCTTGCTCTGGTACAGAGTCTCGTAACTTCAGCCAGTCACACGCGGTCTGCACAAAAGTGGTGCATTGGGTATAGCAGAAGTACCCAACAAGCGCGCAGTTCAGACATCTGTATGAAAGACAAGGCAATTTCATGCAGCCGAATGGCATAGTTTGTAACCCCACACATGATACCATTTGACACATGGCGGCGTCGCCCTACGGCAAAAAAGCAGCATATCGCGTCTACGCATAACTGTGCTGAGACGTGAATCCATACGGTGGCTGCCTCTCTACCACCTATACTGAGCTGAAGCAAGCGCCCAGCTGGTGCATGCATTCCCTTCCTTCAGCCTCCTGTGTGAAAAAGGCCTAAAGCTGAACATAAGTCATGATCTCATTGGACTATGCTTATACTATATTACCTATATCTACTGTATGTAATATATGGACCAACAGATTAGATATACACTCACCTAAAGGATTATTAGGAACACCTGTTCAATTACTCATTAATGCAATTATCTAATCAACCAATCACATGGCCGTTCCTTCAATGCATTTAGTGGTGTGGTCCTGGTCAAGACAATCTCCTGAACTCCAAACTGAATGCCAGAATGGGAAAGAAAGGTGATTTAAGCAATTTTGAGCGTGGCATGGTTGTTGGTGCCAGAGGGGCCGGTCTGACTATTTCACAATCTGCTCAGTTACTGGGATTTTTTACGCATAACCATTTCTAGGGTTTACAAAAAGAATGGTGTGAATAGGGAAAATCATCCAGTATACGTCAGTCCTGTGGGCAAAAATGACTTGTTGATGCTAGAGGTCAGAGGAGAATGGGCCGACTGATTTCAAGCTGATAGAAGAGCAACGTTGACTGAAATAACCACTCGTTACAACTGAGGTATGCAGCAAAGCATTTGTGAAGCCACAACACACACAACCTTGAGGTGGATGGGCTACAACAGCAGAAGACCCCACTGGGTACCACTCATCTCCACTACAAATAGGAAAAAAGAGGCTACAATTTGCACGAGCTCACCAAAATTGGACAGTTGGAGACTGGAAAAATGTTGCCTGAGTCTTGATAGTCAGAATTTGGCGTAAACAGAATGAGAACATGGATCCATCATACCTTGTTACCACTGTGCAGGCTGGTGGTGGTGGTGCAATGGTGTGGGGAATGTTTTCTTGGCACACTTTAGGCCCCTTAGTGCCAATTGGGCATCGCTTAAATGCCACGGGCTACCTGAGCATTGTTACTAACCATGTCCATCTTTTCATGACCACCATGTACCCAGCCTCTGATGGCTACTTCCAGCAGGATAATGCATCATGTCACAAAGCTCAAATCGTTTCAAATTGGTTTCTTGTCACTGTACTAAAATGGCCCCACAGTCACCAAATCTCAACCCAATAGAGCATCTTTGGGATGTGATGGAACGGGAGCTTCGTGCCCTGGATGTGCATCCCACAAATCTCCAACTGCAAGATGCTATCCTATCAAAATGGGCCAACATTTCTAAAGAATGCTTTCAGCACCTTGTTGAATCAATGCCACGTAGAATTAAAGAGACTCTGTAACAACATTTTCGGCCTTATTCTATCCTATAAGCTCCTATACTGGGTTCTAATGTGGTCTGGCTTACTGCAGCCTTTTCTAGTTGCACTGGCTCTGTATTATATCTGATCTTTCCTTTGTCGAGCCTTGTCAGCCCAGAGAGGAATGTGCTGTGATGGGGAGAAGTTATGCACACCTCCCCTACGCCCCCTGCAGGCTCTGTGTGTGTGTGCTGTGTGTCACAGCCAGCGTCTCTGCTCACAGTCTGTGACCGTGTGAACAGCTGTGAGTGCAGAAAGATCAGTTTAAAGCCCAGACAAGCAGCCAAGGCAACAAGTGGGAGAAATATTACAGCAGTGAAGTCACGTTTGAGAGAAGCCTCTGCAAAGGCACCTGCTCTGATGATGTATTTCCTGTTTGGCGGCCATCTTCATTGTTTACAAAAACCATGAATAAAACAGTGCTTTTATCACCAAGAAAGCAGCAGGAGCAGCGAAAATGTCAGAGAGGGCTAGGAGAAGACTACTTAAAGGCTGGTACTTTCATTTATGTAAGATTTTCACAGTGCATATTCTCTTTAAGACAGTTCTGAAGGCGAAAGGGGGTCAAACACCGTATTAGTATGGTGTGCCTAATAATCCTTTAGGTGAGTGTATTTTGGATTAATAGCTGAAGTACTCCCTTATATACCATAGCTTTGGTAATATTGCATAAAGACTGTACAAGCAGATTGTATACCTTTTTGAATAGCAATCAGTAGTTTTGAACAGTGTTGCTCTTTGATGTCGGTCTGTATGTCAAGCTACCCTCTTGTCTTACTGCCATTTTAGGCCCATATCCTGTTTATAAGTCTGAAACCATAGAGGGCTTTTTTTTTTAATTTCTTGTATAAATGTGGTGGTTTTTTGCAGGATGTCTGCATCTTCATCTGCATTTACTTCATCCTGAGTTCCTGGCACCATTGAAGGTGCGGAATACACAGATGGTGTGCTTATTGTAGGATGCTGTGGCTGCACAGTCTTAAAAATCAGAAATGATTTCATATCACTGCTTGAACAGACCTAGGCTGTCTGTATGCCTAAAAGACTATGGACAATTTAAAATATTTCAGGAGTTCTCAAATCTCTGATCTATGGCTACATGGAGGCAGGCTTTATTGCACAATAATCTTGTGAACATAACAAGCCTTCAGATATCTATATTCAGTCTTTAGTTGCTATTGTCCAAGAAATTATACGTAAAAGTATTACTATTGCATTGCTTCACTTGAGAGGAATGATGCCCAGTACTATGTAGTTTTACGCCAGGAGGGGAGAGGGCAGCTAGACCTCTTCAGTGCTAGCTTATCAGAAGGGAAACTATAGCAGAGATCCAAAAATATCTACTGCAGCTGAATGCCGTTTCCTCTTGGATCATTGAGCTGGCATTGTGTAGTTCAGCCTGCTGGCATCCATACTATTTGGGGTCATTGGCTGGACTGGACAGTGGATGTTATGTGTATGGGTACCTTGAGGCAGTGAGACTGTTGTAGTGTGCAGCAGTGGGGGTAGCGTTATTAGTGTTTCTGTGGATGATATTTTTCAGTGTGTTTTTCCATGGGAGCTCAGTATTTTATTGTATGATTTGTGACATGGTGCCAAGGCCTCCTTCGGATCCTCTGTCTACATTGTGTGTAGGTGGCATCTCTTAGACTGACTTCACAAGCTTTCAACACATACTGCACTATCCTTAAAGGGGATGTGCCATTTCTGAAAAATCTTGATCAGAAAAGTTTTTAAGGCGTAACTGCACTTCAGGTATATTAACTAAAAAGGTTTACAATGGGTACCTGAACAACAATGAAATGTGTTTCTAGAACTCGTCTTGGCCCCATCTTTTGATATCCATTTAGCAGCAGTACTATGTGTACATAGCTAACTGGCACGGACTCCTGTGTGCTCTTGCTACTGCACTTGTACTGACTGCTGTCCTTTTTGCTACTCTGCCAAACGTCCTTCCACTCTATTCCCTGCTGTGATGTTCCTGTGCTGCATATTCACAAAAAGCAAAATACTTTCTATTTGTTTTATGCTCCATTATAAATAGAAAATAGAGGTTGACCTATACTTGGGTAAAATACATTTACATACACAGCTTTCTCCCTCTAATGCAGAGATTGATGCAGGGAAGAATTTTGGGAAAGATCTAGATACCTGATAACAGGGCGTGGCTTCTCTTACGTCCTGTCCATTATGCATTTATGTAGTGTGAACATCTTTCTCAGCAGTTTATCGTGTACATTGTCATGTCACTAAGGCAGGCTCTGTTCCCACCTGCTGCCGAATCACGTGCGGCTAGCGGAAGCAGACAGTGTTGTGTCCGCTCTGATGGGATTATCGCGAACCACACAGAAGTGGTGTCGACTTACTGCAACGGATCCCGCAGATCTGCTGCAGCGTGACAAGTGAACAGCTCCTAATATGTAAAATAGGAGCCGTTCACTTTCAGTTTAGCGGAGAACGGACATAAAAAAAAAAAATGTCTGTTCTTAGCTCAATTGGGAACACAGCCGAACTGTCCTTCGGAAGAGCTCACAATCTAATCTATTCCACAGTAATGGGCTATTGTCCCTGCCATAGCCTAAAGACACACACACACACACACACACACACACACACACACACACACACACACACACACACACACACACACACACACACACACACACACACACACACACACACACACACACACACACACACACACACACACACACACACACACACACACACACACACACACACACACACACACACACACACGATGAAAGCTGGGACAGCTGCTAATAACTGCCTCTGCCGAGCACCTTACAGCAGCTTCGACCAGCAATCAGCCCAATGGATTGACCTAACCAAGGCGAGAGAGCCACCCAACTTGCCACTGTTTTTTAGCCCATACTGCTGGTAAAATGACGCAAAATTGCAGACACACAAGGTGTTTACATTCAAACGTAGATTTCAGTTACTTTTGCAATTTAGAGAGAGGAAGGCGGTGCATAGTGATCTTCAGAAAAACATTAAATGCAAAATAACTAAGAGGGCTACATGCAGAAAATCATGTTTAGATGTTCCTGGTCCAGTTTACTATGGAAGTGCAACTGTACTTTAGAGTTCCTTGCCTCTCTTCGCACTGTACAGTAACCTTTGGCAACAGATGACTTGTAGCTCGCCTATACCCCTCCTTGCATCTGTGTGCATATCCTCAACCCTGGTGATATCACATGGGTGCCTATGGGAGATAGACATGTACAGAAGGAGTGCTTCCTGCTTTATACAGACCACCCACCCAGCATTGACAGCTGTGGAGAAGTTGGTGTTGGCTTCTTCTAGGATTGAGGGCTATCCATAAATGCTGCTTTTTAGAAAATGCATTGATGGCCTTCACAAGGCTGCACTGAATTGGGCAGCAGGAATGCACAGATATGAGTGGGATGCAGTGTGCCTGGCTTTTCCTGTTCACAGGCAACTGCTATTGAGGTAGATAATGGCAAAGTCAGTACTTTTCAGAACAGATCCCTTAGGGGTTTCTTTCTACATCAGTCTGCCTTCTCTGCTTACACTAAGCAAGGTCACCTTCTCCCTGGTACATACAGGAGGAAGCCATAGACCGTACTCTGAATAAAGGCACACCAACTATATACAGGAAATACCTTTTTTATATAGAATAATTTCACAACTTAAATTAGTCTTGTGTGTTGAAAGGTTTGCAATGCACAAAGTTTTGTATATTGCAATTAAACATTTTTTTGCTGTATAAATGTATCACTGTAATAGGTCCATTTTGCGCCAATTTCAGATGCTGCTTTGCCTGAGAGGACAACAGTTCTCTGAACTGTTCAGCCGCCTCCCTATCCAGTCACCACATGAGGCAATCAGGGAGGAGCTGGAAAGATTGGCGGTAGTATAGGGACCAGTTCAGCAGAGGAAACCATTTCATTAGTGAACTTCCTTAGCACAAAACACTGTTTTGAAAACTAAGCTCATCCATTTTAAAGTGATACGCCTATTGCTTAGTAAATGACAATCCATATGTAATTAACTTTTTCTCTTGAGTTTTCTCCTAGGTCAGAGGTTCCAAACCAGTGTGCCGCGACACATGCACCAGCTATGTGTCGGCGCTCTCTGCTCCCCCGTTCGTCTTCCCTTGCAGATCGCTGCCCTCCTCATCATCTAATAGAGCAGGGCTACAAGAAAATGGCTGCCGCCATCCGCATTTGCGGACAGCTGCGGCCATTTTCTTGTAGCCTTGCACTAATGATGAGCAGAGGGTGGAGGCACAGCATTGAGGAGGAGCCACAGTGAATGACTGGCTCAATGAAGGAGGAGAAGGGGCGGAGTGGTGGCTATGGAGGGGTGAGTTAGGGAAGTTCACACCCTTTACACATAAGGGTGTGACTTTTTCCTTTGGCCGGGCATTTTGCAATTGTGAGAGAGCAGAGACCCATCTCTGCACTTGGCAGTAGCATATTGTCCCTGTACCGCCTTTATAGTACCAGCATACTGTCCCTTATTGTGCCAGCAACATATTATTCCTGCAGCCCTTCACTCATTGCAGCAGCACGATTGTGTCCCTCTAACCCCCCTTCCCCCACTGTGTAAGCTGGCAGAAACCGATTGTTACTGAGTCCCCCATTGTGCCTGCAGCAGAAGCAGATTGTTTCTGAGCCCCTCCATTGTACCTGCAGAATCAGTGATTGTTACTGAGCCCCTCATTGTGCCTGCCCCATCAGTAGATTGTTACTGAGCCCCCTCATTGTGCCTGCAACTTCAGCAGATTGTTACGGATCCACTCATTGTCCCTGCAGCATCAGCAGAGTGTCACTGAGCCCCTCATTGTGCCTGCAGTATCAGCAGAGTGTTACTGAGCTCCTCTTTTCTATCATACGTCACGTGTCGTATAGATAAATGTTTGGTGTGATGTCACGACCTGGAAAAAGTTGGAAACCACTGTCCTAGGTGATATTTTCACCACTTGTTAATTAAATATAAAGGGAACCTAAACTAAGAAGGATATGGATTTTTGCTTTTAAAGAGAACCCGAGGTGGAATTTACTTATGCTAGTGGGGCACAGAGGCTGGTTGTGCACACTAACACCAGCCTCTGTTGCCCCATGGTGTGCCTCCAAGACCCCCCCTGCGCGACGCTATACCCCCCGCAGTGCTGGCTGCGGGGGGTATAGCGTCCTCCGTATCGGCGCTACCCGCCCACGTCCCTTCCCTCCCGCTGAGTGGAGGAGGCGGGGGAGCGGCGCTAACAGACAGGCGAGAGGTAATCGTTGTGCTGGCGACACGCTGCGTGTCGCCAGCACTGCGGGGAGTATAGCGGCGCGCAGGGGGGTCTTGGAGGCACACCATGGGGCAACAGAGGCTGGTGTTAGTGTGCACAACCAGCCTCTGTGCCCCACTAGCATAAGTAAATCCCACCTCGAGTACTCTTTAACCTCCTTGCCGGTTATCCCGAGCTCAGCTCGGGGTTACCTGCGCAGGAGGATTTCTCAGGCCCCGCTGGGCCGATTTGCATAATATTTTTTTTTTTTTGTTACATGCAGCTAGCACTTTGCTAGCTGCTTGTAACGTTCGATCGCCGCCTCTCGTCGCCAAGCCGCCCCCCCCCCCCCCCGCCCCAGACCCCTGCGCAGCCTGGCCAATCAGTGCCAGGCAGCGCTGAGGGGTGGATCGGGATTCCCTGTGACGTCCATGACGTCATCCCGCCCAGTCGCCATGGCGACCGGGGAAGCCCTGCAGGAAATCCCGTTCTAAACGGGATTTCCTGCTTACTCTGATCGCCGGAGGCGATCGGAGTGGGTGGGGGGATGCCGCCGCTCAGCGGCTATCATGTAGCAAGCCCTGGGCTCGCTACATGATTTGAGAGAGAAAAAAATTTAAAAAAGTTCTGCGCTACCTTATCCTTGCCGGCGAGAATTAGACCGGCAAGGAGGTTAAAATAATACCAGTTGCCTGAATCGCCTGCTGATCCTGTGTCTGTAATACTTTTAGCCACAGCCCCTGAACAAGCATGCAGATCAGGTTCCCTGACTGAAGTCAGACTGGATTAGCTGCATGCTTGTTTCAGGGTGTGATTCAGCCACTATTGCAGCCACAGAGATCAGCTGGACTGCCAGGCAACTGGTATTGTTTAACAGGAAACAGCCATATCACTCTCAGTTAAGGTTCCCTTTAAAACCATCAGCAAGAATGAAAATGCTCAATATAAATTCTATAGTATTTTGCACCTACTTTTTGGTAACTTTTTCAGTTGCAGAAAAATGCAGAAGAATGACTTTTAACCTCCTTGCCGGTTATCCCGAACACAGTTCGGGGTAACCTGTGCAGGAGGATTTCTCAGGCCCCGCTATGCCGATTTGCATAATTTTTTTTCCTACACGCAGCTAGCACTTTGCTAGCTGCGTGTAGTACGCGATCGCCGCCGATTCGCCGATACCCGCCGAGCCGCCGAGACCCCTGCGCAGCCTGGCCAATCAGTGCCAGGCAGCGCTAAGGGGCGGATCGGGATTCCCTCTGACGTCCATGACGTCATCCCGCCCGGTCGCCATGGCGACCGGCGAAGCCCTGCAGGAAATCCCGTTCTCAACAGGATTTCCTGCATACTCTGATCGCCGAAGGCGATCGGAGTGGGTGGGGGGATGCCGCCGCTCAGCGGCTATCATGCAGCGAGCCCTGGGCTCGCTACATGATTTAAATTTTTTTTTTTTTTTTTTAAAGTGCGGCGCTGCCTCCTTGCCGGATTTTTTAGAACGGCAAGGGGGTTAAGGTCGCATTCACAGTGCCATGTTGTGGAGCTGCATTTATAACGCAGCTTACCACACTGCAATGATAATCCTATGGCCCACAGTGTGACGTAGCCGTCGCGTTGAAAATGTTACGTTGTAACTCACTGCTGCATAATGGTACATAATGGTGTACAAAGACCTAGACATATACCCTAACCTTCTATCTTCAGCCACTCAAACCATTTATTCTTCCATTCAACACTCTGGTCTACAGCAAAAAAAAGTCTTGTCACAAAACTCATCCTCTGAGGGCTCGCTCTCATTGCGTTCCATTTGCGCCCATGCCTGGCCATCCCTGACGCGATCCTTTTTTTTTTTTTTTTCTTTTTTTTTTTTTTTTGATTCCTGGCGCTTAGGTGGGTGGTGCTTTTTTTTGAAGATCGCCGTTACAAGCGCTCCTCCCGAGCGTGTTCTTAATTCACTCCCCGACGCTAGTCAGGAAGCGAACTCCCTGACCTGGAAAAGAACCAATACAATGTATTTACTCCCAAAAAATGCAAACGCAATCGCTGCGCATCCCAACTCTGTGAGCGTCCTGCGCCTCTCCCACCCCCATTGAGACGGAATTTGCCTCAAAAATGGTTCAGGCACCGCCCCGAAAACCGCGTTACCTCTTAACGCAGACATGTTGGGACTTTAACGTCGCATTAAAATGCGACGTCCCACTGTGAATATGCTTTAAATAGTATGAAAAAGTGTCTCCTAGGAGAAAAAACTGAATTGCATATGGGCCAATATCTTCATTTCAGCTATGTGCATTTCAGGGATTAATGACAAGTCAGACTTTCTCTAGCAATGACTGTGATGTGATATTTTTAATAATGTTGTTACAAAGTCTTTCAGAGCACTGATAAGTTATTAACAATTTGCAATTGAAGTGGTGTTCCACTTCAACATTATTCCCCCCCCCCCCCCCCCCACTGTGGGTGTCACAGGTTGTGGTGTTCATTAATTTGAGTGCAAATGATTAAAATTGAGAGCTTGTTTGGGCCACACCCCTTTAGCATCTGCCCTTGTCTATTTGAGGTCACTGCAAGATGAACACAGTTCCATTTGTGCATCACCTTAGATTTCTGTTGCCCAGAATAATCATCTGTGATTTTGTTTTAGATGAATAATTTTAGTATACAAATGCCCAATAATTTTTTTTACCTCCCCTTCAGTGACTAGGTAAGGTGAAAAATCCTTGGCCATCACTTTTTACCACTCCCACATGAGGGCATCTTCCATTCTTCTCTCCTCCTTAGCACAGAACACATCATTTGGGCTGGAGATGAGCAGCACGTCCTTACAGTGACACTGCCACACTTATTTCCTTTTTAAGCAATACTAAAACATCTGCATCACCCACCTAAAACAAGCATGTGGCAAAACAAATCAAACTCCAGTCAAATCTCTTCTTCAAGGTCTATAGCTAAAAGTATTAAAAGCAGAGGATCGGCAGAAAATAGACAGCCTCCTTATCCCTCTCACTTCAGGAGTGCTTTAAAGAGACTCAAGCGAAAAAATATATATATTTGTATGTGTAGTACAGCTAAGAAATAAAACATTAGGAGCAGAGGCATAAGTCTAATATTGTTTCTAGTACAGGAAGAGTTAAACTCCAGTTGTTATCTATGCAAAAAAGCCATTGAGCTCCACGACTTTCAAAGTCACAGAGTGCTCTGTCTTCTGAAGCTTGTTAACTGTCAATCACTGTATTTTCATTTTCTCCCCAGAGGACAGGACAATAGTTCACAAGACTGCTCTGTAAAAAAAAAAAAAAAAGAATGCTGAGTAGTGTGTAAACTGCAAATATTAGAGAATGATGCAATGTTATAAAAAAAAAACACTATATAACTGAAAATAAAAATGAGAATATTTTCCTTGCTTTTAATCATCTAGTAATTATCCATACTACACAACCAATTCATGATATCCTTTTTTTTTTTTTTTTTTTCCCCGCTTCAGTGCCTCTTTAAGTGATCATCCAAAAGGACCCTGAACAATGGTTTTGGGCTCTAAGGATCCAAGTTGTGTACATGGCTTTAGCATTACACAACAGTGGTGGGTTTATCAATACATCTGCATCCGTAGACCTATTTCCAGCTTAAATTGGTCCATGTGCTGTTGATTTCTGGCATGCTTGTGCACTTGGAGCAGGGACAAGTTCTTATTTCTGCACTGTGCTCTCACTGAGGGACATAGGGGGAATATTTTGGAGCAGACTGTATTAATGTAAAATCTGTCACAGTGCTGCCTGATCTGTTATGGGACTGGCTGCTGAGAGATTAACTAAACTCCACCAGTGAGTTCATAGATCAGTACTTCTTTTCTTCTCTGGAATGATGCAGTATTTAGAGCCTTTTAGAAGCACTCATTTAATGTAACACAGATTCTCATAAATCCTTGGCGCTTTACTATGTATGTTAGGAAATAAAATGAAGGCATGGTTGTCTGCCTGCCAGCAACGACCTGAAATTCTAGCGCCCAGGCTCAGTATGTTTATTTCACTTGATGATTTTAGCATGGACTTTCAACGTGTTTTCCAAAATTGTGCGTTTTGTGTGTTGAACAGCCCTATGAAAATATTTAAACGTTTGTCATTTTTATGCTGTTGCTTTTTTACAAGGGAAAAAGTACTGTTTTGAAGGCAGTCAGCATCTCCCTGGTTACTTATTACTAGCCGGTGGCACGCCCTACGCTGCACAGGGCAATAGTGTGCACCCCATCTCTTTAGACATTGCGAGCGCCATCCAGTTAGCACTGCGGCCAATCGCAGCAGGAGGGTGTGTCCATCTTGAAAACTATCATAGATTAGTAGAAAACCAATGTCTGTACATTTTTCTGTTTTTTTTTTTTGTTTTTTTTTTTTGTTTTTTTTTTTTTTTAGTACAAAGGTACATACAGGCGAACTGCTTAATTTCAATGCGGCTTTAAACATTGCATCTTGGTTGTACTATATATAGCCTGCAATGTTAATTGCAGCAATAGTGCCCCGGGATGTTTAGATTAGGCATGACTCAGCAAGCGAAGGCGCTACAGCTACGACCATTGGCAGGCGGCAGCACTACAGTTAGATGATTGGCAAGTGTACTGGCACTAGTGAAGGGTTTATTGGAAGGTCAGTGTTGGGTGTAGTGTTAGTGAGGTTAGTATTAGGCACAGTGGTGGTGAGGTTAATGAGTATATCTTGGTACACACACACACACACACACACACACACACACACACACACACACACACACACACACACACACA